>NC_071512.1:87382644-87690144 GCF_027887155.1 Malaclemys terrapin pileata
TCATGTCAAATTGCAAGGGCTTGATTAAATAACAGGTTTAAAGGTTCATCTATAATTGTATTGAGTCCCTTACTGCAGTGGTTCTTCACCAGGGGTACACAGAGGTCTTCTGGGGGTACATCAACTCATCTAGATATTTGCCTAGTTTTACAGCAGGCTCCATAAAAAGCACCAGCAAAGTCAGGACAAGCTAAAATTTAATACAGACAATGACTTGTTTATACTGCTCTATATATTATATCATTGTTTCTCAACCTGGGAGAGGTGACCCCCGGGGGTCACAGGTTGGGTTTACACGGGGCCATCAGTGCAGTGCTGGCATTACGGGGTGGCAAGCAGGGGCCCCACAAAGCTAAGATACATGCTGAAGCCAAAGCCCCACAGCCTGGGGCTGAAATCAGACTCCTGAAAGGGGTACAGTAGTCTGGAAAGGTTGAGAACCACTGCCTTATTGGATTACTCCTAGGTTCTGGAATGTGCATGAATGCTCATTTTAAACAGCTCTTCTCTTATTTCAATTGTCCAGTCTTCCTCTCCTCGACCAAACACTGCACCAGGAAATATGCAACGCCCAGTCCGACTACAGCCACTTCCTGGATATCCTACAGCAGGATCCACACCCAAGACTTCTTCAAGATCCAAACAAAAGCTCTTGGAACTTGAACATGATCATCAGTTTCCCAATGGGGTTAGCCCTTGTTTTTTTTTTTTATGAGAATTACATAGTTTCAGGAACCCATCAGAAAGAATGACTTAAAAGTAGACTAATACTGTACATCTCAGAATTGTGAACCACAGACTGTGTTTAATGCACAATTATTTATCATCAGCTTTTTGTTCAGACTTTCCTTCTTTCCCTTCCTTTTGTTTTGCAAAAGACATTGTCCTACTGACTTCATATTCAGACCTGGATCACAGCACTGAAAAACACAGTGGATGCTTTTTTTATAGAGTAGTCTTTCTTTGCATATAAAATTTTCACTCTCTGTGGAGATTCTCTATAGGGGGAGTGCCTACCTCTTAACAGGGACAGCTGAGGGTATTTGTAGAGGATCTAGATGGAGCTACTATAAGGTGGGTGCATAATTGGTTGGAAAACCATTCCCAGAGAGTAGTTATCAGTCGTTCATAGTCAAGCTGGAAGACGCATATCAAGTGGGGTCCCGCAGGGATCAGGTCTGGGTCCGGTTCTGTTCAATATCTTCATCAATGATTTAGATAATTGTAGAGAGAGTACACTTATAAAGTTTGCAGATGATGCCCTGCTGGAAGGGCTTGCAATTGCTTTGGAGGATAGGATTAAAATTCAAAATAGTCTGGACAAACTGGAGAAATGGTCTGAAGAAAATAAGGTGAAATTCAATAAGGACAAATGCAAAATGCTCCACTTAGGATGGAACAATCAGTTGCACTCATACAAAATAGGAAATGACTGCCTAGAAGGCTGCCTAGACTGTGGAAAGGGGTCCTAGTGGATCACAAGCTAAATATGAGTCAACAGTGTAACACTGTTGCAAAAAAAAAAAAAAAATCCAAACAACATTCTAGGATGTATTAGCAGGAGTGTTGTAAGAAAGATGCAAGAAGTAATTCTTCCGCTCTACTCAGTGCTGATTAGGCCTCAGCTGGAGTATTGTGTCCAGTTCTGGGTGCCACATTTCAGGAAAGATGTGGTCAAACTGGAGAAAGTCCAGAGAAGAGCAACAAAAATGATTAATAATCTAGAAAAGATGACCTATCAGGGAAGATTGGAAAAAATTGGGTTTGTTTAGTCTGGAGAAGAGAAGACTGGGGGGAAAAGGGGTGGCGGACGGACATAACACTTTTCAAGCACATAAAAGGATGTTACAAGGAGGAGGGAGAGAAATTAACCTCTGAGGATAGGACAAGAAGCAATGGGCTTAAATTACAGCAAGGGCAGTTTAGGTTGGACATTAGGAAAAACGTCCTAACTGTCAGGGTGGTTAACCACTGGGATAAATTGCTTAGGGAGCTTGTGGAATCTCCATCATTGGAGATTTTAAAGAGCAGGTTGGACAAACACCTGTCAGGGATGGTCTAGATAATACTTAGTCCTGCCATGAGTGCAGGGGACTGGACTAGATAACCTCTCAAGGTCCCTTCCAGTCCTATAAGTGTATGATCCCAGCAAAGCCTCCCCTTCACCGTCCACAGCTGTAAAGGAACAGCAACCCCCTCTCCTTTCCTCACCACAACTCCTCCTCCTAAGCCAAAGAAGTAGGAATAGGGAAGGGGAGCTGCTCAGGCTAGTGGAACCTGCTCACGTGAGTATGTAATTATCTAAAGGGGAAATTCAGCCCCTTCTCCCATAGCTTTGAAGAAAGTGAAGTGAATAGAGTTTATGTCGGTAAAGGTATGAGTGGTTCGGGGGCTGTGACCCTTGTGCAGCCACTGCAAGGTACTGCAGTAAGTTACCATGGACCCTCAGCCCTTCTCCCAGCCAGCTCCCATGGCTGCCAGCTCTCAAACGGGATGGTTTATGTGGACCTGCTGCAGAGCCCAGTTCCAACATCTGCAAGGGTCTGAGTTTCTTCTGTACGCCTGCCTCCTGCTTCAGGGCCTTTGGCTCCTGTGCCCTTGGATGGATTTCATCCTGGAGGAGGAGTAAAGCTCCACTACCAATGGGAATAAAGTCATTTGAAAGGCACTGAGGTAATTTTGTGCCCAATAATTTTATGAAACTCCTTGGTTTCTGCCCCACAAATGGAAGGAAATTAGTACTGCAAAAGCACTGTTCATTCATTCACTATTCTGGCTGGCTGGGGTCGAGTCTGCCAGAACCATAAGTAATACTCAATTTAAAAAAAATTAGAATCAGTTCTTGGGTTAAATTTTCAAGGGACCTGGACACAGGTCCTCTAGCTGTGCTTCCAGATTCAGATTCAGACTCAGGATTTTGCTCGCACAAATCATTTCGCAAGCAAAGTTGTGGGCACCAATTTAGAGGCCCCTGTTTGAAAATGGGAATGTGAAATGGAAGGAACAGTCAGATCATGTCCATCCAGTATGGTCTCGAGTTGTGCTGAGCAGACTCAGTGTTTGCATGAACTTGGGTTTGACATGGTTAAATGTGATTGCAGGGAGAGAAAAACATGATGAGGCTTATGAACTCAGTGGATTATTCAGCTGGATTATCCCCATATCAACTTCCCATCATTAACAATTACGTGATACCGGTGCCACCTCCACCCCAAAAAGGAGATAAGAACATAAAGGGAGTTAGGCATGGGACTTCCAGGGGCAGACGCTTTCGCCCAACCACCGCACCAAATGGCTTAGAGCAGCTGTTAACAAAGGTACAGTATGTGATCTCTTTTCCACCCCCTACCCCCTGATATCTATATTTCTCACTCCAGAGGTGCTTTTACCAGATATGCTGTCTTGAGAGCATGAAGAGGCAGTGAAGTGGTTCAAGAGATGCTGAATCTGGCTAGCAGTGGAAGTAGTGCCAGCCTCCTCAAGGGGCCAGAGAGGAGCAAGATCAGCAGACCAGGGCCAGAGCTGGGGGCACACACCCAAGGCTGTGCACTCTCAGCGTTTTGTCAGTGCCAGAATTACAGTGCAAGTCTGAGCTGGATCTCTAGTTTGGAGAGTGCTTTGATGGCACAATCTGGTCCTACATGTTTGCTTTAATGCTGTGCTGAGATATTGTATTGTCTTCTATTTAATGCAACAGCCTGGAATTGTTTTCCACAGCCAAATTAATTTAATCGAATATATTAATAACCGGACAGACACTAATTCAACTGAGCAGGACTGAAATCATCACTTGGAAGTGAACCAACTCAAAAACTAGAAGAAGCAGCTAGACCCTACCTGTTTTTGTCCTCCTCCCCACCTTCAGTTAAAGCTTTGTGTACTCCTGAAAACCCAACTTTTGATTGTTTTGTTTTGTGAGCTCTTTCCAAGGATCCATCTATTAAGCATTTCCAATGAAGAAAGTGGTTTTACAAATGCGTTCACAAACATGAATCTAAAATCATTTGTTAAGGAGAATCAAGTGTATCAAACCATTCAACAAGCAGGTGTGTTCACAGAATCAAGATCAGAATGTTGGGAGACTAATCTACTCATGATTTGTCCTTGTACCCCACCACACCCATGGATAGATTGTTTAGTTGAATGGGGCTATTTGGTTTCCGTGCCACAGAAAAACTGAAAAATTGGCTTTTATGGTGAAGGCCCCTGGCATAAGACTCAGTCCTTTCTCAGGCAGAACTATCATTAACTTCCATAAGAGCTTGCCAGTATGGGGGCTGCATGCTTAAGCCCACATTATAGTCCGAATCATACAAGGCAGATGTGGAAAAGACTAATTGGATGATCTGGTCCATCTCCCTGCCAGAGCAAGATTGTTCTCAAAAGCCCTTAGTCAGCAGCTGTGCTGGAAAATGCCCCATCCTTTCTATGATGTCATAAGACAGAGCAGAAACAGATTAAATTTGCAGACTACTTATGTACTTAAAGTTAGCCACATACTTGTGTCTCTTGCTGAATCAGGATCATAGTGAATCATGACGAACTCAGAGCCTGAACTTTTTTCCCCACATAAAACCCTAATCAAAGAATTTTTAATAGTGTACAAATAAATAACAATCAAAGGCTCCTTGCAGAGCATTCACAAACGGAAACATGAAATTAAATACATGATTTGCTATGTAAAGTTCACGCTGCTCTAACTAGAATGGCTTTGCAGAGAGAATGGAGGAATTCTAAATGGATTCTATTTGAAAAGTAAACTGACATACAGGAATTATTTAGATGTCGGATCTATAGCTGGGAGGACAGCTGATTTGGGTTTTGGACACCAAATACAGGTTTGGTAATTTCAGATTTGGATAAACATTTGCCAGATCAAAGAAGAAAATATAATTAATCTATCTGGACCTTCTATGTCTGGTAAAGAAACACAGGACCTGATCCTTGGGTCTGGTGGAGCTGTGCTCAATGCAGGACCCTAGGTGATGGGCAAACCTAGCTGTATGCTACCTTTGCACGTCCCTGATCTGCAGGGTTGCCCAAGTTTGTGTAAGAACAGCGACAATATTTTTTATTTATTTATTTTTTTTAAACGAATTCCAGCTAGATTGACCTGAGGGTCTATTACGCCATCTGGGGACTGCTGGAGTCCAGCAGTGCTCTGGCCATGCCCCCTTCTCCCATGTACATTCCTCATATGCCCAATGTCCCCATGCCAGGGAATCGTCCGCTGACTCAGTAGGGCAGCTGTAAGGACCCTTTGCACCACCAGAGTTTTACATAGAGTCTGAATCGGGGCCACCGATTTGACACAACAATTTGATCTATTTGCAGTTCAGGAAGGTTAAATTCAGTGAGAGAAAAAGAGGTGAATGAATACTTTAAAAATGTCTCACCGGTGCTGCCCCTTTGTTCACCTCTAGTTAGGAGTCTGGTTATTGAATGCATTTTTTGTGCTCCTGTTGTAGGACTCAGGAAAGTTCCATAAGCCCTCATTACACAGCAATGCATCTGTTACAATGATCTACTTAGGAAAAAGTGTGCACTTGTCTCATGATGACACTGATTACAGAGATGAAATCAAAGTCTATCAGCAACATTGTGGAGGAGAAAACCTTTGTGTCTACAAAGGCAAGCTACTGGAAGGAGGTAAGGATTAAAAGTTGAGGCGTTCATTTTAATTCTGGCAACATCTTATTTTCTGGATAAACTGTTGATGTGATATCAAAATGATTTCAGCTGAGCTCACTCAAGATATGCGCATCCAGGGACTTATAAACCAGCTGCCTCCAACCTAAATCGAGATTTACTGTTCCATGATTGAAAATGAGGCTGCAATTACTTTTGCAAATTATGGAAGAAGGAATTTAGAGGAGTGATTTAACAAAATACTGTGGGTTAGATTAATTTGTGTATAGAGCTGTATGGTTAATAAAATATTTGCAGGAGTAAACTGTCCCTGAATACTAAATTATCTGTTTCTGAGTAGCAGTAATACATCAATGTATGCTTTTTATTGTTCCAGAAGGAAAATTATATTCTGGGGGCCTGATTCTGATCCGTCTTACACTAGTGTGACTCCATAGACTTCACTAGAGTTACTGTGGTGTATATCAAGAATTAGAGGAGAATCAGGCCTGGGAATCTACTATTCCTGATAGCTAAAAATCACCTCTAGGTTAAGATCAGAAGTCCTCAGATGCAATGAAATCACAGTTGTTCTCCTGCATGGGTGGTTGTGGTGCAGGCACAAGGGAGTTCTCCACAATCACTATACATCACACAATTGTGCACGGTTTCGGCTCTGCCTAGCTGACTGAGGAGGAAGGAGGGGCATCTACAATTAAGGAGGGGAGGGTTACTACAGATCATAGTCCTTATTCCAGCCTGGGGATTGGAGGAAGACTTCTTCCCAACACTGCCAATGTTATGGAGCTCCTCTGCATAAAGCCTATACCCAGGAGCAGCACAACCCCACCATGGTGCCATGCTAATGAGTTTCTGTAACCTGAAGTGATGACTACTATTGCTGAAGGGGTGATTTTAGTTTTCCAGTTGAGAGAAGCATTTGAACCAGCAGTTCTGTTTCACTCAATGAGTTGTATGTAACTGTGTTTTGCTTCTGATTTTTCATTGAATATGATAAAGAGCTATGTATGGTGTCCTACTGCCATTTGCTGGAGAGAATTAGCACTGCTCAGCTGTGTGTCATAAGCCCTATACTGCTAGCTAACAGCTAATGGATATCTTTCTGCAAATCAAGTGGTAGGGGCCTGTGTTTTTGAGATGGGAGGCTCAGGGTTCTATCCTCCCTGCAGCTGTGAAGTTTTGAATAGCTGCAGTGATGATGCCTAGCTGGCCACGGATATGTTACAGCACCTGCAGGCTGCTGCTGTGGGGGTGGGGACAAGCATGATATTTGTGGATATCAGCAGGTGGAATTTCACAATATAATGCTCTTTAATGCAGATGAGAGGCACAGCGCCTGATCTCACAAGATCCATGGTTTTGGCACATATGCAGACAAAATGGAGGTCACTGGACACAGGCTGTCAAGAAAGCATTAACCCCATTCTCTCACCAATTACAGAGACCTTTCACTTTACCTCAAAGCGGCACCATGGTTTCCCCTTCAGTCTCACCTTTTTCCTCAATGGGATACAGATGGACAGGCTGAGCTCCTGCTGCGAATACAAGCATCGGAAGGGTGCGAGATTGGGAGGCAAGCATGGATACTTTGGCTTTGTGAATGTGGACAGAGCGTCTCCTTGCTATAGGTATGCTCACAAGTGTTTAGACCACAAAACTTTCCCCACTTTTTAAAAATCATCTATCAAACATTTTACCCATTGATCTCTCTAGAGCCCAGGCCACATCTCAGATGAATGGAGATCTGTTGCCTCCCTTGTCTTGAAACCAGTTACACCTCTACCTCGATATAACGCTGTCCTCAGGAGCCAAAAAATCTTACCGCGTTATAGGTGAAACCACGTTCTATCGATCTTGCTTTGATCCACCAGAGTGTGCAGCCCCGCCCCCCCCGGAGCACTGCTTTACCGCGTTATATCCAAATTTGTGTTATATCGGGCTGCGTTATATCGGGCTAGAGGTGTAATATCATCCGAATATTGGATCTACTCTTGCAGTCTTCCCATAGGCAATCTCCTATTGAAGTCAGTTGATTTTTACATTGTCCCCATTGTGACAGTTCTCAGGGTACCCAGGACTGAGTCGCCATGTTACCTCCCGTGCCTCCAGTGTGAGGGAGACTTGCTTATGCTGAACTGGGTATCTGTTCCTTGACACCACAAGCTTGTGAGCCACCTGAGTCTTCTCCTCTGGGCTACACCAGCCCTCACTTTGCCATGCAGGTTAACAATTGGTGTACCCCAGTCCCTGAGCCCCTTTGCAGCATTCCCCTGTAGTATCCAGCCCCCTTGCCACTGACCACTCACAGAAATAACAGGGTCGGTTGTCCCCAAGGGAACAGTGTACACACCAGCTTGTAGGATTCAACTCAGGATCAGCTTCTTGCTTAATACCACAGCACTGATAATGAAAACAACCAGAAGTTTATTATCAAAGATTCAAGAGACCGTGAGTAAGGATAATGGAAACAAGGGTTTACCTATAAAATAAAACCACAATACACTTTCTAGAGGTTAAACTTAGCTAGTAGATTTACCTCCCGTTTAATGAAGTTCATCTCACCCAAAGCCTTTTGCAGCATGTTCAACCCAAGCTGGTGAGGATCCTGTTTTCATGAATGTCAACACACTGCCCGTTCGGAGGCTCTTCTTTGTTCCCCAAATATAGTTCAGCAAACCTTTGAAGTGTATCTCAAGATAAGGTTCTTTTCCTCTGCCGTGTGTTCTTCCTTGTTGACTTCACATCTTTCTGTTGACTTTGTATGTAAATACCTCCAATGTGTTAGCTTACCATGCTTAATTTACGCGTCGACAGAGAGACAGGTGAATAAATATCTTTTGACTGACAGGAAACCTGTTTCTCCACCTCTGCTGTGATACAGAATCTAAACGTATTTTCAGTATTCCCACATAGCTCCTTACATAGTAACTGTCCACACATTTCACAACGATATTAACAATGTGTGTGACCCTGACTTTCATTTAAGACCTCACATGACGTTCTTTGTTGAACCAGAATGCACAGACCAGAATCAGGATATTCTTGTAACCCCCTTGCTAGTTGACACTGAGGGGTTTTTGGGTTACAACCATGTTTTCTGTTTTCAATATGCCAGAGAGTTTTGAACTGAAGATGTATAGCAGGGGTAGGCAACCTATGGCACGTGTGCCGAGGCGGCACGTGAGCTGATTTTCAGTGGCACTCACACTGCCCGGGACCTGGCTACTGGTCCGGGGGGCTCTGCATTTTAATTTAAATTTAAATGAAGCTTCTTAAACATTTTCAAAACCTTATTTACTTTACATACAACAATAGTTTAGTTATATATTATAGACTTATAGAAGGAGACCTTCTAAAAACGTTAAAATGTATTACTGGCACACAAAACCTTAAATTAGAGTGAATAAATGGAGGCTCGGCACACCACTTCTGAAAGGTTGCCGACCCCTGATGTATAGCTACATCAGAGGATTTGTCAGGGGGAAGTTGGAATATATGTCAGCATGGGAAGGGGCAAAAAGGGCCTTTTGTCAACCAGAGAGGCATAGAAGGTGGTTTGGCATTGTTGGATAAGTATGTCAGCTGGATGTTTATGCTAAAAATGATAAGCAGTGACATAGTTTAAATGGCACCATAGTTATTTATCTGTAGGTTCCAGAGTTAACAATCCATTCATTTCAGTGAGTCATTCCCATCTCTCAGACCTATTGTTGACTCAGGCAGACATCACTAAATCAGTTTACACTCAGTTGTATTCTTAAGGTTTTTCTAGGCCACCATGCAAGCTAGATACATAATTAAAACAACAAGAACAAAATCTTAAGATTCAGGAGCACAATTCTGCCTCAGCATTTAAAGTCCACAGTAATTTCCCTGGCTGCAGAGTAGGCCAATATAGGACATTGCCCAGGATGCAGAAAACAAATATGAGCACAACAAAGCATTCCTTTTGTTCATGGCCAAAGACAATGCCATGATCAACAGCTGGAGTGTATGCCAAGAAGTTTCAGTTTTAATTTAAAAAAAAAAAAATCTGTCTGCTGGATTTTCAAGGCAGTGTCATACAGTAGAACTGCTGCTGCCAGGTATAATTTTTATTCTTTTCATACTATATTTTTAAAACAACAATAAACAGTTGGATGCACCGGGGGAAGCGGAGAGAGGGGAACCCCCATAGAGCCAAACTAACTTTTTAGATAAACACTAAATTCTGAGGAAAAATTCCATGTCTTTCCACTTCAAACTAACATTTACATGATTTACATGATTTATGTAAATATTATGCTATAGTTGCTGTGACAAGGTTTTCTGAGGAGTGAAAAGCAGCTGAATTAGGATGGAGGTACTGTTTCAGTAAATATCCAAACTAGCTCAAATCTCCGCTTTTCTGTGTGTGTGGCAAAGAAAGTGAATTACCTTTATCTAAAATGATATGAGCCTGGAGAAATGGTTCAGATTATTTCATATTGGAAAAAACCCAATGATTAATGAAATTCTTCTTTCTTCCACCAGCCCACCCAAATCTAGCTATCGACCTAAAGATCCCCTTTTGTAAGGTTCCTTTCCCAGCAGTTACAGCTGTATTTTCATGTCCCCAACAAGTCACATCCCATAAAGTCCTGCTTTACCCCTGTATGTTTGAAGGGGCAAAATTGTGAGCACAAATAATTTTGGGTGTGATTTTATGCCCACAGATTCAGGGCCTGATCCCATGCTCAGTGAAGGTTCCCATTGATTTCCATGAGTTTTCGGTCAAGTCCTGAGTGACTTTGCCCCTGATTCCACAATAGGTTCTGCCTGGATGCTGGGGTTAATCTATGCAGAGCTCATTGTAGGCTTGAAGCCCTAGATAGCTGTGCACCTGCACATAGGAACTCCAATATCTCAATGACCTTTAGGAAATTATGGGCACTAATAACAGAGAGGACAGAATGCCTAACACAATTATTCACACCTACATTTTGTGCTCACAAAATTGGAAGTCAGTCTCTGAAATTCTAGCCTTGGAAGTCTCTAGGATATCTCATGGCAGGTTAGAAGCAGCTATAGAAAGGGTTAGCATGAGGGATTGCTGTATTAAAGCTTTATGTAAGAAGAGCAGTTGGATAGGTCATAGTGTTCTAGGAAGGGAATGAAAGGTATGGGAAGGGGTTCATGGCTATGGGGAGAACTGCTGAGAGTAAGGGAGAGGGATCAGCCCTAGAAGAGTTGTCTTGAGGAAAGAAAAAGGAATCAGCAGAGTGGGGTTTTCATTCTTCACTAGGCCTTGGCACTGAGTCTCTGGGTAATGTCTACACTACAGTGGAACAGCTACGGCACTGTGCCATTGTGGTGATGTAATGCAGATACCTGCTACAGTGACAGAACGGGGTTTTTCCCATTGCCGTAGTTAATCCACCTGCTTGAGATGCTGTAGCTAAATTGACCGAAGAATTGCTTGCAGCGTCTGTACTGGGCCTTAGGTCAGCTTAACTACATCTCTCAGGGGTGTGAAAAATTCACACCCCTAAATGATGTAGCTAGTTTGATCTACGTTTTATGTGTAGATCAGGCCCCAGAATATCCCCAGGATCCATAGTATGTTGTGCAATATTTCCTGGATTGTACCAGAGTTCTGAAAGCAAACACCACCTGCTATGAACTAAGAAATCTTTCAATGTGTGGGAGGCAGGTGAGGAAACAGGGTTGGTTGGTGGAGGTTAAAGCAGCATTAAGAATTGTTAAAAAAAGAAAAACTAGAGGGAGGGAAAAGAGGAGGTATTGGGCTTGGTCTACACTTAAAAGTTATATTGGCATAGCTGCGATGGCCAGGGGGTTAAGGAGGGAAGCAAGTAGGGAGCGTTCTGTCTCTCAGCAACATGGTCCTGGATCTCTGTTCAGTCCATTGCTAGTTGGCCAAAATGCACCTATAAATATGCAATTTGGGGCTTGTCTACACAGCAAGTAGCTGCATGGCAAGCCAGGGTGTGAATCTACAGCAGCATGACAGTAACATCCTGTGTGCACACGGCCGCAGTGCAGTGAAAGTCCTGGAGAGTAGCTTAGTGCAGTACTGATGCAGTACTGTATGGTAGAGCAGGACCAGGATTTGCTCTAAAGGGTTTTTTTAACCCTTTGGATTCCAAAGTGCTTTACAGAGCTGGGTAAATGTTATTGTCCCATAGTGGTGAACCTGAGGCATAGGACAATGTATTTAATTTTATTTTTAACTCACTAGGCATGTGGCAAGTTATGGAAGGAAAAATGTGTAGTTTCCAAGTTTCCCGTGTTGTTTTTGTTAGGTGTATTATTGCAATGGGCCTGGACAAAAACCCCTCTCCTCCAAAGAAAAAGATGAAAGAAGACTATGGAGAAAAGCAAGAGGATTCCGTGAAGGATGAAGAGCACAACGAGCCAAGTGAGGGCAGCGTTGAGCAAGAGGCGACCAAACACTTGACAGTTGAAATTTCCTCAGCTCACGGAGAGGGTCAGGAGCCTGCAGAGGACAGCGTGGAAATTGCAGAGGAGGAAAGAGAAGAAGAAACACAAGAAGGACCAGAGGATGAGTCCGAAGATGACCAGGAAAATGCTAGTAAAGATGGTACAGTATCAAAAAGCCAAGTTAAGGAACAAAAATGGGGAGGCAGAATTGTCTAATGGAGAGGGCATAGCACTGCTAGTCAGGAGACTTGGGCTCTATTCCCAACTCAGCCGCTGACCACAAGGGAGTCCCTTCGCCTCTTTTCCACTTCCCAGCCCATGTCTATCTTGTCTGTTTGGACTGGATGCTTTTAGGGCAAAGGCTGACTCTTGCAGTGTGTTTGTGCCTAGCATGGGGTTACCATTCGTCCGGATTCCCCCGGACATGTCCGGCTTTTTAAGCTAAAAATAGCATCCGGGGGGAATTAGTAAATGTCCGGACTTCCCCCCCCCATGCAGAGCACGCGCGGCTAACAGTGCAGCCGGCCGGATGGTGCCACTTACATGGGGCTCCGACACTCAGCCAGAGAGAGCTCCTCCTCCTCCCCCCTGCAGCAGAAATCACTCCCTCCCTCCCTGCATTCGCAGATCGCCTCCGGCAGTCTGGAGCTCCTCCCCCGCTGCTGCCCAGCCTGCCGACGAGTCAGGCAGTTCCTGAGCAAGTTCACCAAGACATTAGGCAAAGAAAGGCCAACAACAAGGGAGCCAGGGGGTCGGAGAAGGGGCAGGGAGGTTCTGGAGGGGGCAGTCAAGAGACGGGGGGATCGGGAGTTCGGGGGGGGGCTTTCTGGGGGTGTGGATAAGGTTTTGGGCAGTCAGGGTACAGGTAGGGGGTAGGGTCCTGGGGGGCATTTGGGGGGGGTCTTAGAAGGGGGCAGTTAGGGGACAAGGAACAGGGAGGCTTAGGTAGGGGGTGGGGTTCTGGAGGGCAGTTAGGAGCAGGGGTCCCAGGAGGGGGCAGTCAGGGGACAAGGAGTGTGGGGGGCTGTCAGGGGGCAGGAGTGGGGAGAGGGATTGGAGCAGTCAGGGGACAGGGAGCAGAGGGGTTTAGATGAGTTGGGAGTTTTTGGGGGGGCTGTCAGGTGGGGGGGTGGAGAGTGGTTGGATGGGGCATGGGAGTCCCAGGGGTCTGTCTGGGGGTGGGGGTGTGGATAAGGGTTGGGGCAGTCAGGGTACAGGTAGGGGGTAGAGTCCTAGGGGGCCAGTTAGGATGGGGGGAGGGTCTCAGGAGGGGGCAGTCAGGGGACAAGGAGCAGGGAGGCTTAGGTAGGGGGTGGAGTCCTGAGGGGCAGTTAGGGGCAGGGGTCCCAGGAGGGGGCAGTCAGGGGACAAGGAGTGGGGGGAGGGTTGGGGGTTCTGAGGGGGGGGAAGTGGGAGGGGCAGGGGCGGGGCTAGGGCAGGATGGGGCGGGGCTAGGGCAGGACAGGGGCGGGGCTCCTCCCGTCCTCTTTTTTGCTTGCTGGATTATGGTAACCCTAGCCTAGCACCAGGGGTCTTGATGCACTCTGTGTGGTACTGGGCTACAGAAAGTAACAACAGCAAATATGTTTTCAAAATCTTTCGTAATCTAAATTTAAGGTCTTGTTTACACTGTGACTTTAGCAACCAGTGTAAGTACATTGATACAAACTCTTAATGTAGAGACAGTTTACTCTGGCAAAGTAGGAATTGCCCCACTCCAGATTACTCTGGTAATGAAGGACCGAGATTTAAGAAGTGTGTGTGTGTGTGTGTGTGTGTGTGTGTGTGTGTGTGAGAGAGAGAGAGGGGGGGAGAGGGTGAGGGGGGGAGAGGAGAGAGAGAGCATAGGCAGTGCAGGTAACAATGCCAATAGTTAAGGTTGCAGGAGCCATGGGGTATATAGGAGCTGAGTGGGAGAGAGGGACAGGAGATGTGGGGGGTGAGGAGGGAGACAGAAGACAGCGGAGATGCAACAAAGGGGGAGGGGAACCGGAGCTGGGTGATATATAGACACAGAGGAGGAGGTGGGGTAGTAGCCAGAGGATGGGAGATGGTGGAGGATAGGAGCAGAACAGGGGGTGGTGGTCAGGACCTGAGGCTTCAGGTGGGTGCATAGGAGCAGAATGGGGATGTGGCAGGAGTGGAGGGGTTGGGGGGTTAATAAAAGGATGGGGAGGGGGCAGGAGTGGAGGGTTTCGGGGGTGTATAGAAGGATGGGGCAGGAGTGGAGGGGCTATAGGAGGATGGGGGAAGGGGCAGGAATGGAGAGGCTGGGGTTTATAGAAGGCTGGGGCAGGGGCAGGAGTGGTGGGGTTGGGGGTTTATACAAGGAGGGGGCAGGTGCAGAGGTGTTGGGGGTTTATAGAAGGAGGGGGAGGGGGCAGCAGTGGAGGGTTTTGGGAGTGTATAGAAGGATGGGGAGGGAGTGGAGAGGTTAGGGGGTTATAGAATGATGGAGAGGGGGAGGAAGTGGAGGGGTTGGGGGTTTATAGAAGGATGGAGAGGGGGAAGGGGTGGTGGGGCCTGGGGTTACAGAAGGATGGGAAGGGGGTGGAGGGGTTGGGGGTTATAGAAGGATGGGGAGGGGGTTGGGGGTTTATAGAAGGATGGAGAGGGATATGGAGTGGTGGGGCTGGAGTTTATAGAAGGATGGGGCAGGAGTGGAGGCATTTGGGGTTAATAGAAGGAGGCGGGGGAGGGGTTGGGGGTTTATAGAAGGATGGGGGGGTGGAGGGGTTGGGGGCAGGAGTGGAGGATCTGTCTGCAATTGATTATAATTTTGAGTTGCATAGTTCATTCATTCTTTGCATTTGTGATCAGCATCTGACTTTCAGGGTTATTCTTGTTCTGCTTAGATTTATAGTATCTCCTTTCTAAGGTCAAATCTAACACAGAAGTTTATGTCTTGAATACAGTATATCCTCATTCTATCATTCCTACTGGGGCTATAGCACTAAAAGCTGCCTATGTGGAGTGAAATAAATCTGTTCACCTCTTGGTTAGAGTCCTTTCTTGTTTTTAAGCTGGCAGTTTTCTTGTACCATATAACCACCAATGCCTTTTCCATCTGTTGTTTGGCATGTGCATATCTATCTATCTGTCAATACAAAAATTGTTAGCATCTCCTGTTTATTCATTTACTTATTTAAGAGAAGCCTTTTTCATAATATATCATTTTATTTCTCCATAAATATTTTCCCACTTTCTACTCCTGTCCTCACTTTCATGAGTTTTCTGCACCCACACAAAACTTTCTCATTCGGCACTAGGAATACGTTTTTGTGATTAGCCAGGCCTTTCTCCCTGCAGGGGATGGACATCTCTCTGACAATTACTGAGAAGGCTTGCCACCTCAGAGGCAGCTGGAATCTCAATTGATTTGAATGTAGAAAATAAATCTACTCATTTTCTTAATTCTCATTGTGGAGTAATTGTTTATTTGCCTAATTGGTTCCACATCAGATACGCTTCCTTTCTGTCTTTGGCATTTTGTCACTTCAACAAGAAAAAGAGGTGAACAATTAAATTTGAAAGGTGAGAAATTATCGCCCCGAGGGACAGCTGGAGCGTGTCTGATGTGACAATTCTCTTTCATGATACAGTTTTGTTGCCTCTCTGCAGACTGTGCAGCAAATTAATGGTTGCAAAGTAAATCTTTTATTGTGAAAGGGAGTTAGGTATGTTCTGGTTTGTGGGAATATAATTAGTCTGTTTCTGGGTGGAGCGGAGAACATTTTCTGATACACACATGATTTCAATTTTGAATTACATACAAAGCCTTTATGTTATCAAATGTTCCTAATCAAATTCTCAGTAAGAGACTTGGGTTGAAATCCTGTTCCCACTGAAGTCAAAATGGGAGTTTTGCCAATAGCGTCAATGGAGCTAGGAATTCACCCTGTAACCAAATGAATATATTAGAAGAACAGTGCAATAATCAGAGTTTTCATCTGCAGTGTCCTTTGGCTGAGTCTGAATAATTAATTTATTTTGTAGGACACCCCTCTGTTAATTAGCCTTGTCGGTCCACCTTTCTCTTACTTCCCACAGAACATATTGTCCTTCTGATGCTTTATCCATTGCTTAAATAAATTTTCCTTGCAGAAAATGTTTTCTATAATGGGGATCTCTTCCCTTTATATGTTGTTCCTGCATTTGTCTATCTTTGTTGGTTTTATTCTTTACACTTGAATGACACCTGCTAGATCATTGAGTAGCTTTGTTCCATTTCTGTTACTCTAGATTTAAAGAAAATGATTTGTTTTCTGAGGTAATGTACTTTTACAATCCCTCCTGTGGCCTCATATATTCACTTATTGTAGAAAGAAGTGAGGAAATGCAAAGAGAAAAGAGGGTTAATGGAGTTAACCTCTCTCTGGTTAATATGAACTTTAAGTAGTTATGAATTCCATTTTCTATCTCACGCTAGAGGTCTTCTTTTATTTCAGAGTATGATGAAGATTTTGAAGCAGATGAAGAGAAATCAGATGAGAAAGTTAATGAAGAAGGACAGGCCGATGATCAAATGAATGGAATGTCAAAGTCACCCTCAGATGATGAAAAAGATAATTTAGACCATGAAAAGGAGAGTAAAAGCTCATCACAAAAGGCGCTGCAGGCCGCTGACAGCGAGAAAGATGAAAGTGATGGATATTCAAACAGTGACTCAGAGGAAGATAAACAAGGTTAGTTGCTTTTCTTACCATGGTGCAGGATACTTGACCTGATCTGTGTTTTACATTTTATGTATGCCCTATTGTGTACATCTAGCCTGCATTTATGTTGAGCTACACATTACACTGTCATGAAAGTGACACTTAGGGCATCATCCATCACAAAATATCCTTGGCACAGAAAGCTATGGATCCAGTCTCCCCCGTAGGTTGGCCGGGCTGTCCACAGGTAACCTAGCTCTGCAACAGCATGCTGTGGAGCTAACCAGAAATGAAGAACACAGGCCACCTCTCTTCCATTTTAGCTGCAATATTCCTGATTCTCAAGACCCTTTGTCCCTCCCCGCGCCATCCATTCAGTTCATCCAGCTCTGGGGACTTCAACAGCAGAGTCAAGGGAAAGGGGTTGGGACAGCTTTGTGGCCTGCATCATGCGGGAGGTCAGACTAGATGATCATAATGGTCCCTTCTGACCTTAAAGTCTATGAGTCTATGAGTCTATGGTCTACAATAACATTACTGCACAGCCATGGGCGAGGAGAAAGAAAGAAGGGCATGTTATTAGCCGCGTCACAGCATTGTAACACTTTACACTGCCATAGTGCCTTTCATCTGAGAATCTCAAATGTTAATTATACCCAGCAATATTCCTCTGATGTATACAACAGGTAAGGGACATAGAAGAATCATTTCACACCCCCTGTAGAAATACAGTAATCTCTAGAGTGCAATGCAACAGCTCATAGCAATGTTGCAGAATGGTTCAGGATCAGAAATGAAGATGTAGCTACTAGGGGAATTTAGGGAGGAATTTAGGCAAACTAAATCCTTTGGGGGCAGATCTTCAGTTTGTGTAAATGTTCATCTCTCCATTGACGTCAGTGGACCTATGGCAATTTACATCAACTCAGGATCTGATCTTTTAGTTGTAATTTGGCCGGCAGACCTTGGTCCCCCACCACTCTTATGGTGTGTGTGTGTGTAGTCTTTAACACATCAGGTGTTTTCCGTCTGACAGTCCTTATATGTGAGCTATTTGCTCAAGTTAAATGTAAACATTACTTTCATGTTTGTATTTCTATGTGAATTAGGCAAAGGTAAAGCAGCTCTTGGGGAAAAAATTGCAACTTTCTATAGAAAGACTAAAAGTCTTCAGACACTCAAACCAGGTTTGAAACATGTTTGCATATAAAAATCACCACAATGATCAGAAAGAATCTTAATTTTTCATTTCTCTAATGATTATTAGGAATAATTTATTTACTGATTCCTGGACAATCAGTACACTTTTAAAAACTGTTTTCTGCTTATTAGTGTCTTGCATAATCAGCTTTCTTGTGAACAAATTAGTTGCTTCTTGAGCTGTATCAATTTTGTTATGGTCAGAAAGAGAGAGAGTGTGTGTGTGTAGAGATAGATAACATAACAGTGAGGGATCTTGGTTCTTCCTAAATTAATATACTTCTTATTTGACTATTAAATACTGCAACACCGATAACATAGTGTAATGAGGTGTTTCCATTAACTTTGTTTCATGCCACCATTTGAAATACAGTAGAACCTCAAAGATACAAACACCAGAGTTAGGGACTGACCGGTCAACCGGACACCATGTGAAACCAGAAGTAACCAATCAGGCAGCAGCAGAGACAAAAAAAAAAAAAATGCAAATACTGTACTGTTCCTGTAGTGCATCTTAAAGGTAGGCACATCTGGGCTGCCTGTCCCCACCCCATCCTTACCCCCACACAGAGGGGCAGCCACTTACAGCAAGATGCTGAGATTGCCAGCCCAAGGCAGCTGGCCTTCCCCCCCCATCCTGACTGACACACACACACACACACACACACACACACACACACACACAGGACAAGCTTGCAAACTCATGCTGCAGCTGAGTAGGGAGCTCCGCTGCTGCTGAAGCCTGGCCTGGAGTGTCAGCTGCTGGACCTGGAGCCCAAACTGCGCTTTGTTCCGAGTTACGAACGTTTCACAGTTCTGCATGACCTCCATTCCCGAGATGCTCATAACTCTGAGGTTCTACTGTATATTAATACTCACTGTGAGTTGTGCACATGGATAAGGGCATGGCATGGTCATTCAGAAATGCCTGAAATTCTTTTCTAATTGACAAAATGCTTTCAAAAGTATGTGCGTTGTAATTCTCACATTCCATCCCTTAAACTATTTTAATTTGCTTTGCTTTAATTGCGGTTTTTAATTAAACTGGGTAAATTCTACCATTTAGTAGCAGAAATTGTATTTCCTGGAAAGCTCTCAGCAGCATGCAAATAAATACTCACTCTGAATTTTTCCCAAGATCAATTTTCAAATCAGTTGCTTTTTAAATGTAGCTCCTGACTGATTTTGTGGGCTAGTAATTGATCTCTTCCTCATGCAACCCCAATGAGAAATTTATTTTAGGCAGGATGATCACACTAATCAGATAGCTTTGAGACTCTTTACTGAAGTGCAGTTCATGGGTTTGCTTTTGTTCTTCGTGGATAGTACTCACACCGCATGAACCACAGCTCAGAGAGTCAATATTTCTTTCTCTGTGGTTAAAAAAAATAAAGAGAAAAGGCTATTAGGATGCCATTAGAAACATGAAGACTGGTTCAAGAAAGATGCATGTTTAGCACCATCATAATGGAGGGGTTAGAAATATTTGTGAGAGAGCCTTATTTTCTGGCAGTTGGTTGGTGCTTTAAATGCTCTTCAAGCTCTAGCTCGCCGCTCCCTGTCAACATGGAAGTGCTTGTCGACAAGATTTACGGTTACACTGGCATTTGTATACTGAGGGTGGAAAGTCTGAAAGAGTCCTGTAGTTTTTATTTAGCAGCAGTCAATAGAGGGCTGTAGCACTGCACTTGGTTACAGCTAGAGATGGACCCAAACTGGAACAATGAATCCAAAAGCGCTTGGATTTCCAGCGGGTCTGGATTTGAATTCTTTCATCTAAAGCCAAAAGGGTCTTTTGGTTCTGGCTACAATGCACCCAAAGTCTCTGGAGAACGACTGGTCTCCTTAAAGAGATTTCTCCCATTCAAGATGGCAGAAATCTCCAGAAATGAGTTTGTCTTATGAGATTTTCATCATTGTGGGCTAGAATCTCACAAAAACAGCTTGTGAGATTTCTCCACCGTTGAACCCAAACTCAGTGTGCTTTCAAACATTTCTTTCTACTTAGAACTAAAAGTCTGCCACAGGAAAGATTTATCTTCTCCTAACATCCGTTTACTTTATTGGCATCATAATCCTTAGCCATTTTTATCTACCTCCAGTGTGCTGAGCACAGGGTTTTGTTCTTAGAGAGCCAGCTAGCAATAGCTCATTCAAGCAGGGCTCTTTTGCTATTGAAGTGAAAAACTGTGTTTATTGAAAGTGAATGCTGAAAAAGAGGCAGCTTTTCAATGGACAAGATTCTGGTTCAACAATATGAAATAGAAGACGACATTGTGGCAGTGGAATTCAAGCCATCAGTAAATCCTTTCCATTGCACATGATTAACTATCATTCTTTGGCTAGGCTTAGTTTTGCCTAGATGACACATGCTCCTTGAGGGCAAGAAGTTACAAAATATGTTACAAAATTGTGAAAAGTATGGAAAATTTGAACTGCTGGCTAACAATTGAAGCTGATGCATTTGATAAGTACACTTGTGTCACCCAGCATGGGTAAGATACAGTACTGTGAGACTGGTAAGAAAAGAAGAATCTAGCTTAGGAATGATGGGTGAGATTTGTTTTTAATCATTGAAAAAGAACGACAACTTTTCTTATTGTGTTTTTGTTAACTATCCCTGGCATGGACTGACCTGTTGAGAGTGTATTGTGATTGTCAGCAATGAATGATGGGCAAGAAAGCAGACTGTCAACAGACAATTCACTAGGATACTGCTTGTGATCAGTGTAGATGACCACTGCTAAAAATGATTGGCGCGAGAGCTGAGAAATGAAAACCAAAAAAATCCACATTCATTTAAAAATATGTTTAAAAAAGAGGCTTTATAAGCTAATGGAAGAAAATCCACTTTTTTGTAGTTAGATATAAGACATACTGAGTCAAATTCAATTACATCCATACAATTCTATTCGAGGTCTCAGTGAGGACTTTTTTTAATATATATTTGCCATCTTGGCAATCATGGACTCATATAAAGCAGAGAAGAAAAGGATCTATTTTATATTCTATTCCTCTCGAACATTAATGCAGGATTTGTTTCCTACAGCACTGTAACAATGCTCTTGTTTGTAGGGATTGAATGCAGTACCTTTTGATCTAAAAGTATGGGCATCTACTTCTTTAGTTAAGGGGCCAAGTCAGTTAATTTGGGAAAAGTAGTAGACTCATAAGCCCCTTTATGTAGTCCCGCCACTATAGGAGGGCAGAGATCCACAATGGGTTAATGCACGGTACAATTAGAGATGGGCAGGGAATGGTTTCCCCATTCTGTGAAAAATCCCCCCTCCCTCTGGATTTCCCACCCCCTAGGGGCAGGATACCTAGGATCACATCCTGCCCCATGCTATGGTCACTTCATGCCACCAGAGTGCTGGAAAGGGGATTGGAAATCCTCCCAAAATGGGCAGCTAAAGGTTTCCTTGCTCAGAGGGACTCCTTGACTGGTGTATAGATTTCACCATCTCCCAGCCCCATCCAGTGTAGGTGGCATGGACAGAGCACTGTAGCATTCCAGAAATCCCTCTCTGGCTTTCAGCTGCCTTTGTTCTCCTGTTCCCTCCTCATGTTCTGCTGAACTCTCGAGACCTGAGAATCAGGGCCCATCACTAGAACAAGTGCTATTCTCTACTCTTACATTAGAAGATTTTCAGGGGTAGGGGAATATGTCTCTCTATATGGGCTAAATTCTGTCATACTGGTGACGTGGGTGGAAGCCAAGTTTTCTTGCAGGGAGCTTCTCCCTCATTCTCTTTGTGCATTAATCGTAGAATGATAGAATGTCAGGGTTGGAAGGGACCTCAGGTCATCTAATCCAACCCCCTGCTCAAAGCAGGACCAATCCCCAACTATTTTTTTGCCCCAGATCCTTAACTGAACTCACAACCCTGAGTTTAGCAGGCCAATGCTCAAGCCCCTGAGCTATCCTGTGCAGAGTGCTGCCACTGGTACTCCTGGAGCACTGAAAATGGGGGGCTGGTATGATGTCAAGCACCTGACAGCTCCAGTGGGGCATAGCTTTTAGGGCAGTGGTGTGTGGTGGGCAGCCTGCAGGCCACATGTGGTCCATCAAGGTAAGCTGATTGCAAGCCGCGAGACACTTTGCGGACGATGACCGTCCGTAGGCATGGCCCCCCACAGCTCCCAATGGCTGCGGTTTGCTGTTCCCGGCCAATGGGAGCTGCAGGAAGCGGTGGCCACAAAATGACTTGGGGCTTGCAATCAGCTTACCCCGATGGGCCGCAGGTTGCCCACCATTGCTTTGAGACCTCCCCAACACTCCTTGCAGATTGCAGGAGTGGGTGATGGGGTCGGGGGGGGCACCCAGAGAGCTCTTTCAAAACGGGCACTAAGTGCCGAGTTCACTCTGCTAATGCCCCACCTTGAAACATTCTGTATGTTTGCAGGTATGGTACTGTGTCCATTATTAATAACCGCTGTCCTCATTAATTAAACTTGGTACTGCTAGCCAGTCTCCAGGAGTGGAGAGGGGTGTGTGTGGGAGAGGTAAGGAAGGAGAAACATAAGTTATTGAGCAGTAACGTGAGTTCTTCAGCTACATTATCTTTCAGCCACATGGTCACACCCGACCCCCCATCCTCCTCTCGTGTTTAAAAATCCTGTTAACTCCTGAACAGGCGGGTCATTGCAACTGAGGGGGAGCTATCACGCCTCAGCATTTCTACTTTCACCCTCTGGCTTGGCATATGTAGTAGAGCTGTCATGGTTAAAATGTTGACACTATTGTTCAAACGGCTCCTGGAATCACACGGTACAGCATACTGTTCACTCACCCCAGAAATGTGGATATTTTGTGGGGCACACTATTGGAGAACTCGTTTTGGTAAGTGGTTTACTTCCTCTTTGCTTCTAGATAAATGTGGAACATAACAGGGATGTGGGTTTTGTTCTGGAAACAGTTGCTAGTGTTCTTAAACCAGTAGCCTATAGTAATCTGCTGAATTCATATTGAGGCACATAAATAAGTGACCTACTTTTCACAGGTGCTGAACACCTATAGATCCCATTAATTTCAGTGGGTGCTCAGAACCTTTGAAATCAGGCACTGATTTAGGTCTCCAAATATGGAGTTAGGTGCCTAACTTTAGGCCCTCAGCTTGGAAAAGATCTTGAAAAGCTACATGTGCTGGGGAAAGAAGCTTCTCAAGTGAAGTCTTGTAGGTTTTCTCTAAATTAATTTTTGCTATTTTGTTAATTTGAATGCAGACTTTGTACCGTGTGCTTGTTACAGGGAATGGACTTTGGCCTAAACCAGTACCGTGACTCACTGGTCATTTTCAGGACAAAGTTCCTTTTTGTTAAAATCCTAAATGGCAAAACTCTCATTACCATAACAAAACCACAGAGATCTGCAAATTACCCAGCTGGCTAGTTTACATAACCAAATTCTTTTATTGCTTATTTTATTTTATCATCATCTTCCCTTCCCCTCTATCCTAACTACTGTGTGCAAAATTCATTTATGTCTTGCATTTATCTATGCCATGGTCCTGCAAACCCTTAGTCTCATTTTGTACTCAATGGGACGTCTCACTTGTTTAAAGTTATGCACATATGTGACTGTTAGCAGGATCAAGACCTTAGACTGCAAGCTATTTGTGGGCAGGGACTGTATATTTGTAATCTGCTCGACTCCTGTTGGGACTCCCAGGTGCTACTGTATTATGAGTAATGTATGATGATAATAATGGGACAAAGAATAATACAGGGGGGATCAAATCTTATCTCATTTCATCTTACCTCTGCATTTATATTGCACTCATCACCATAATGTCTGAATTCAACAGGATTGCATAGGTATATCTGAAGGCAGAATTTCACCCTGTGTGTAGAGATTTAAAAACTTATCCTGATAACTGAGGAGCCTAAGTCCTTATTTTTGCATGTAATGTTATGGGTTAGGCACAAATAAAGAGCAAGTAAGAAAGACTTTGGCATTCAAATCCTTATGGCCCATAAGCCGATGAATACATTGTAAAGAGTCATTGGCCAGTTCTCCTGGAAAGAAATGTACACTGCTTATCTGAGTGTATGAGATTTTTTTTCTCAACTGGCTGTTTATGTTCTTGTTAGTGTCTTTAATAATTATAATGTTGTTAGGGAGCTGGGTGGCCATGGGGATTCTGAACTTTTTACCTCTAGGTTGCAGGTTCAGAGCCAGTGCAGACAGGTAGCAACTGGAAGTCACTACCATGGGATTGGTGTTCAGTAGTCTGTGTGTGAAATGTCTCTCAGTCCAGGTACAAGCAGGCAGATTCCACATCACATCTGATACTAATTGTCATTTTTGCTGTCAATCTCAGTGGAGATGACCAGGCTTGAATGGGCAGGTGATCTGAGCTAATACAGTGATGGCCTGTCTAGAACAGAGTTGAGGCACCCTGGAACTGCTCTGTGGGGATGTTTGCACTGTCCTGCATCTCCTGTATCTCCTTTATGATAAATAGAAGACTTTAGCCTTCCAGGCTGATAAACTGTCCCCTTTAACAAGCATTATATTAATTTAGGCAGGGCCGGCGCAATCCATTAGGCGACGTAGGCGGTTGCCTAGCGAACTACAATTTGGGGGGCGGCGACCGCGGAGGTATTTCTGTGGCAGGACCTTCCGCTGCCTCTTGAGGGGCGGCATTTCGTGGCGGGACCTTCTGCTGCCTAGGGTGGCAGAAAAGCTGGCGGCGCTCCTGAATTTAGGACCACATTCCCCACACAAACATACCCTCACAATTCTAGTGACATTAATGGGAGTTGTATATGCATATCTGAAATAAATTTTTAGCTCCTGTAAAAATATTGTATTTAAGTTTAAAAAAAACAAAACAAAAAAAACTTCAGAATATTCATAACAATGCATTTGGAAAGAATAATTAAAGATGTGAGCACAGTTACCAACTTTCACAAGGTAAATAAGCACCCCGACTTTCACAATAAGCCAAAAATCAAGATAATCCTATTTCAAAACAAGGCCAAAACAAGCCAATCCCTAAGAAACCCAATGCTCTATGTGACTAGATTCCCCCGGTGTGCAGTCTGGGACTGTGGTGGGCCCGCTGTACAGCCCTTACTCTCCCTCCCACCCCCTGCCCCCCCCCCCGCCCCTGCTTGGTGGGAGCTGATCAAAAAAAAAGAAGCAACAAGCTACAAGCCAAACAAACTACAAGCCAATTAAGCCAAAAACAAGCCCAATTTCTGCATTTTTTTTGTGGGTCTGGCGTGTCTGGATGTGAGGGGTGCTAGAAAACCAGAACTACATTGTGTTATATGCATCCGAAGAAGTGGGCTGTAGTCCACGAAAGCTTATGCTCTAATAAATTTGTTAGTCTCTAAGGTGCCACAAGTACTCTTGTTCTTCTTTTTGAGAACTACATTGTAAACAGCAAGGATTAATACTGCATGGTGTTGATTCCTGTGTGGTCCACAAGAGATTTCTAATAGATCCACCGAGATGTTATGAATGTGCCGAAGAACTCTGACTGTTGAAACTTCTTGTCGAATACAGCAGGAATTTGTTGTCACCCCTTTCCAACTGCTTTCAGAGGTGGTCTTTGGAAGCAGATCTCATGTATCATTGGTAGAGATTTCCTGTGGTATGGTTACATTATCCGAAATAAAATATATTAAGTGGCTTTGATTAACTGCTTGTTGTTAGTTTCGGGTAATGGACCTATCTATATAATTATTAGGCATTTTGTGCCAGATCCTCAGCTGGTCTAAAGCAGAACAATGGCACTTTATCCCAGATGAGGACCTGGCTCTTCGGGCACAGCTAAATGAACTGGTGCACAGTGAGGACAGATGCGTTATAGAAAAATATTAAAATGAAATTATGTTTACTGTTTGTAGATAGGAAGTCTGCATCCTCTCTCTCATCCAGCAGTACTCTGTATAGCAGTGAAGATGACTCTGAAGCTGAAAAGATGAAAGACCATGTTAAGGGCAATGAAAAGGAAGACCTTGACAGGACAGCGACAAGTGAGAAGTATGGAAATGAGACTTGGGAAAGCAAACCTGAGGGAAAACAGGAAATTGATGCAGTGGAGGAGGAAGAAATGGATGAAGCAGAAGAGACAAAAGCAGAGGCTGGGATGAGGGAAGAAGTTGAGGTTCTTCATGGAAGTCTGATGGAAATACATCATCAAGGCACAGATGAACTCAATGGGGAACGCAGACATGTAGGGTCAATAGAAAATAATGCAAGGGACGAGGGGGAGGAGGATGGAAGCAACACGAGGGAAGATGGGGAGGAGGTTGTTCTAGTGCATTTGGAAGGCAGCACTGTGGAAGCAGAGGCTACAAACAAGGATCCTCCTGAGGTTGATGAAGGAGGTGGTAAGTACTGTCTCCTGGTGGAGATGTGATGTGTCCAGTGCATGTAAGTGTTGTCATTTGCTCTTACCATTAGTGATCGAGATGGCATTTTGATATAGCATGAGCAATTCAGTTATTGGACTATTCTTGGTGTACAATGTAAAACTGTTAGAATGTCATTTTGCTGTGTGTGCCAAATAACCACCAGTGATGTGCTGTAAATTCATTGTTTGTTTGATTTTATGGGTTTTCCAATGTAAGGTTTGGCTATTCTTTTTTCATCTCTATCACTCGTTGGGGCAGTATGTGATAATAGATTTATATATTTTTTTTTCATGGACCACAATACCCTTAGGTTTGACATCTCATGTAATTTTATAAAGCTCAGTGCCCGTTTAGATCTCAAGCATAGGAAGTCCTAGAGAATTCATATGCCAGCTCAGATGAACTGGTTTGTCATTCTTATAATTCCAGTTTCCATAAAGACTCCTAAAAATCTCTCGTATATCATGGTGCAGTGCATAGACAACCACATTGAGAGTCAACAGACATGGTTTCTGTCTCTGGCTCTGTCACTGACACACTCTCACCAGGAGCAAATCACTTAACCTCCCCATGCCTCAGTTTGGCAGTTTGTAAAATGGGGATATTTGTGCTCCAATCTTACAGCTATTGAGGGATGTTTTGGGGGCTGGGCAAGGAGAATAGCTATACCCACATGAGTAAGGCAGTGCAGGATTGCATACTTAGGTAGGAAGAATATAAGTTCTTGGTGCGGAATTTCATCTGGATAGCGGGGAGAGTATCCTGATAATACTGGGAATGTCAATGTAAAGTAATGAAGTGGCCTTCTTAGTGATGCAGATGTGAAGAAAGGGAGTCACAAGCCGTGCTAGACAATATTTCTGACTGTATTTCTATGGATGTCGATTTTGCAGTGGATTATGTAATGCTCTCATTTAGTTTTAATAGATGTTTGTGGTTTGTTTCTATTGCTTTCTGCTCGAGTGCAGCATGTATCAAATAGCACTGTGTGTGCAAAGCAAACACTGTTGAACGCTATGCTATATTATTTGCAAGTCTCTTGGTGTTGGATTGCTTTGGATTGCACTGTGTTTTGGTTTTGCTATGTTATGCATTCAGAATTGAAGAAGAGGGAATAATTTACTATTCAGGGATTATATTGAATTATTTATAGGTGTGTGTTTCTTGAAACGTTCCTTTTACTTGCATAAGGCATCTCAGCTTCAGCAACTTCACCATTAGACTGTTAGATAAGTATTAAGTGTGGTTGAAGATTGCTAATGATTTCAATCATACAGGTAGGATGAAGTGCTGTAATAAAAAAAAAAAAAGGGAGGGGGGAGAAAGGGATAATCCTAAGTACTGAGCTAATGACCTGCTACGGTTTTGGCACAAAATAAGACCATTGTTCTTATTTGATCAAATTCCTGGGTGTTGACATTAAACGGTCATTTTATACTGTAGTTATAGATTTGAATGAACATCGCATTTGGGATGACTTCTCTCTTTAAGAGGCCCTATTTCGGATGTCAGGATGAATAAGTGACAGATGGGATAAGCGTAGTACAGATAAAAGAACGTATACTTCTCCATCAAATCTTACAGCATCTTTACTGCCTGGAGAATGTCTAAGACTCAGAGGCAGACTAGTGAAAATGAGGACAAAACAAGGGCTATGTGGACAAAAATAATCATTTAATCATAGAAGTTAGAGATATGAAAGACCTAGTAGATCCCATCCAATCCAGCTCCCGGCCGGTACAGGATTGTCATGGTGAATTTGGGAGAAAATAAAGAATTTGTCATGGAATGACATGTGAGTAATGAAAAAATAAGGGCAAGGACCTCTTTGAAAGGAAACTAACATAGTGAAAAAAGGATTTGATGGGTAGCACATGCCACCGTGGGAATCAAACTTTCTTTAGGGCCTGATCCCACAATCACCCCCTGGTCACTAATCCAAGAGATCCTGGGCCAGTCCTGAAAATTGCTGATTGGCATCCACTTCCAGAGAGAGCCAATGAGAGGTGAGCAGTTCAGCATCTTGCAGCAATTGCAAAATTAGGCTCTTACCTCTATTCTGCACCTGGGCTCCTTTATTTCCTTGTTAAACTTTCTGTTGCCACTGCCCTTCCTCCTATATCAGGTGTTTCTGCCCTGTTGGCTGGTAGCAGATCCAGTTATTGACTATGCTTCTGCTAACCAGTCTGGTTTTAGATGTTGCAGAAATATTAACCAGAGATTAATTTACATGTAAAGGAGACCATAAGAGGAAAAGCTTGTGTGGGCTTATTCAGTTGCCAGCTGAGGCTGGGGAAGGCACCATAAATGTGGGAGTTAGGATTTTAGAAGGTATGTAAATACCTGCTGTGTATTCTCTGATCTTGTGGACTTTGTGACAAGAAGGAGATGTCACTCATCCCAAGAGACAGAATTACTGTGCGCTGTATTTGTCATCCTGCGCGGGGCTCTGTGTTTTGACTGACTGTCAATACTCCCTCTTGTCATATATGTAAACTGGGAAGAATGGGAACTGCCAGCTAATCAAACAGCAGGACTATAAGCAGGTCAAAGTGATAAGGTATGGACCATATTTAAGAAAGCTTATGGGGCTTCAGTGAGCCTGAAGAAAATGCTGTCTATGCTTCTTTATTCTGATGCAGAAATGGAGTCTCCTAGAGGTGAAGGTTTCTCCTCTTGTTTGCAGAGTTTAATCATCGTTGTTATGTACTATTGATATTGCAATAGCGCCCAGAGACCCTAGTCAGGACCCTCCCCTGAAATGCTGAAGGGGGTCTGTATAGTGTCCAAATAACTCCAGGGAAGTGCAGTGGCTTCACTCTGGGGCTAGTACATTATTTAAGCAGAACAAGAGTGGGTGGAGGTAAGGCCTGAGGAGAGAGAACAGAGAAGATGGGGAGAAGCAGCATAGCAGGAAGGCCGAGGTGTGGGGAAGAGATGAGAAAAAAACAAGGAGAAGGAAGAAAAAAATAATCATCTAATCACAGATTTAGAGACAGGAAGGACCTAGTAGGTGCCATCCAGTCCACCTCCCTGCCTGCATGGGATTGTTCCCTGCACTATGGTTTGTTCAGGCTCCATTTAAAAGCCTTAAGTGAAGATGTCTCTCATCTCCCTTGGGAGGCTCTTGTGCAGCCTGAAACCGATCATGCTTAGAAAGCTTTCCCTGCCCTTCAGACTAAATTTGTCCTTCCTTGATTTTGTCCTATTGCTCCTGGGAGCTAAGGAGGCAGGGAACTGGAGGTGAAGGAGAGGAGGAAACAGTGTGGGGGAAGGAAGACACTGAGAAGACTGTGGTAGGGAGGAGAAGCAGGAGATGTTGTAGATAAATGGCGGAGAAAGGAAAAACAAAAGGAAAATATAAAGGAAACAAAGTAGAATGGCAAGATGTGGAGAGAGAATGGGGGAAATGAAGAATATAAGAATGGGGGAGAGGGAAAGGGGGGGGGAGTTTGACTAGCGACCATCTGGTCCCTAATCTCCCCTGAAAACCAGTTGGACATAAATGTCATCTTTAGTCCTTCCAATAGAGTCCCTCGTTGCCATGAGTAATTCTGAAATACCAGGCAGCTTAAACCCCATTATATACACAGCTAGAAGGTTAAACAATGTTGGTGTTTATTCTCCAGTCTCAAAAGCCTTAATAGCTGTTATTTTCCATGCATAGCTAGGAGGAACCTCTCCCCTCCATACACTCCCTCCTCCCAGTGGTTTTATTTTTCTCACGGAGCATTTTCTTTGCATTTGCCATAACACAGTAGCATTATCTGAAAGCAGGAAAGTTCGCTGAGTTGGTTTAGAAATGGGGCTAGATTGACAGAAATGCAGTGTTGGTAATACATCTCCCTTAATACAAATTAAATGCGATATAACCATATTATATACCTCTTGAAATTGAAGCTATAATTATAGCAACCTGCATGGTATTTGGAGGGAAAAGCCTAGTTTGGAGAAGGGAAGAGTTTGGAGGAGGCACCAGGAAGTTAATTATATGCACGGCTAGAATCAATGCTAGCTGCCATTACAGCATCTCTGTAAATAGTTCTTTTAACAAAGAACCAATGTAATTTTACAAGTATATGATCCTCTAATTTTATTCCTTAGCATGTGGTACATGCAACACTAATGGAAGGGATAGCACAACCTTAACTATAATGCTACAAATATAACACGTATATCTTGACTATGAAACAAAATCTTAAACATCATAGATGTTGCTTTTAGGAGAAGTAAATATTTCTCTGCCTATATATAGGGATTTACATTCATGTATGACCATGCATCAAGATAAGACTATGTCTTCAGCCAATTCTACTACTGTGAGGAATTTAAAGAATCATCAGAACTGTATATGAAAACTTTAGTATGTAAAAATATGGTGTAAGTTTTTTTTTTTTAAAGTAAGCACAGAAGAATAAAAGGTTTCTGTTCATCAAACAATTTTGTTGCTTGTGCATGAAAAGCATCTTAGCAAAGGTAGTTTTGTGTCGTTGTGATGTTTTTGTGGCTGATTTCTGCATGTATGTTTGTAGTTTCTCCTGCATGAATTTTTATAATGGGTTGCCATTTGATTTTAATATACTTCAAAGCATTATCACTGGTGAAGGCTTACTGGATTTTAATTAACCCTGCACTGATAATACGGCTCTTTAAGCCAATTTCAGACATCTGAATGATTCTCTTTTCCCTTAAGCTTTCGATTATTTTTCTTCCTTGCTCCTTGTTTAATAATTTTGTGATATTTTTTGAAGATTGCAAATCAGTCCAAGAGAAAATAGCAGAGGCAATTGAAAATGGTCATCGTTTGAGTTCTGAACCTGAGCCCAGTGATTCCAGTACAGATGAAGAAGAGGAGAACTTAACAAGTACAGCTCATGATATAAAAGAAGGTGAGGTCAACTAATATGATCAGGGGCCTGGATTAAATTTCACTCTGCATTGAAAAGCCATTTATAGTACAGTTAGTTCCCTCTTTCACCTTCCTTTTCATACTTTTCATCTCTGCCTTCTGCTTTCCTTTCCTTTCCTCCTCTGAATAAAATTGTTGCACTGATTAGTTAGCCTCTAAAATGGTGAAGCTTGCAAAACTGATACCATTTAGGAGCTGACAGTGATTCTGGATAAAGAGTTGAGGCCATGAAAAAGTGATTGCTAGTGGAGACTGCTTCAAAAAATAGGAATCTGGTAAGTTTCACTTTGCTTCCAGCCTGTCAACCTGTATGTTAATATGAGGCCTAATGGGGAAATGCTGTCTTACGCCAGGATGCTTCTATTTATATGAATGGAAAAGGTATCACCTTTCACTGGAATGATCGTCAATATGAATGAAAGTGCCAATGGTCTGAGTCCCAGCCTAGAGTTCAACAGACTATATTGTGTCCCCAACTCACCTTCCTAGAGCTTGGCATTATTGATAGTAACACAACAAAAACCTCAATTGGAGCTTGGCTTTTCCCAGGGTTTCCATCCAGGATTTTCTCTGGACTCACCAGTTCCTGCCTGGAATCTTAATCCAGGATTTTAACGTCAGAACCAAGGATTGCTGAACAGACGAGCCCTGCATTTTTATTCTGGGTTTTAGAATCGGCCAAGTTACGTTCGCAACAAACCCTAATGAACGTAAATGTTAAGGTGGTTCTTCAAAATAGAAGTGAGGTTCACAGACACATAATGGAAAAAAGAATAAGGCCATAAATTGTTTGACTTTAACTTCCCTGGTTGTACCTGATTATCACAAAATATATCACGGTGGCCTCTCAAATGCCTGGAATATTCTGTCCCCAAAGAAAGAAAGAGTTCACTGGTAGAGTAGTGATGCTGCAGTATCCTCTGGAATAGCAGAGTGCTTTGCATCGGATGAATGCTTGGACTGGGAGTTTGGAACCCACCATTTCTGGTGGATTCAATTTTCTTTTTCATTCACTAGGGCCAAAATTTTCAAAAATGACCGGTAATTTTGGGTGCCAAGTTTCAGACAACTTAAAGGGAGCTTGAGTTACAGGTGGCTTAGGTTGGGCGCCCAGAGATTGAGATACCCAAAGGCACTAATGACTATTTGAAACCTTGGCCTAGATGTTTGTCTAGCTTTATTACACAAGACATTGCTTTTAGGCATTAGCAAAATGCAGCTGGTTTGTGAGTAAAGCACATAGGCAGAGACAACTTATTTTTCACATTTACAGTAACATACACATTTGGCTACTCAAATAAATATAGACAATGTTTCCATAAAGTAAATGGTGCAGTTCTTTGTGATAGTACCTTTCTTTATTCCTGTTCTCCTCCTTCATGAATTACAGAAGCTTTCAGATTCCAAAATTTGTCAGGTTTGATTGTGTTGTTCTGTGAACTCTAAATATAATGGCACAGATGGATGCCGTCGGCACTTCAGCTCCCAGAATATTTGCTGCAGACTGTTAAATTACACAGGCATATGGGCCAAAAATCACTATCTTTTTGTGGATTCTACTATGTTTTTTTTAAATTAACCTATAAATATAAGGCCCCGTTATTAAAAATAATTACTAATGAACAGTGGGTGTCTGGCAAAATTGCCATGGAGCTTGTTTTCTTACAAACTACAGCCAGAATATCTCCAATTAAAGAACAAAAACTGTTTGTAACACATCAAGAGCATATGTTCATACCTGGATTTTGTCCATTTCCTAACTCAATATAATATTAGTTGCTGGTTAGTTGTGTTGCCTCCGGGAACAAAGGTGGTTTCAAAGAGCTGTATTGCTGTATTCAGACACTCCAGTTGTGCTTTGCAGCCTCAGCCAGGAAATAAAACATTCTCTGGGCCTGACTCTGTTCTCACATCACAGAGAACGCCTTTGAAGTCAATGGAGTGACACTGATGTAGACCAGCATGAGCTCAGAATCAGACCCTCAGGGTTTCATCCCAGTTGTATAAAGAAGCCATGTTTCAATATTAGATAATTGCTGTCAAACAGGTGACCAGACTGGAACAGGATCAGAGCTAGAGACATTTTCTAGACCTGACTTTGCCTACAATGCACTTCACAGCTCGTTCTGTGGCTAGTGCTAAGATGATAGCTGAAGCGTATATGGGTGTGCATATACGTGCGTGTTGCAGGTGGTGAAGCGTATATGTGCATGTTGCAGGTGGCAGAGCTCTGCCCTGCCCTAGCCTGCCCTGCCCAGCTGTGTAATGCCAGTTGCTCTTTTGAATGAGATACATTTTGAATGAAAGCTATTCTTTGGAGAGGGACCCCTGCTCATGGACCACCCAGCTGACTGTTTTTAAATGCTATTTTTAATAAATACATACAGTTTATTTTTTCTGCATTGAAAATCAAATATTAGCAGCCTCTGTCCCATGGATCAATTACATATTAAGAGCAAAATACCGAATTAGTCTTAAGCAGGGGACAAGAAAAGCAGCTCTCTACAAGCTCTTTTAGCAGAGGAGGAAAGGAGGTGGAATATGCTGACTGCAGTGAACAAAACTAAACGCATCACCAATCTGTTATAATTGGGCGATGATGACACTAAACTATCATCATTCATTGTACTCATAGCATACAGTATTTTTTCACACAAGGGTTCAGGTTCACATTAGCAGAGGAAAAGAAAAAGGGTTTATTGTATTAGTTACTTCCAACCCAGAATACTTTGTCCAGTGCCGGCTACCATTTAGTAAAATAGGAAGGAGATTATTGCCTCAAAGAGGGTGCAGCATATGACATAAGTCATTATTCACATTGCAAATGAAACTTAAAGATGATTTATTAGACATTTTAAGAATTATTGGCAATTGGACTGAGTTTGGATGAAGATTTGAAGTGACCCAAATTCAGGAGTGCCTGGATGTGGTATTTTTGGTCTGAGCCCCTTTTTCTATAAATTATGATGGGGATTGATAAATGAATGGAGAAGCAGGTATTTTTTAACACTGTTAAAAGTCTAAAACCTGAGGGACATATAAAAATGAGGAAGCTGGCAGTAAATATAAATAATCAACTCACTGCAAAGCACATCTATCTGAGAGGGTATTGGCGGAGGATGGAGGGCAGGATTTCTGTCAGGTAGCAAAGTGCAATGTAGGGGTTTTAAGCTGTATTAGTCACATGACTAGAGATCATATTATGTGTGGTCAGGTGAGAGGAAAAAAGTGCTGCTGCTTCAATTGATTTTTATTTAGAATTCTCTCTTGCACGCCCTCCAACTCAACCCCCTTTTCTCTCTCTCTTCCTCCACCCATCCTTATCTCTGTCTAGGGTGACCAGATGTCCCAATAGTATCGGGATCATCTCGACATTAGGGGCTTTGTCTTATATACACGATTATATCCCCTCCCCCACCCCCCAAAAAAAGTATCCTGATTTTTTACATTTGCCCTCTTCTCTGTCCACTCCAGGGCACTCCCTTTCTCACCTGTTCTATCACTGCCACCCTGTTCCCCGTCTGCTCTCAGCCTCTCCAGCTGCACAATGCTTCCCCTGGTCTCTGCTCAAATGGACCTGCTTACAGCAGTAAACTCCTCCTGAGTTTAATGCCACCTGCAGGACAGGACGAAACACTGCAGCCATGTGGGTTCATCCACTGATTCCTCTCTTGGGTCAGCGCTGATATAGAGCGAGGAAAGTGATGTTAGGAAGTTGGCTAGGCTGGCGGAAGGTCCTGGGAGAGCCAAATGGGGAAGGTGAGAACCTATCCATCTTCCTGTGCCAAGGCTGTGGCCCACAGAGCAATGTGCTTCAGGCCAGGGATCTGAACCATCTCTAGGTAGACATTTTAGAGATGGGCTGATGCAGCATGAACACATGTTTAGGCCCAGCCAGGCTAAAGAAGACAGTGACTGAGGGTTGTGGAAATATAAGAAGGTGACAGTAGAATAAATCAAATAAAGGCAGGTATTATGGGCAAGGTGGCCTTTCCCCCACTTTGGATTTTTCATATGTCCCACCAGAGCACAGTGTCTGGAAAGCATGATTCTTTTATTCGCTTCAATGACATTTAGGGCCAGTTTTTCCAAAAATATGACCAGATCTTGAATAATGTGTACAGGCACAGGGGCACTGGCACAAATAGGTAATTGTGCTTGCCAAAGGCTTGATCCTGCACCACTGAATTCAATGAAAGCTTTGCCATTGACTTCAAAGAGGATAGGATCAGGCCCCAAACGTGCATAAATCATTACCCATTTTGCATGCACAGATGTATATTCTGTCTCCTGTACATGCTTATTTTGCATGACCTATTTCTGCATATTTAAATCACAGTGTCAAGCCTACAGCTACTTCCTCTATGTACCCTGAGGTCACTTCTGGGCCATGCAACATCATTTTTGTTTCAATTATTTGTGCCTGATACCAGAATGACAGCACTGGAAACAGCCACAGGACAGGTGCATCCTGGGAAGCAGCAGTCCAAGTTTACCTCCCACATTGCCCAGCCTAAAATCCTTTCATTGATTTGGAACAATGGCATCTCTAATAATCACTTCACAAAAACTCTTAAAATTAACATATTTATTACAATAAAACTAATGTTTTGGTTATTTCCTCAGATGGAGCCTTCTTGGCAGAAGCAGCAACAGCATGTGAAAAGCAGAAGGCAGCAGAGCAAGGGGTACAAGAGGGGCAGATGGTGGATGAGGAAAAAGCACTTGAGCAGGAGGAGTTTGTAGCTGAGGAAGGAGCCACTGACACTGAAGAGGCAGGCAATGAAACAGCTCTGGAGTTAGATTTGCTGGCTAAGAAAGAAGCAGCAACTGTGATGGGACAGACAATGGAGAATGTACTTACAGTAAAAGAAGAAGCATCTGAGGAGAAGGCTATCATGGAAGAAGATCTGGAAGAGAGTAGGGTAGGAAAGGAAATGGCATTTCAGGGAGAGGAGGTATCTGAGGGAAATGTAGCTGAGGAGGAAGACGTAAATGAAGGAGAGGAGGCGGTGGAAAAGGCAGCATGTGAGGGAAAGGTGGTGGAGGAAGTATCATCTGAAGGAGAGGAGGTTGTTGAGGAGGTGCCTGAGGCTGTGGAGGAAGCAGAATCTGAGGCAGAGGCGGCTGTGGGGATGGCAGGAGGTGTGGGAAAGGAAGATGTGGGGGAGGCAGCATCTGAGGCAGAGGAGGTTGTGGAGGATTCAGTTGCGCAGGCAGAGAAGGCTGTGGAGAAGGCAGACGCCGCAGGAAAGGAAGTTGCAGAGGGGATAGAATTGGAAGGAGAGGAGGTTGTGCAGGAGGCAGCTTCTGAGGGATGGGAGACTATGGGAGAGACAGAATTTGTTCTGGAGGAGTCAGTAGAATCAGTGAAGGTTCCCATACTGGGAGCAGCAACTGAAATAGAGGAATCAGTAGAATCAAGAAAGGTTCCCATCGGTGAAGCAGTGTCTGAAGCGGAAGAGGCAGCAGCAGCAGAAACATCTGAGGAGGAGGAGGATGTAATGGAAACAACCCCAGAGGAGGGAGAGACAAGAAATGAGGCCACAGAAGAGGAGTCAGAAGTAGAGGAATCACCACCTCTGAGGGAAGAAACCTCATTGGACAGGGAAATAAAAAGGGACACTGCAATAGAGGAAGGCACACACAAAGATGGGGAGAGCATAGTGGAAGCATCTGAAGAGGAAGAAGCAGCAGAAGACCCAGAATCTGAAGAGGAGGTAGTAGAAGAAGGTAAACACATAGGGGAGTCAGTGCCTGAGGAAACACCATATATGGGAGAAGAATTGGTGAAGGCTGGTGAGGAGGAAGTAACAGAGGAAACGGAAGAGAAGGTGGTGTCCCAAATAGCAGTTACTGAAAAGAAGTTGGTAATAGAAAAAAAGGTACCTATTGCTGAAGAGGCAATAGATAAATCCACAATAAATGTAGAGGAAGTGGCTGAGGGAGCAGCAGTGGAGGGTGTGGTGGTAACTGAGGAGATGGCAATGGAGGAAGTGGAGGTGGGTGAGGGGGTGGCTGAGGAATCAGCAGAGAGAGAGGGAGAGGGAATGTCAGAAATAGAATCTGAAGAGGCAATGTCAGTGGACGCAGCAGGCAATGGGAAAGTAATGGGCAATGAAACACCCTCACAAGGGGAGGAGATAGTAGAGAAATCAGAACCTGGTCAGAAAGAAAATGCAGAAGTATTATCAGACTGGGAGGTGCAGACAGAGGACCCAGGACATGAGGAGGGCATGGAAGAGAAGGAGGCAGGACTGGAAGAGCAGAAGGTGATGACAGAGGGGATAATACCTGAAGAAGATATGAGATCAGAGAGAACATTGCCTGAGGTGGAGAAATTGATGACACCATCATCTCTGAGGGATGAAGTGGAAGCGGTGGAAGCAGCATCTGAGGTAGAAGGCATGACACAGGAAATGGCATATCACCCAGATGTAGTGGAGAAGGAAGCAGTCCTTGTGGAAGAGATAATGGCAAAAGTGAGACACACTGGTGGGAATGACAGAACGGAGGAGCAAGAGATGGAGACAATGGAGGAGAAAATCACACTGAAACAATTAGACACAAATGAAAAAATAAAAATAGGAAAGACCGAGACTTTGGCCGAATATCCACAAGGGATTCATGGGCTTACGGATCTGCTTGAAGTCCAGCACAAGGAAGAAAGCCTTGCACGTATAAAGACAGACACCACAGAAACGTCCATTATAGAAGAGAGAAACTAAGGGGCTCTGTGGCACATGGTGAGTATCTGTATGAGCCAGATTGCTACCTAAAAGAGGAATTGATTTTACTTTTATTACATTCCTTTGTAAGGTGTCCAAGGCTGCAGTACCTAGGCTGGTGCTATCAAAGCACCAGCTCTACTGAATGGTGAAATACAGGGAGGAGATAGATAGCCATGATTTTCTTCCACCATTTATTATATTCTTCACTTTCACTGCAAGGGTTTCCTAAGGGTTTTTATTGCAAAGTCAAAAGTGACTTTGAGTGCATCATGAACATTCACAGCTCTGTTTAATGTCTGCATCTCATACCTTCATTCACACTGAGTTGTCCATGGGTAGTGCCATTGGTTACACTGGGACTATGTATAGGAAAAAATGTACTTATGGCTGAAGAGGCAATAGATAAAGTCACAATGAATGTAGAGGAGATGACTGAGGTAGCAGCAATGGAGGTAGTGGCAGTGACTGAAGGGGTGGCCGTGGCCGAGTGGTGGTGGTTGAGGGGGTGACAATGGAGGAAGTGAGTAAATGAGCAAGAGTGGTAGCCACTGGCCAGAACACTTCAACTGATTTTGATATTATGGAGTTATAGCAATAGTCAGCCTCTGTGTTTCTGTTTGCTCTCTCTCTCGCGCTCTCTCTCTCTCTCTCTCTCTGAACTTATATGGCTCATATTACACTAGTAGCCAAGCACCTCACAATCTTTAATGTACCTGTTTACCATATAACTAATACTTTGCTTGATGTTTCCCAGAACGCTCTAAAGCTGGACATAATTATCTTGCCTTCCATACAATCCCTGGATGGGGGAGAAAGACACGTCTGAGCATCCTCTGCAGTTCCTTCAATGATTTTATTTTAGTAACATTTTTTTACAAATCACTGTGGATTTGTGTGGGTTGGGACATTCCCTCCCCATCTTCATTTGACTTGATGAGTAGCATAACCATCTGTTTGTTTACTAGACCAGCTCCGGAATGTGCAACAGATAACTGAACTAAGCTTACAGAGCTAGTGTAGGAAATCACACTCCTTTATAATTATGACGACAAAAATAATAAGGAACTTTCCACAGCTGTCATGAATTCCTTTTCGAACTACAGAGAATTCTTACATTGGTTGAACTTAAATTCCCCTGCCCCCAAAGAACTCAGTGGTTTGTGATGACTAGCTTGAAGGGAGGAGGAGGCTTGCTGGCACTTTATAATAATAGAAAGTGCAATGGATGTATGTATATAAAATTGTATATATGTGATTGTATCCTCCCCCCACACATCTTTTGGGTGTCAATTGCATTTATAGATTGTAAACTCTTCAAGACAGTGGTTATGTCCTCATGTATGTATATGTGGTTCCCCAGCACAATAAGGCCTGGATTCTGATTGGAGCATCAAGGTGGCAGTGTAATGTAAATAGTAAATGATAGTAATAACAATAAGAAGCCCAATTCTGATCTCACACATCGATGGTGCCACTCTCATTGAAGCCAATCGGAACTGTGCTATCTAATGGAGGGCAGAATTGGGGGCTGTACGGGCAATTCCTTCCCTCTGTTGCATGCATCCATTAGTGGAGAAAATGGGCCATAGAAAGGAATTTTTTTCCCCTTCAACATCCAAAGCAGCAGGTCAGGATTGGACTTCAGAGAGCATTAGAGAGGGGGAGAAGCCAATACGTGTGTGCACCTTGGCTGTGGCTCCAATGAAATCTAGTCAGGCCCCAGATTCTCACCTGTGCACAAGATGGGGTAGGTGGGCATGCATACTGCCTTGCTGCTACTGCTTAAAGGCCTAAAGAATGGCCCACCAGGCAGGCTCCTGCTGCTCCATGCCCCTGCTGAGCCAGCCTCTGCATCTGGGCCCCATCTGTGTTTGACTGCTGCTGAAGTGGTCACATAAATCTGACTCTGTTCCGCTGGCATTTCCAGCCAAGTTTGATTGGCTTCCCATGATCATGCACACAAGCAAATTTTGATTTGGAAGAAAGTTCCTGGAAAGAGAGTTGTGCATGCTTGAATGTCCATACACTCGAGCATTCACTCTGGGAAGGGCGGTTTGACTATCTTTAAAGCTATCAGTGGGCTTGGAAGTGGTCGGGAAGCAGGACCTGCACCACGTGACCTACGTGACCAGTCACTTAGCATGAATAGCAAATAACATGAAACAATAGGTATGCTAAATAGCCCGCACGCAAATCAAGGGCTGAAATGTTCTCCCAAACCATTCACCCAGTGGTTGAATGTCAGAGAAATGGGTCCCAGCAGGTAAGTCAGACACAGCAAAGGAGTCATTGTCATTGAAGAGATGAATGGCTGGGAATACGTTCCTCAGCTCTACTCAGCACCCCTGCTACCCCTCTGCTTTGCCCACCTCTGGGGCTCCAAAGAGTAAGGCCAAGATTTTTTTTCCAGCATGTAGTAGTGTTTGTGTGGAGTGAATGCCAAGAATTGTCTTTATGAGGCTTACTGAACAGCACCAACCTGTTTGAAATGTAGCTCCCAATATTTGTTTTAGTCACCCAAAGGCCATTTTCCCCCCCGTCTGCTCTTGGATGCCATTTAGTAACAGTTAGTAAGACCTTGATTGTGTCTTGTCAGCATGGCCTGGCTCTGAGGAACAGTGCAGAGCTGCCCTGGCCGGAGGGAGCTCTGAGACCTTCCAGGTATGCCCAGGGAGTACTCCTGCTCATATTCCCTTTCTAGCCTGTGGCTTGCCTACCTCTGTGTGGCTGGCCAGTTTTATGGAATGAGGTGAAGGTGGAACCATGACCCTGCCCCCTTGAGAGTGCTTTACATTCCCATGGATACAGGGTCAGAGCAGTCCCTACGCTCCCTTAGGTAAAGCAACTGGAATTCTGCCTGGTCTTTACACAGGCCATGAAAGGGTCAGCTCCGTGTGCCATCCCCCAACACGGGCCTGGCTAAGTTCTATGATGGTTTGTCCAGTGACCTGGCATTTCCAGAAGCTTCACTCCAATGTAGAAAGATACATAAATTGCAATCAGGGCTCTGAACAAAATAACCGATATTAAATATCCCTGCTAGATTAGGGCAGAAAAAAATAAAGCATTCAAACCCCTACACTAAACCCAACAGCCAGCAGATTCCTTCAGAGTGAAAATTGAAAACAAGCACCATAATTTCCATGTCCGTTATACAAGTACGCAAATATAAACTTTGTATTCAAAACAGCAGAGGTTTAGGTACAAACAGCGGGCTCAATCCTCCTTTCACTTACCTTGCAGTCAACCTGTAATAACACAATGGGTGTGACTGGTGTTATACTGGCATAAAACTGGTGGAAGTGAGAGAAGAACACTTGGCAACAACTGATTTTCTGGTTTACACAATATTAATCAGGCCACTCCCTTTTCAAAGCCTCACCTTCAAAGGCTTCCCACATTGGTGGCAGCTGCACCAGTGAGCCAGGCTACACATAGCATCTTTAAGAGCCCATGTGTGGCATGCATTCACAATTTGGCATTGCTAGTGAGTGCTAAGAAATGATCTCCTCTCTATGGCCTCCCACAAGCTGGGCATGCTACAAGTTTTATTTTCCATCTTAGGCAATGGAATAAAATCAAATGGATTTGCAGTGCTTCATTACACTGAATTATTTTAGGTTTCCACATGGGGTAATGAATGTAAACATGGTCAAATACCTTATGTTTGTTTTAATAGATAGTTGGATTTATGTTTCTGGGCCAGAGTCCCTAATATGCACTTTGAGAAGGAAAAGTATCCAAGATAAATAATCTAAATGCATTTATTGTAGTAAAAAAGGAATGTAGTGTGATTAAACAAGAATAATGACAGATTATATTTGTCAGTAATTTAAATTGAGGCACTGTCAAGTGAATCTGTGCTGTACAATTTAAATCCTTATTCTTGTGCAATTTGTGCAATACTTTGCTTTGAAAGCATGTACTTGAGTTGCGACCCTCTTGGTCTATTTTTAATCCAAGGAATGTCCATAAAATATGAAACAGTCTCTTCCCTGGACCAATATGTTTTCAAATTTATTCAATATTAACAGCACAGCAAATGGATAATATATGTTTATGCCTTCTACAGGTGAATAAATCTGGGATGTTAATTGTTCTGAATTAAAACTTTTCTTCATGACCTTCCATTAAAGATTTTGTGTGTGTGTGTGTGGGCATGGGTGCACACTCGTGTATGTGCATAGACTCACATATTTGGTTTAGTCTTCTAAGTGATGCCATACTTCAGTCTTGGTAGCTGTTTGGATTTTTGAAAATATCTTCAATGTAAGACTACTAATACTTAGCATTCATACAAGGGCCTGATCCAAAGCCCCTTGAAGTGATGATCTTTCCACTGGCTGTAACTGGCTTTGAACCAAGTTTGATACATCTTCAAAGCATTGCTCTTACATAACTAATTAATCTTCATAATACCCTGTGACTCAAGTACATCTAACAGCTGAACTTAGCCTATCGGGCAGGAAATGAGGCTATCCACAAACAATGAAAATGTATTACTTTTTTGAAATTATGATGAGCTATTTTTTGTTGGCAGTTTTTAAAAACTCTTTGGTGAACAGTTCTTTGTAAGCATTCAATAGTTGAACTGGGTCGAGGAATTGTGCTTGGTCAAATAAGTCACATGATATTTGTTGCTGTTCTCTGATTGAATGAGTGCCCAAGTACGACATCTGTATTAAAAAGGTGGTGGGGATGAATATTTGTGCCGGGAAATTTTTTATCACAGGAATGTTTGTGGCAAGCAACAACTGTAGGGACATGAGCATTGCACACACAAATCCATTTATGGGTTCATGGAAAACTTGTTCCAGTGTTTCTCAGCTCTAGTATGTGCCATTATCCAAATTTAATGGACAGACAAACTAAAGCACACAGGAGTAAAATGATTTGCTTGCACAGCAAGAGCCAGGACTAGAACTAAGTCTGTGCTGAGTTCACAAGGCCGCCCTGTCTCTTTGTCAATAGTTGTTTTACTGAACACAATGGGCTAGATTCACAAAGGGACATACGTACCTAATTGCCAGTTTAGGAGCCCAAAGCTGGGACTTAGGTGCCTCTGGTATTCACACAATCCCCACTCAACTGCTGCCTACTCTGTAGATGTCAAAACTCACTGAGTCCCTACGTTTTGTAGTAAAAGCTCCCTCAGCACCTGTGTTTCTGTCTCTGAGCATGTGCACTGCTGCCTCACTCTGGGCATCTGGATGCCTGTCTCCTGCCGATGCCCCAGAACCATTTACAAACCAGGGAAAGAGGTGCTCAGCCACCTAATTCACCTGCAAGGCCCATTCCAGTAGGTGCGCTCTGAGTGCACCTCATGCCACACAATGCAGGACTGGATGGTACCTTGAGAGGTCCAGGCCAGCCCCCTGTGCTGAGGTAGCACCAGGTCAATCTAGACCATCCCTGATAGGTCTTTGTCCAACCTGTTCTTAAAAGCCTCCAATGATCAAAGTCTCTGTGATATCAAGTAAGTCATAATTTAGCTTATGCACTAATATTTCCAGTTCTTTCTGTTTATCCCCGTACTTCTTGCATTTGTATATAGACATCTAAGATGTGGAGCAGATTCCCCTACATGTTACTTCTATGCCCCTAGTGTAAATTTCCATATTCCCCCACAACCTCTAGCCTCCCCCTTTTTTAATGCTTATCTGTGGACGTTTGTCACCTGTCCCCTTTGAACCTCATGTAAAACTCTCCTCAACAGGTTGGTGAGTTGGTGTCCAAAGATGCTCGGGGTGAAAGTAACTTAAAGGACTTACCAGTACGCGGGAGTCCTGAGCAGGGGGCGGGGCCTCAACTGGAAGGGGCGTGGCCTCAACCAGAAGAGGCGGGGTCTTTAGAGCCCCGGGCCCTTTAAATTGAGATTTAAAGGGCCCCGGGCTCCAGCTGCGGTAGTGGCGGATGGGAGCCCAGGGCCCTTTAAATCACTGTCAGCGCTACCAGCTGCAGAGGTGGCTGGGAGCCCTGGGGTTTGGGGGCCAGTTAAAGGGTGCGGGGCTCTGGCCCATAGCAGCAGAGCCCCAGGCCCTTTAAATCACCACCTGAGCCCTGCTCCCGGAGTCCCGGGGTAGCAGCAGTGGCCAGGGGCTCCGGCGGTGATTTAAAGGGCCAGGGGCTCCCAGCTGCCGCTACCGCAGCGGAGCCCTAGGTCCTTTAAATTGCCCACAGAGCCCCAGCATGTCCCGGCTGCCATTGCTACCCCAGGGCTCTGGCAGTGGGGCTTGGGCAGCAATTTAAAGGGCCCGGGGTGGTAGCGGTGGCCGGAGCCCCAGACCCTTTAAATCACCACCTTTGCCCCACTGCCGGAGCCGCTGGAGATTTAAAGGGCCCAGGGCAGTAGTGATGGCCAGAGCCATGGGCCCTTTAAATTGCCACCCGAGCCCTGCTGCTGCTACCCCTGGGCTCCAGCAGCGGGGCTCTGGCGACCGCTATCGCCCCTGGCCCTTTAAATTGTTGCCAGAGCCCCGCTGCCAGAGCCAGTGGAGATTTAAAGGGCCCGGGGCGATAGCGGTGGCCCGAGCCCCGCTGCCAGAGCCCTGGGGTAGCGGCGGCAGTCAGGACCCCTGGGGCTCTGGCGGCAATTTAAAGAGCCTAGGGCTCCGCTGTGGTAGCAGCGTCTGGGAGCCTCTGGCCCTTTAAATCACTGCCAGAGCCCCTGGCCGCCGCTGCTACCCCGGGGCTCCAGCAGCAGGGCTCAGGGGGCAATTTAAAGAGCCGGGGCTCCAGCCGCTGCTGGGAGCCCCAGGCCCTTTAAATTGCCACCTGGGAAAGCCGGTCTGGTACAGCATACCGGCTCTTGCTGGTACGCCGTACCGGCTTACTTTCACCTCTGAAGATGCTCGTCCCCATCTTAATCAGGTGGTCCCCATCTCTTATCAACAGTCCTCATTCAGAGAACTGAATGGTGTGGCCAAGGAAGCTGAAACCCTCCTGTCAACACCATCTGCACAGCCATGCATTCATCTCCAAGATGCATGTGTCCCTGCCTGGGCCCTGACCCACAACAGGGATTACACACAACAAGAATACCACCTGTGCCCCCAACTCATTTGCCCATGCTCCCAGAGCCCTGCAGTAACTGCTGTGCTGCTCAATGGCATATCTGGCATTATACCAACCATTATGGTTTACATGGCAGAAAACATGGTGTTTCAGGTGCGTGCTGAAGATGCACATGAGTAGGGTTACCATACGTCCGGTTTTTCCCGGACATGTCTGGCTTTTTGGTAATCAAAGCCCCGTCCGGGGGGAATTGCCAAAAAGCCGAACATGTACGGGAAAATACCGGCCGGGCACTTCCCCTCCCGCGGCTGCTGTTCTCCTCCCCTGACTCTTTGGCTCTGTTTAAGAGCCGAGCTGCCAGAGCGCTACCGGCTTCGAGCAGCCCCCTTGCCTCTGGACCCTGCGCCACCGGAGCAGAGCAGCTGGAGCCCGGGAGGGGAAGTGCCCAGCCGGCGGCTGGGGTCCGGAGGCATGGGGGCTGCCCGAAGCTGGTAGTGCTCAGGCAGCCCGGCTCTTAAACAGAGCCGAAGAGTCAGGGGAGGAGCACAGCAGCCGGAGCCCGGGAGGGGAAGTGCCCGGCCGGGGGCGCAGGGTCTGGAGGCATGGGGGCTGCCTGAGCGCTACCAGCTTCACAGTTTGCCGGGCAGCCTCCAAACCCTGCGCCCCTGGCTGGGCGCTTTCCCTCCCGGGCGCCAGCTGCGCTGGGGAAGCACTGGCCAGGGGCGCAGGGTCTGGGGGCTGCCCGGCAAACCGTGAAGCCGGTAGCACTTGGGCAGCCCTTTTTGCGTGGCTGGGAGGGAGGAGGGGGAGTTAGGGCAGGGACTTTGGGGAAGGGGCGGGGAATGGGCGGAGTTGGGTGGGGAAGGGGCGGAGTTGGGCTAGGGCCGGGGGTGGGGAAAGGGGCGGGGCCAGGGCCCCGTGGAGTGTCCTCTTTTTTTATTTTTTAAATATGGTAACCCTACACATGAGGAGCAAGAGTTTCTCTTACTGCAAAATTTGTAACTAAATCCAATTACAGTGTTAGTAAAGGATGAAAGCAGAGGTTCAATGAAATGCTAGCAAAACCCATAGTAGTCATAGCCGTCCCTGGGTTAGGGTGAATCGGGGTGACCGCTCCGGGCCCCATGCTTTGGGGGAGGCTCCACGGGCCAGTGCGATTGGCCGGCGCGGTCGGTCCCGGAAGAGATGACTCTGTCACTTCCGCCCCGGGCCCTGCACTTCCCTAGCGATGGCCCTGACAATAGTTCCCATGCTGGTGAAAGTTGTGGGGCAGAAGGGAAGTCCTGTGAGCTAGAATAATATTTTAGTGATTGTAGGAAGCTGAGGACCAAACATTGCATTATTAAAAATACTTGAATTATTTATAAAGTTCTCTTCTAAATCTTATTTTAGCCATTAGGGAAATGAATAGTGAACTATGTATTAAACTGTTGTAAACCAGGGTGGTGACGCAAGTTACTCTATCCATTTGAAAGCTATATATTTACCCAAATACTGTAATTCACAAATTGAGGTGTAAATATCAAACCATCACATAAAATCCTGAAGCAGACTAGTCAGTTTCTAAACTCTGAGCATACCAATGAAATCAGTGGTCTATTTTTCTGTCTGCCAGTGCTCATTACTTTGGGCTCTATTCTTACAAAATAAATACATTTGGCACACTGTTTCTAAATCAAAGGAGCTGAGTCAAATTTTGGATAATCGTTATGGCTCTGGATGAAATTGATCATTTCAAATTCAGATCATCATTTGACATTTATTTTTACCTTGCTCCACTGGCCGTAAAGATAGCTAGTTCAGATAAATTCACAATGTGGATATATCAGGAATCCAGGCAGGTAGAATTTTGAGAAGGAAAACAAACAGGTGAAATTACAGAATTTCCTAAAATGTTAGCTATACGCTCCCTTGCTTACTTGTAGTTAGGTCACAAAGGAAACCTGAAGGACACATTTAGATGAAAACAACTTAGGTATAAAAAAGACTAATGATTGGATGAAACATGTGAGACCATCAAAATATTTAACTGTGTTGCCACTGGCAGAACTCATCCCTGGCTCAGCAAAGAAATCTTTAGTGTTTGCTATAACAGGAGTGGACAATGGCTACTGTACTTCATACGTACCATTGCTGGCTTTCACACACAGCTGAAATTGAATCTGTGTAATTTGCCAGAGTTAAATCCCAGCTGTGAATTATATATTTTGTATGCAAAAAGCCTGTTTGAATTCCAGCAACTAGAGAGTATGATTACAACAAGCCTGTGTCATCACGCATGGGAGCATAATGTGGTGGGCTTGATTTTTTTGGGTGTAGTTTCTATTTCTTGAACGGGGAACAGTGTAGAGTCCATTGAAGTGAATGGAAACATTTATTTTATATGGAATATCTAAAGTGTGCACAATGAAAGGAAAGTTTTTATTTCTGATTTGTACTATGTCTGCTTCCTTTATCTGTTTTTAATGTGGATCCTCCGATAACTATTTGATCATCACTCATGTAACAATTTGTAATATCGCTGTAGCTACCATGGACTGGATGGTATTGAAAATAAGGTAATTTATCTCAGCAGGGGCTCATCCTTTATAAATATTTCAAATGAACTGGGTTCTCTGGGTTTGTCTGGGAAAGATAATACTAATTTGGCTTCTGCAAGACACTTCTGGAGCATGTTCTAACCAGTATTTCAATTTTGCAGAACTTCCATTTGTATTAATAACTGATCACTATGTTTTCTCCCCTAAGGCCCGATGTTTCGTCTATAGAGACCAATTAACAGGGAGATTGTTTTCTTCAAGTACCAATTATTTGAATTACTGGTAAAAATTGTTTGCTTTGCATAGATTTGATCAGTTGGACTTGTCTAATGCATTACATTTCAAAGTTTGCTTTCATAGACTTTCGAAATTACTTTCCTGATACTAGCAAATATTCCCAAATAACACATTGGGGTAAACTGATAAAAGTCCCACATGTAGTACTACAGATCAGATAGCAGCATTCACATAGGGCTATTAAAACAAAGTCCATTTCCCTTGATGAGTCCTTTTTTCTTTTTCTAATCCAGATTCATTTCCAGATTTGACGTGGAGCTACTATATTAATGGAGGGTCATCAAGCATTTGCTGCAAGTTAGGGGACTATACAATACGGTCATGTACTGTGTGAAAACTTTCACATCTATGGGAAAACTATTGGATGCAACAACAGAATTTTCAGATGGGACTGTGGGTTCATTTACCACAGTATCCTGCCTACTGCACTGGCCAATGCAATTATTTGATACCTGAAAGCAGGGGTTCTCAAGCTTTTTCTTTCTGAGCCCCCAACCCCAAAACATGCTATTAAAAAACTCCACGACCCACCTGTGCCACAATGACTGGTTTTCTGCATATAAAAGCCAGGGCTGGCGTTAGGGGGTAGCAAGCAGGGCAATTGCCCAGGGCCCCACGCCGCAGGCTCAGGCTTCTGCTTCAGCCCCAAGCGGTGGGGCTCAGGGCCCCAGAGTTCAGCCCCGTGCAGTGGGACTTCGGCTTTCTGCCCTGGGCCCCAGCAAGTCTAACACTGGTCCAGCTTGGCAGACTCCCTGAAACCTGCTTGAGGGCCCCCAGGGTTGAGAACCACTGCCTTAAAGGAATGTGACATCTCTGTATTTACTCCCTACTCGCAATATCAGCCCAACCCCACGGTACTCCCGGACAGTTTTATAATCAAGCAGTGCCCTTCCAGCTTCGCTAAGAGAATCAGCATCTTCCTCCTTTCCGCATCCCCTTCCCTAATGCCCTCACTCAGCCCCAGTACCACTTCTGTGTCTGGAAAAAGGCATTGCTTCCCATCCCTTGAGGAACCCTTTCATTTCATTTTCAAGGGTTTGTTTTTAACTTTTTGATTTTTCAATAAAATGGACATACAAGTCGAAAGGAAATGTCATTTTGAACTGAAAATTCAAGACATTTAATTTTGAAAATGGCAAAACAACATGTTTCAGCTTTTGGATTTGTTTCCCCTCCAAAAAATTCAGTGAATTTGACACAAATTTGAAAATGTTTCAATCTACCAAAACATGCATTTTTGGCAAAATTTCCCCCAGCTCTATCTCCACACTATATATGCTTGAATGACTCTGTTTGGAAATGTTTAGTGCAGACACAGACATTCTCCCACCTCTGCTGTTGCCCTAAAAGAGGTTAGGATAGACCATGCACAGGTGTTACCATTGTATTGTCTAGCCCTGCTCCAAGCAGAGAGCTGCACTTACTCTGTAGCAGTGGAGAGAGAATCTCTAGAAATGTTGAGTATAGACAAGGCCTGTGAGCAATACAAAGCCAGTAAAGTAGATTTCATAGTCTTTTGCTGGGATGGTTAACGGTCTCTTTCTAGCAACAGACAAGGCAAAAGACTTCATGCTCTTTTTATTAGTTTTTATCAGTGGCTTTATGTAGCACTGACCACATGAGGGCCTTGACTCACTACTAGGGCCTACTAGTGATGGCTGTGGGCAGGTCGTTAGTGGGGGTCAGTCCTTTCTTTCCTGAATAGTTCAGAGGATGGTTCAGGGCACTTACTCACCTTCTGTGGGGTCACATACGTGTCACTGCTCCTGTTCAGCTATGAGATATTCAGGGCTGCAGTGGCAACATTGTGCTGACGATGCTCAGCTCTGCTTTTCATTGGATCCAGAGTTCACAGTCTCATGGCTTTCCCAGTGTCAGACTGGGATGGATGGAAATGAACTAGCTCTGGCTCAGCCGAGATATGGCAGACACAGTGCAGGTTGACAGGCAGGAGGATTCAGACGTTACCTATTTAATGAGTAAGAGGAGTGGAAGCTTTCTGATTTCAGCTTAGAAAAATGTCTCAAAGAGATGGTTAAAAGCAAGAGCAATGTTTTGTGGGCCTGCTCCTGCTCCCATGGAAATCAGTGTAAAAACAGATAGTAGCTACAATACAAGCAGGAGGACATGAGCTCTTATGAACACAGACTGCATTGGTTAGTTGTGAACTTTCATGCCCCATGGAAATTATGACGGCGAGCAACGCCACTCCACCTCTTTCCTTGAGGTTCTAGGCAGAGAAGCTGCTGTCTTGATAGAGATGCCCAGGAGTAGGTGTGCCAGGTTTGGAAGTCTCGAGGGGGCTAATCAGCTATTGGGCTGGTGTTCCTGATGGAGAAGTGCCTTCATTTTTATGGAGGGAAATGCTATTCTGACGATTAATCCTCTTGGTGAGAGGCTGGAATCTCAACAATTCTCTGTATGACTAGCCGTAACATTTACATTTACCTAATTGGTTTATTTCTGTAAATGAAGCCTCAGCCTTTCACAAGCCAAAGGAGTTGCTCAGGGGATGCCTTGGGGCTGAGAGTGAGGGAGGGAAGCCACATCCTGATGATGTTAATATTTCAGTTTTGTTTTTCCCCAGAATGCATGAGATAACTCTGAAGTAAAACAAATAATAAAACACTACGCCACCTACAAAGCTCTCCAAGCTAAACCGTCCGCATTTTTAAACTAACAACATGCAGAGAGAAGACTCGAGTCAATAAAATGTATTACATATTTATAGACCAAATACTAAAGGACTTACAATGCCTAATCACAGAGCTCAAAATCAGAAACACCAGTCATGAGAAACAAACCTACAGAATATTCTCAGAAAGCCACAAATCTTGACTATGAGTTTCTACTCAGCCTGACAGTTATATACTGTAATGCAGCTAAGAAAAAATATTATAGCAACAGAATCTCTCTGCTAAATTTTATTTTCCAAACAATACTAAATAGTTACTAAAGGATTTAACTTTGCATTAGCTTCCAAAACAATAGTTCAAGTTCTTTTTCTTTCTTTTTTGGTGTGTATGTGTGGAATAAAAATGGGTTCCCGGTAATTAAAATTTTGTCATAGAACCAACTGATTGAAACACTTGCTGTGAAAACGCTGGAACCCAATATTAACGTGTGTATGCTAGAATCACTAGATGGCATTGCAGAGTAGTTTTGCTTTGGATGAGTGAAAGTGTAACCTTTTGTCTTGCTGCAAGGTTATTACATTTGTGACACAAAAATTGTATATGGCTACATTAAACTTAGATGGGTTGGGGTTTAGCTTCTTATCTCTCTCTAGCTGGTTAAATTTTTTTTAACATAAGCATAAGGGAACTAGAGAGCATTTTCTATGTAATTTGAGGATGTAAGGCGCACAACCTGAAGTAAAAAGCAGATATGCAAAAAAATCTGTTCAGAAGCCAATTAGGACAGTCAGCTAAGGATTTCTTCATTCTCATACAGAGGGGTTAAAGCATCCAGAACCCAGGATTGAGAAGAACTACAGGACTGAGGGCCTGGAGAACTACAGCTGTGTAACATAAGGAATTGGAGAACTGGAAGTTTCAAAACAAAGACAAATCCTAAAAGAAAATGAGGAAAACGTTAGGAAGCTGGAACAACATTGGCTGTGCTGTGTCCTGCTGTGGCTGCAGAATTATGAGTTGATCCTTTCCTGTGATTCAGGCTGGCTTTGTTGTTACTTTGTTTGTATCAGTCGGGAAGTTTGTGATATCTGCACAAGCCTTACTGCAGTCCAAAGTAAAACAACTTGCCCTAGAACTCGGTAACTAACAGATTTATTTTTGCTTTAATCTCTTTTCTCAAATTATTAATGTTCAAGTTTAAGGTGCAGCATTCCTTGTGGACATTTGCTTTTATTAAGGAAAGACAAATGTGCACCACCAGAAAACCCTAAGCATGCTGGGAGGAAAAATGGGATACAGCATAATTTATGATAGAAATGTTCCCCATCAGTAAATAAACAAGCCAATTTAGGCATCTTTGGTATAATGTGTAATGCCTGGGAGCTATGCTGACGCAGTAAGAATTGCTGCTGTCAGTTGATGGGGAATCTCTCTCCAGGTAGATGGTTCATGCTGTCAGCTGCTGTCTTCAAAGCTGCCACTATTACTGCAGGAATGAAATCGCATAGAACTCATGGGATCAGACACGTAACCTGCATAAAGCAGAGAGAAGTTCACGTGTTATTCACAATCACCCCTCAACATAGCAACACTTTTCTCCTTTCCAGCCAGTGACCATGTCATAAAGATAATGCGAATGTCTTTTTGAGATAAATAAGCAATGCACATGCTGATGTCTTTTTGCTGCCTATGAACCCCAAGTCAATATAATCTTCTGAGGAAAATTTCAGAAATAAAACACAAAGCCTACAGACCCTATTATTCGTGCAAGGAATTAACAGCAATCAGGCACAGTAAAACATCAATGCTTGACACAAAACTTGAGTCAAGTATTTTAATAATACAGTGTATGTTTTATATTAAAATATCTTTTTTGACCTTTCAAATTGGGGTCCAAAAGGGCCAAAGTAAGCAGCCTGTTAGGAATAATTCTTTATGCTTTAATTCTTGGAGGTTATCAAGAGGGGATCTACTGCCATTGCATTATGTTTCCAATTAAAGGTGAACTGGTTCGCTGGCCAACCGTTATTGCTGTTCTTACGGCTCTGTTGTAACTTGTCTAAATCTGACCCAATCATCTCAGATTTCTGGCTACTGAGGCATTATACAGCTCTAGTCAGATGTCACGTAACAGAAAAAAAGTTAATAACCCAAATATTTCTTGGCAAAAGATAAACCATATAGTAAAGAAGGAGAAAAAAATAATCAAACAAAAACCTCAACAGATAACCTCAGCACCACTGCACATAAGCAGCCTGGAGGAGAACGGGCTACAGGGGCCTAAGCAAACTTTGGTTTTAAATTGATTTTGAGAATTTGAATGAGCACTAGGCTCAAAGCGAGTGACCAAAGAATAAGATCCCATGAAAGAAAAGTTGTTTGCGTTAAATGTGTAATGGCCTTGGAAATAGCTGTGTCATCTTACTGAAGCTCTGTGCTGATCTAACAGAAATATAGGAAACCTGGTTCACTGGGCACCAGGCACAGGGTTTAGCCCTAAAACTCCCTTTTGTATCTTTGACTAAAGCCCAATAACCAGCGATAACATCACTTTTTTGTTTAGTGTATAAAAAACAAGGATTTGAGAAGTTTTATTGTCAGAGCTTTTTCCTTCTCCCTTTGAGTCACACCTTTACAGGAAGGAATCTCCTGGGCCTGGTTCTGTTGTGAGTATTTTGGCCAATGCTTATAACTGTATTGCTGCTAGGACATAAAATCTAAGTGTGTATATGCTTGTATTGGCATTTTGGATGTAATTAGCACCATGTGGCCTTTGGACTAATAAAGGAATACTTCTGTGGAATCATGGTACACCTTCATATACCCCTCTACCCCGATATAACGCTGTCCTTGGGAGCCAAAAAATCTTACCGCGTTATAGGTGAAACCGCATTATATCGAACTTGCTTTGATCCACCGGAGCGTGCAGACCCCCCCCCCCCGGAGCACTGCTTTAATGCGTTATATCTGAATTTGTGTTATATCGGGTCGCATTATATCGGGGTAGAGGTGTACTTAAAAGGGAAATTATTTTAAGGGCTGGGTTGGACTCAGTTTGGTAGACATAGCCAATCTAGCTAGCTCAGGTGCCAGAGCAGTGAAGCCACATACAGTGTGTGCTAGCCACCCAAGTTATTGCCCAGGGTTCTAGGTGGGCTAGTACAGTCACTGCTGAAACACATGCTGCTGTGGCTTCACTGTTCCAAGACCCAAGCTAGCTAGATTGAAGCTAGCTTGAGTACATCTACATGTGCTGCCATCACAACCCTTGATTGCAGTATAGAGCAGTGGGCCCCAAACTTTTCCCAGTCACGCCTTCCCTTATCCTTGTCTGCACTCCCCTCTTTCCCCGGAGCCGGAGTGTGGCCGTGGCTCCTGGGGGCGGGTCACAGACAGGGGCAGGGCTGGGGCCGGGAGCGGAGCCACAGCCAGGACTGGGGGTGGAGCTGGGGCCAGGAGCGGAGCTGCAGCTGGGCTGAGGCTTGGGGGCGGGGCTGGGAGCTGGGACTGAGGCTGGAGCAGAGTTGGGAGCAGGGTGGGGCTGGGTGGCAGAGTGGGGCTGGGTGGCGCTTCCTCCCCGCCCACCGTGGGGGCTGGCCTGGGTCCCTCTGCGCCCCCCGATCGTTCCGCCATGTCCCCCTAGGGGGAGTGCCCCACAGTTTGGGGATCACTAGTATAGACAGATTCTATCACTGCTCACCACTGAGCAACCTAGTCATATAAAAGGAGAAACATGGATGGGTGAGAGCATGTCTAAGGCTTAATCCTATTTACAAGAGTAAAAATATCCTCAAAGGCAGGTACACAAAATAAAGATTTTTGGAGTAAGAGCAACACCTCTATTGTGCCCCAAACCACCGCTTCACCCCCAGGAAGAAAAGTCATTGTCCAACCTTAGTGCCTATCATTTAGCCCCTTGAGTGTGACACACTCCTCTATATGCAGTTAGGGGCATCAGAGCTGCCTACTATAGCAAACATCACTGGGATCCAAAATTCCTGTCCATCTGGCTGTCACTATGCTGGTGAGTGCAAAATGTCCATTGGCTACTGAAGAGTTTAGTGCAGAATCCGTGTAACTGCTGAAATTTCCACTACTGAGGCCAAAGGCATGCGGGGCTTCTATACACGTGTGTAATAATTTATCTGTGATGCGGAAATTTACCTGTGGAGACATCACAGTACAGAGATGAACTCTAAGAAGACATGTGGCCTGCAGATTCCACCCAGAACTGAACAAGTCCCAAGATACTTGAATTCTGGGTGGTGATGTGTGTGGCTGCAGAGCGGGAAGCGCAGTTCTTTAAACAATGCTAAATTGCTAATCATATTTTAATATAACTGTGGATTTTAATTACCTACTGATATAGTGTATGGTTATGGTGGAAAGTGTTAATAGTTGTCACCAAAAAGGTCTTTGATCACTAGACAATCACAGACCTGGTTAAACCAATGGGTGCGCTCAGCACCCTTCATTCCGGATAAATGGAAGGAGCAATTTAGCCAATTTTACATAGTGAGAGCTGGAAACAACAGAACCCACCGCTCAAGGCACTGGGCCGCATGGCAAGGCCTGAGCAAGAACTAATTCAGGGAGAATAACAGGGGGTTCCGTGGAACCAGGGCCGGCTCCAGGCACCAGCCGAGCAAGCTGGTGCTTGGGGCGGCAGCTTGTAGGAGGCGGCATTCCGCCCAATCCTAGGGCGGCACGGCCACTTTTTGTTGTTGTTCCGCTCCGGCCACCCTGTAGGGGGCGTCGGAGTGGAGGACGGGAGCGCCCTGCAGCAAGCCCGGCAGGAGTGGTGCGGAGCCCTCCCGGGCTGGGGGCACGGCAAGAGGGGCCGCGTGGCAGCGCCCCGCTGAAGCCCTGGCCGCCCCCCTTCTCTCTCTCCCCCCACTCCCTCCCCCTCTGCCCCGCTAGCTGGGGCACGTCTGCAACGCAGGGAGTCCCCCTGCACCCTGGCTCCGGCCGCGCCGCAGGTTTTTTTTTTTGCTTTGCCGTTCTGGCCGCTGCAGGGTTTTTTTTCCTTTTTTTTTTGCTTGGGGCGGCCAGAAAGCCAGAGCCGGCCCTGCGTAGAACTGGTTGCACATGTATGGGCTAGGGGACTGATTGGCAAGATGTGTGTGGGTGGAGAGGCAGGAAGTCAAAAAAGTGAGGAGCCAGTGAGAGAAGCAGTTGTGAGGGTGGCCCTGAGATGGAGCAGAGAGACAGTCCTCCCTGGGCACAGAACTAACTGTCATTAGGGGACTTCAGTGGGAGCTGCTGGGTGCTCAGCATGTTTGAAAATCTGGCCACTTATTCATGTCATAATCTGGATTCAGGAACATCACTTCAGGCACCTGCGTTTGAGAGTCTAGTCTCCAGTAGCTATTTAACTGCACCCTGCTGCCTTTAATTGCTGCTGTGGTCTGGGGGAGAAAGCACAGGAGACCCGGGTTATGTTCACATCCTTGCTGTGTCACCATGGCCAAGTCAGTTCACCTTTCTGAGCTTCAGTTACCCTATTTGTAATACGTTGGGGATAATCCCACTAGCTCTCCTTAGTAAAGTGCTATGGAAGAAGTGTGCCCCGTGTTATTTATTATTAGCGTTATTTCCCGTGGAACTTCTTAATGCCATTGCCATTGATAGCGCTCGTTCTTGATAACACCTCTGTGTTATCGACACATCATTCTCTACTGCCACTGGGCTAAGGCTATTTGTGGGCAGCACACTTTATTTTGACAGCATTCCAGGTTTTATAGTTGTCCCGTGAACCCCCCTGCAACTATGAGTAAGTGTCACATTTAAAGCAAACGGTGAGAATGTCACATGTGGAGCCCTAATTTCTTCTCAGAAGAATCTGTTCCCAAACCAGCCTGTGACATACCAGGATCCTTCTGACAAACTGAGCTGAACCACAAGAAGCGGCAACAAGTCTGAGGTACTTAAGCTTCTTTTACTTAAATGTTTCCATTTACTCTAGCACCATAAACCTGTTTTTACAACTATCGTTATTTTTTAGTTGCACTACAGCAGTGCCCAAAGGCCCCAGTCAGGGCTCAGGGCACACTGGGCGAGGGACTTTACACACTTATAATGAACAGACAGTCCCTGCCCCAAAGAGCTCAGGGCTAGATTTTTAAAGGTATTTAGGCCTCTAACTGCCATTGATTTCACTTGATACCTTTTATAAAATACCTTTAAAAATCTGGCCCCGTACAGTCTCAGTATATGACCAAAGAAAACAGGTAGCTACGACAAACAGCTACAAGGTAACAGTGTGACATTAGTGATTAGATGTAATAAGCAACTGTCACAGCAAATGCCTTTTCAAAGAATTTGTTGATGCCTTAGGTGACTATAGCACTGTATGCTTAAATGCATCTAGGAGGCCATTAGGGAACAAGTCCTCCTGCTTGTGTCTCCTTCAGCTCTAGATTTTAATCCCCAATGAATATCTGCCAGGAGACCTCCATGAGAAGATAGTGACAATGCTGCAGAAGTGGCACTCCCCTCTACTGAGAGCCACCCCCGAGAGCCACTGGAGCTTTGGTCTTCTTTGCCGACATGGTTTGGTCCCCTTAAGGGCTGATCATTTGCAGCTGGGGTGAAAAATGCCTCTCATCACTCATGTCACTTAAATTCAAAGACAAGTACATCAGCCCCAAGGAAAACAAGTACAATTAAGCTCAGCTTTTGCTGAAGATGAGAATTCTGCTTGGACTCACCGTTTCTGTCAATAGGCGGGTACTGGAAATTCCTCCTCATGTCGTCCAAGGACAGGCCTTGAGAAGGGTGTTGACCAGTGCTGTAAAATTGACATGACACCTCAGTTAAAGGGACCGAAATGAATTGCATCAGATTTGATGCAAGAGTTGCATCAGTTGCCTTCAGCGTGATGGGCTTTTATTCAGGATCGTGAATCAAACACATGTGCACACACCACACATTCCCAGAGTAACTGTCTCCAAATATCTCATTTTGGCTTCACAACTGCTGGTAAATTGCTATTTTAGTCGCAATTCTAGGCATCAATATTTTATGCATCTCTGCTATCAGGTTCCTGCAAATTAGTTTATCTGACAAAGAACATCCCCAAGCTGTCTTTCAGTGGTACTGACCACCACCACTACACTGCCAATGGGTTTATTTATCCTCGATCGTCAAAAGCTATCAGGTAAAGACTGTCCTTTACCGGCTCTTCTCAGATAACAGGCAAACAGAAATTGAGCATGCCCAGGGAAAAGAAAACAAGAAGCCCCAAGAGAACTGTATTTCCAGGGAAACATAAAAGAATAAGGCAAGATATATAGTGATTTGCGGTGGTAACGGTGACAGAGCATCAACCAGGCACACTGGTTGGAGACGTCGCTGGAAAGGACACTTGAGATTATTTGCAACAATGCAGTTTCCTTGGTGATTTCAGTGAGGCAAGCTGCTAACTAATGGCAGGTAAGGTTGTCACAACCTGGCTGATTTTACCCCTGAAAAACTTAGATGGCTTTCAAGAATGGTTAGGCAGTGGTAATATTTTATCCTTTAGTCTCCACTGTACCAAAGCTGATTTTAGATCAGACCTTTTTAATTTTTAAAATCTCTCTGCTTTTCTGTTATAACCTTTATTACATGAATGAAATGACTTTTCTCCTTCAAAAGGACACGCTGACTAATAAAAACATAAAAGATGTTCTTTTCCTCCCTGAGATATCAACTTATTTTTTGTATGTATAATGATACTTGACATTTTTATTCTGCATTGGATGAGCTTTTATAGGGAAGGAGACAAAAATTTGGTTTTGGGAGCAGCTCATCTATTGTATCTTTGGAGAAAAAACTTTTTGAAGGAATACTTTTGCAGGGGGTGAGGATGTTTAAATAATAGTATAAGTATTTTCCTGAAAGGCTTTATTAATTTGTTGCCTCTCTGTAACCACCCAAATCCATAATGTCTTACAAATATTGATCAGCCCACTGTGATAACTATGAGCTACATTATTATACATATTTTACAGATGGGGAAACTGCAACACAGAAAAGTTAAGTGGCTTGCTAAAGATTACATAGCATGTAAACAGGAGAACTAAGAATAGAACCCAGGACACATGAGTCCCAGCACCTGTACTAAACACTAGACGATACTCCACCTTTTTAGAACTCTGGATATAAACAGAGCTTTGTTGTCATTGATAAAAGGTCCTAGTAAATATTCTGCAATGGAACTGTGGAACCATTGCATATCTTAGGCCAGTGGTTCTCAAACTGGAGTCTGTGGACTCCTTGGGGTCCACGAGGGTACTCCAGGGAGTCTGTGAGTCATGTCCTGGGTTGCCGACCCCGCTGATTAACTCTTCCCCATCCCTCCCAGTGCCTCCTGTATGCTGTGGAATAGCTGTTCAGCAGCGTGCAGGAGGCGCTGGGAGGGAGGAGGAGGAGTGGGGATGGGGCGTGCTCGAGGGAGGGGATGGAAAGAGGTGGAGAAGAGGAGGGGGCAGGAGTTGAGTGGGGGTTGAGCACCCCCGGGGAAAATTAGAAGCTGGCTTTGGGGTTTGTGAAAAATTTTAAATCAAAATGGGGGGGCCTCGAGTTGCTAAAGTTTGAGAACTACTGTCTTACGTGGTTACATTCAATTGGCTTTTAACTTTGTGCCTTACACCTACTAGCGTGCTTTAATTAGAGAGGAGCCTGAACCAGATCTAACTTTCCCAAAGATTGGGGATGTCTGACCCAAGATTTTGGTTTGTCCAGCCATTAACGTCAGATCCAGATCTGAATTCTCCCAAAGGTCTGGCATTCTGATTCAGGCCTGACTCCAGTTACAATCATCAAGAAATCTCCTCAGCCCTCAGTATATGGAAGATTTATATTTTAAAAAAGGGAATACATTTCCATGTCATGCACTGTATTTCCCTACAGCATGTCTCCTCCATGACCCCAGCAGCAAAGGTGTAGTTCTGTGGGACAGAGGAAAGAGAAGTCCTATTCTTAGTTGAATAGAAATATTTACTAATTTATCCACTAACCTCAACTTGTGGCTTCATTCTGGCTATTTACAGAAGCAATACTTTGTCTCTGTCACTGCTCCATCTCCACAGTATCTTAAATTAATACTAATTTGTAGCCCCCAAACAGTGCCTGGGCAAGGATACCTAATTTGTGTCATGGTCAAAATGCAAAATATACAATTTCAATAGCATCCAAATCGGTCCCAGCAGTTTTCATAAAAGAAACAATATCTCAAAGCTACATTTACTCAGGCAACTTATATAGCAGGCTATTGCTTCATAGTAGCATCAGCCTGCTAATAAAGTGCAATCATTTGAATGATGAGCTCAGAAGGCACAGCAATGGGGAAACATAAGTCACAAAAAAGAATAAATGCTTAGAGACCATTTTGGGTTCTTGTTAAAGTCAATGAGTACAATTTTCAGAAATGCCTAAGGCCTTGTCAGTTAAAGCAGTATAACATCCCACTGTGTGAATGCTATAAATGTACTTAGACCAGTATAGTTTATTCTCATATAGGAAGAGGAATAAGTTACACTGGTTGGTGTAAGGCACCTTTATACCACTGCATCCACACTAGGGATTGTACCAATATAACTATGTTGGTTAAAAAATCATACCCCTAACGAACTTTGTTATATCAGTACAAAAACGGTGTGTAGCCCAGGCCTCAGTCACTTCAGAGCCCTGCAGTGTGGACTATGGGTGTGAATTGCAGTGCACACTAGCCTGATGTGCTGCAGCTTCCCCATGTGGATGCTGTGGGCACAAACTAAAAGGTAGCTAGTTCATGTTCACTTAGTCCTGTTCAAAGAGGACTACGTTAACCCAAACTAGGTACCTGTTAGTTTGTACCAGCAGTATCCACACAGGGCAGTTACCAAGCACCACTCTAGTGCACGCTGCATTCATAGCCCTGTAGTATGAACTGCAGAGCCATGCAAACCTAGCCTAAATCCCCTTGAAAGTCAATAGCAGTTAGACTAATAAGTGACCAGGGTGCTTTTGAATATTTTACCCTCATAAATAGTTGGCAAGCTGTTCAAAGTGTGTGCCCACTATTCCAGGGAATGCTGCCAAAGTAAGACATCTAGATTCCTCAGCTACCATATTAATCACATATAGTCTCACAATAGCAGGGAAGGTGCATTTGTACAGTTCACCAGATATAATATGTGCTGTATGTCTGGGATCCAACATTTTGACCTTCTATTTCCCTTCACTCAAGCATTATAAGTGTATACATAGATGTACTTTCATAGAGAGAAATAAAAGTTTGTCTCTGATCACCTCACTTCTATGTGTTGGACCCTGAACATACATGACATGTCATGTCCAGTGAGTGGTATACAGATATTATGCATTAAGCCTGTGGCTGGGGTTTTTCAAAGGAATGCAAGGGAGTTAGGTGAATTTCAATTGGAGTGGGGCACCAAATTCCCTGAGGTTCTTTTGAAAATTCCAGCCTACATTGATACAATGGCTTAGAGAAACACAGCGACTCTGTAAAGCACAAGTCCATTTCTGTGAAGCACATTGGTTTGAGCTTCCTGTATAGAATACTGTTCCTTTTTCTTCTGAGTGCAGAGAACCCAAAGGTCATCTTTATTTACCTCAGTGTCCTGCACTGGGTCACAAGAATTCTTCGAAGGAATCTCATGCTGCTCTGTTGTTGAGACAGGTTGGTATGAATGTAATGATTTAAAACTAGAGAATTCCTTCAACTTGCAAAACATGGATCACTGCCAAGTATTTGAAATATTCCACAGAGACTACAAACTTATAACTAATGTTTTGGTTTTGAGTAAAAAGCATATTGAATCTTCTGGGATGTTTGCATTAATACATGACTTTATAAAGCCAGACTCTCTCTCTCTCACTCTCTTTGTGCGTATGTATGGTGGGTACATACAAAAGAAAACAATATATATGTTACTGTATTTACTCTGCACAAAAAAAACCTGTACAAAAGATCATTCTTAATATACTCTCCAGTCTTAAGAAAAGACCACTTCCGTTGAGCACCAGTTTTTATCCGTCCTTTGAGAGGTTGCTTATGATGGCTTTCAGTGTGTGTGTAAAACAGAACGAGGTGGATGCTGCAAAAAAGGATTAATGAACATCAATTTTAATAAAAAAATGTATATTGTATTTTGAACCTTTTCATTCATTTCCCATAGACATTAGTACTTAGAATTTTTTGGTTGCAAGGATGTCCATAGAAAGAGACAATGTGTTGAAAACTCATAGAAATACTTGCATGAACAGTCCTGAAGGCCCTTTGGAAGAGTCCTACAGAACTGTATAACAATGAAAAAATAGGTTTTGATAGACGTTATGTGAAATACAGACTTTAATCATGAATAAGCTCCTTTCCATAGGTTACTTGGACCATTCTACAGAATTCTATCACACAAAGATATGAATTTCTATTTAATTCTATAGAATGGTTTAAAAAATACATAGAAAGGCCATCGTTTTCTATTATATTCTGTAGGACTTTTCTGTAAAGAGGAAGCGTTTGGTGATCCTTGCAAAATCTCTTTGTGGGGCTGAGAATCGTCCAGCCCAGAGGCAGAAACAATACCATGCCATTTAGCAGTAGGCATACAAATCTAACTCTGAATAGCAATTATCTGAAGCAACCAAGCCCTGATCCAAAACCCATTAAAATAAATGGGAGTCCTTCCATTGACTTCAAGGGACTTTGGATCAGGGCTTAGTTGAAGTGAACCATTTCTGAGCAATCCACAGAATGAAATATGTTCACATAAGCCAATTGTTAAATAATTTTGGACCACTAGCAAATCTGTGTACTTTATGTCTGTTCATGGATAATACAAATAGAAAAAGAAGCTAAATTAATCTAACTAATTGCAAATAGCTGTCCCGGCTCTAATCGCATTGCATCGACCATGCCACGATCTAAACTAATGCTTCATATAATTAATATTCCATTTTAAATACAAATCAAAATTGGTTTGGTACTAATGAATAAAATTTTCTTTAAAAAAAATTTGCTTGCTATAGAAACAATATCTTAATTGTGTAAACCAGTCCACTTTGAATACACAAATCAAGAGCAAAGTATATATCTGCAATATTGACTAAGCACATGGTTCATACTGCAGCCTTTGATGATACAACCTTTCTGTAGAAATTCTTTAGCTCCTTGGATAGAAGATACTGTTAGGATAGCACCCACCTCAATACTGAATATAAACTATTCACAGAGAGGGCTTCTAGATCAGGAAGTGGAAAACTTCCCTGAACTTGAAGAATATTTTTTTTAAAAACCCTTCAGAACAGAGGACAGATTTTTGACTTCCTGAAGGCCCATATATTATTAAGTATTGCTATTTTTTATTGCTATTATAGTAGCACCGAGAGGAGCTAACCAGGATTTGAACTCCATTGCGCTAGTAGTTGTTCAAAAACATACTAAAAATCAGACCCTGTCCCAAAGAGCTGTTAGGTATATGCAGTAGTAAAGTTTGACTTTAAATCTGTTTATTTTGTGCAGAATAAGCAGTAGATGGATTCCTATAATGATTTTCTGGTGCTTTCCCCACACTGAAATTTTAGGAGATAAACACACAATAGAAAGTCCTTAAATTACACTTGCAAAATTCTACTCACCCACTCAGCTGTGATAAAATAATATTTATTGGTGGGTGGGTATGTCATACATTTTTCTTTCATCATCATCATCATCATCATCTAATGTAGGTGAGCCTGTGTCTGGATTGATATTTCTCCATGACATTTTTGCAAATCTGTTTTAAACAATTTGGTTTGTAAGAAGGACAGTCAGCCTATTGTTCAGGATTTAAGGTCACTTTACAAATGGATTGTCTATGGGATAAATCCTAAGTATGTTTTTTAGTGAGCTAAGACGCATAATTCCACATGCACTGCTCTGAAAATGTACCCCGAAGTCTACGATTCTCTATAAGAAACTACACTGAAAGGAAACTCTAGCTGAGGAATAGGTAATCTAATATTGCAAAGGTTCCCATAGGAACACACTTCTTTTATTTATACATGTTTGGAACAGCTGCCTCATTTGGAGTCTGGCTCTTGGAAAGTGCAGACAGATGCCCCTAGAGTAGAGCTGCAGTAAACTAGTCTCCCTGCTGGCAAACAAACTCTTCAAAGCTCTTGAGCCTACTGCCTGTCATTTGTGTCTTGTATCTCACTGTACATTGTGGGCCTGAGCGCAGCAATTTTAGACTCACGACAAACAGCCAGGCAAAAAAATGGCCAAAGAATCTTGGTGTAAAAGGAAAAGCCAAGCAGAAGAATATGATCTGAGTCACTCCTTCCCCTGCCTCCCCTCTTTGTACAGCTGCAGAGTAGAGGGATCAGGATACAAATCCTCGACAAGTAGTATGTTTTCAAGTGTGTGATTGGCCTCCCTGTGTCCACTGTGCTTCATCTCAGAAACAGAACTGGGAATGAAACAGTGATGGTTTGAAGTTTACTGTCATTATTACTGAGCCATTGTCAGATGGTTGGAACTCTCATAAATTTCAGCTGAGTTCTGCTCACAAGGGCCATTTCAAATAGCACCTACACCCATAGGGTCTTACAACTACATACTGCCTTCAATTCACCCAGTACTCAAGGGCTGAAATCCTGGTCCCATTAAAGTCAGTGGCAAAGGTCTGAAACTCTGTGGTATTTTTACTTGGAAGTGTAGATAAACTGTGTGCATGTGTGTGCAAGAGTTATCATTTACACCCATGAAATCCACTGGGCAAATGTGTTTTTCAGTGCAAATTCTAAGAGGTATGTGTATGCGAAGGTTAGAATTTTCGATCTGTCTGCAGTTGGATGTACAAGTATGTGTGTTGCAATTTTGTGCCTGCATAGGTGGAGGCCCAGTTGAAACCCTGACCCTATATCAAGCAAGCCAATTAGTTGTAATTATTATTCTTGCACAGTTGGACATATTAGTCCCTGATGCCAATGGCAGTTCTATACAGGGACCAATTGCATGATAGGATATATGTTACAATCTAGAGAACTAATACACTTTATTCATGTCTTCTGCCTGTTACCTACATAAGTATGAGCTCAGGCAGAGGTGAAAGTAAGCTGGTACGGTGTACCGGTATGCCATGCTGGACTGGACCGGCTTCTCTGGCAGTGATTTAAAGGGCCCAGGGCTCCAGCCACTGCGGGGAGCCCTGGGCCCTTTAAATCACTGCCGGCGCCACCAGCTGCAGGGGCGACTGGGAGCCCCGGGGCTCAGGGGCGAATTAAAGGGCTCTGGGGCTCCCAGCCACCTTTGCAGCTGGTGGCTCCAGCGGTGATTTAAAGGCCCCACCTCTTCCAGTTGAGGCCACGCCCCCACTCAGGACTCTGGCGTACCGGTAAGTCCTTTAAGTTACTTTCACCCCTGAGCTCAGGGCATGTCTACACATACAGTGCTGCAGCTGCGCCGCTGCTGCATGTCTGGTGAAAACGTGCTATGCTGATGGGAGAGAGAGAGAGCTCTCCTGTTGGCATAATAAAACCACATCTGCAAGGGCCGGTAGCTATGTTGGCGGGAGAAGCTCTCCTGCCGACATAGCACTGTCCACACCGGAGCTTATGTTGGTGTAACTTGTGTCACTCAGGGGGTGGTTTATTCACACTCCTGCGCAACATAAATTATGCCGACATAAGCAGTAGTGTAGACTTAGCCTCAGATCCAGAGACATTCTGTTTACACTGGACTAGAATGAAAGTGACTAAGTGTTCCAATGCACAGCAATACGGAAATTGCAATTCCAGTGACAGCGAAATTTCACCCAATGTGAAATTGTTCTGTGAAAATTTAAAAAAGGACCATACAAGGGTTCTACTGTATTATTACATATATGCATATTATATAAGCCAGCCATGATGAGAACCTAGCAAATAATCATCCTCTTTTATATTTTCAAACAATACTGTTCAGTGTGGGTACGTTTGGCAAACAGAGAATTTACTGAAATGCTTTTGAACTGTTCTAGGCATGAAAGTGAGCCTACCTCTATCAGACCATATCTGATACTCAGTTGGGAGAATAAACAAGGGCTGTTGGTTTCAAATGCTCCATAAAAACTGCATTTCAGTTCTGTACTTAAAAAAGAAGCTTTTTCATTTGGTTTGCCTTCAGTGAATATGCTTACGTAAACCTTGAGAAGCCTTTGAATCGAAAATATCATTAGCCATGGCTCTAGGACTCTGACACTTTTCAAAGTGCAGGCAGAAGCGGCATTACTAAACAGAACTTTACTTAAACTTAATTAGTCATTGGGGATATTATTTACTTCACTGCGTATAGAAAAACAAAGGTCTGTCACCACTAGACATATCTGAACTTAGCAGATGTATTCATGGCTCCTGGCTTCTATTAAGGATCTTCTAAAAATATGCTTTCAGGTCTTCCTTTTGTGAAACTTTGACAGGATAATAGAATGAGATTTGCTGAATTCCACTAAACTGTAAAGTAACGTGTCATCAGCTTCACTTACTCTTCAAATGTTTTTCTCTGGCAAAGCTCATCAATCCAGCTTTTCAACCTCTAAAACACAAAGCCATGAAACAAAAAGGGTGACTCAATCACTTGTCCAAGTGACAGAACATGAAATGTTTAACGTTAGCTACCAATGGCAGGAGACCGGCTGCTTGTTTTAGGTTTGCTTAGAGTTTGTCTGTATTTCCAGCCTCAATGCAAATATTATTCTAGGGCTGAGGTGAGTGTTATGAGGCTCAGGCCTGTTCCCGGGGCTCTTGTTTTCCCATCTGCTATGAGACGTGTATTAAAAAGACAAAGTACTTTGCTCCGGGGACTGACAGATGCAGTTTTCTTAGAGTGCCACCGCTTGCTGATGCATGGAGTGGCCCTGTCATGGCTCTGGAGGAAGCTAAGCACCAGCATCCAGTACAGGTAGGAAGCAGAAAGAGAACAGGGACAGAGAGAGATTCCTGTAAAGAAGTGGGGAAAGCGCACTCTGTCTAAGCCTAATATCCTCAGTATTCTTCTTCTTCCCTTTGTCTGCCTTACTCTCCTCATTGGCTCCTCCTGTCCCTTCTCTGTCCCAGCTTCCCTTCTCACTGGAACATTTGTCCCTTTAGCCCAATACCCACGTTGTGGCTTTTCATGCCACCCTATATTCCTGGGATGAGCTCTCTGCTCTGAACGCAAAGTTCTCTTCATCTCCTCCATGGAACAACTACAACTTTTCTGTGAAGCATCCAATAATGGCCATGCTTCCCCCTCTTCCCATAGTTATGTTCTGCTCTATCTTTCTTGTGTGCCTGCCTTTAGATTAGAAGATCTTTGGGGCCGACCTACCACAGTATAAAATAATGTACATTTGTGGTCCTAGATACATTATTGATATTAATTCATAATTTATAGCAAACCCTCCTGTTTGTGGACAAGCACATCAGGGGCAAAGACTAATGCAAAACATAAAATCATAGAAAGATAAATATGTATCTGAAAGGAACATAGCAACCCCTCCGTGCCAGGACCCTCTCCAGGCACCAGCTTCTCAGGCAGGAGCTTGGGGCGGCCGCTACAGAGAGGCGCGGCACATCCAGGTATTCGGCGGCAATTCGGCGGATGGTCCCTCACTCCTCCTGGGAGTGAAGGAGCTCCCGCCGAATTGCCGCCGCGATCGCGGCTTTTTTGTTTGTTTGTTTTGTTTTGGCTGCTTGGGGCGGCCAAGACCGTGGAGCCAGCCCTGCTCCATGCGTCTGCATGCTATCAGGGTGCAGCTCCAACAAATCTTGGGGGAAACTTAGCTTGAATCACTTAGTGCAGCATCTCACAAAATTAATACCGAAGCACTAGCCTAGAGAAACAGGCTGAGATCCTCAGGTCTGGCCAACTGTGTTTTATACAGAATCAGTTGGGAGCTGGGGTAGCAAAGCTTGCTTTAAGGAGCTTTGTATCCCTGGTCCAAGACCTGATCTCTGCCAGGCCAGACTCCAGGCAAAAGTCACTGTAGCATTAGCAGTGGAAATCCTCAAACTGGATGAAAGGCCACTTTCTACTTTCAGCCCAAAGCAGCCAAAGGGGACTGAGAATCATAGAATATCAGGGTTGGAAGGGACCTCAGGAGGTCATCTAGTCCAATGCCCTGCTCAAAGCAGGACCAATCCCCAGACAGATTTTTGACCCAGATCCCTAAATGTCCCCCTCAAGGATTGAACTACAACCCTGGGTTTAGCAGGCCAATGCTCAAACCACTGAGCTATCCCTCCCCTCCCATGAATTTTAAATATCTAAAAAACCCACAGAACTGCTGAGAATTCAGCTGTTGAGAGGAGGGCTACAATACAAATACAGGCTTGCATGAAAAGCTACAACCCTGTACCATGGCCCTGATTTCACGGGTGGCAGAAAAGCTAAATCTCTAAAGCTGCTCATCCTTAGAACATCTTTCTTAGCCCCATCCCATAGACACTTCACTGAAAGGATGAATCGACAATTTGTTGTCAGTTGGATAAAAGATTATAATAAACAACTAGAATAACAGAAACTTTAATAGATCACTTAACGCAGCCTCTCCAGATGTCAAGTTTGGAGTGGGGGGAAACAGCAGCTTAAGGAAAGCAGAAGCAGAGAGAAAGCTTGGAATAATGACCTTTCCCTTGATAAAAATGTAAGGCCTTTTCCTTAGGGATTGTGTGGGGAAGAATTTCAACTTGGCTTTTCTCTCCTGCTCCCTCCTCTTTTTAGTGGTTAGTAAAGGACAGCGCTCTGATCCTTACTCCAAGTGGACAGCTACCTGGGGAAAAGTTCAATGGTGCAGGGATGGAAAGAAGCTGGGTGGGGGATATAGAGCTGGTGTTTTAGTCTATGCTGGACCATTGCTTGCTCTAGAGGGAAAGAGCTATTTAACAAAACAGACAAGAGTCTTCTTGCTGGAGGAAATCGATCACTCAAAATGCCTTGGTCTTGCACAGCTGCTTCCTGGATGTATCACGTTTCTTTTCCAAACCTGTGCTGAGGCACTGCGAATAGAATCTTCCATCCCTGTGGCTGGAATCTCAATGTGTGTGTGTGTGTCCTACATGTACACTGCCCAGATTCAAAATAGAAGCTCTGTGGTTTGCTAGTGGCACCATTGCCTTCTTAGGCTTCCATCTTTGAAAGATGTCCACAAGCAGACTCCTGTAGCTACAAGCCCTTTCACTGGCTTGGCTTGAGACGTATTTCTATAGAGTTCACATGGTATTAATTATGAGGCTACACATGGGCATATGGGGTCTGACTGCTTGCATATCTTTGCAGGATGGAGGCTATCTGGGGCAAGGACTGCATCTGTCCTATGTATGCATGTATCTCACAAAGTGCAATGGGGTGAAGATTCTGACTGGGGTCTCTGGCACTTCTGTACTATCAATAATATATAGAAATAAATAGTAGCATGCGAGTGATATTAAATGTGTCTATAGTCAGGTCAAGCCAACACAACACAATACAAGGTGTGCCAAGTTCTGCATAGGAGGAAACTATTCTTGCATACATCACACAAATATGTAGGTCCTGCCCACACTACAGATTGAACTATGTTGGTAGCAACCTTATTCAAAAGCAGTTATCAAACAAGGTTCTGTGTGAATGGTGCCAGGGAACTGTTCTTGTAGCATGTTTCTGGTGTGACTCCCCTGTCCAGAATGGAGAGGGAATTCATTGAGTACCATGGTAGGTCACACCACGCTCTACATAGAAATCTTTGGCCACCTGAGCTGGCCTATAGCATGGTTTCAAACGCATCTACACCATAGTTTGTAACCAATGCCTAAGAATGTGTTAATTTCACACTTCAAAGAAAGTGAGGCACAAAATCATTCTGATTCATGCTAATTCCATTGGGTCTGGGTCTACTTAGAATAAGAGGAATGTTATTCTTCTGCAAATTTGCCCTTATATAAGAAGTGCTAAAGGTGTAAAGAAGTAGAAAATCAACTATTAAAGCTTCTAATGTGTGATGGGTTGATACATTAAGCAGCCTGATTAGCCAGGCAATCAGAATGCATTGCTACTGCACCCAATTCATTACGAGGGCACTGTGACCTGCCTCTTATTACTTCACACATGGTAACTGCTGCCACGCAGGAGAGAGACTCACTAAACACAAACACTAAAGTTATAAGGCAAGAAGCAAGCAAATAACTTCAGTGTCATGCCTGTTTAACTCCATGTAGGGGACAGGGAGATTTCATTAGATGAATTGTCTCAGCTGTGTTACCAAGCTGCACACTGCACAGTATTTCAGAGAATATGAAGTGGTCAGAACTGAGAAAGTAGAAGAGATGGAGAAATATTCCAGTGGAATGCAGCCAGAAATACAGAGCCCCTCTCTGCTCACATTTTCCAAAATTAAAACCTTCAGAAACTATTGTCATTAGAAAGTCAAGTCATTAATCATCTCAGTATGTTGTATAATTGAAAAACTGCAGAAATCATTCCCATTTTATTGTACATTTTGCCTCTAGGTGAATCTTTCTAAGTTCTATTTATAGGGTAGCATCTAGTTAATTTTTGTTGCAGAGAATTTGAGGGGGGGAGAAGGGGGGACTTTCAATAACCCTTTGGGTTATAGAGGAACCCATTCAGTGAACTAACGAGCGTGTCTGGCATATTGAGAATACTAAATTATAGGAGCAGGCAGGCTGTAGCAATAGCTTCTTCACTCTCTCTCTCGGGTGTCTGCACTGTAACCTAAATATGTCACTCCCTCATTCTTTTCATGCAAAACTATTAAATTCTACAGCAATATCTGGTCCTTTACGGAAGAAGGATTAAGCCAGGGTCTCTCTTCCTTTCTCCTGACCCCAATCCCCACCTTCACTTCCCTCTCACATTTAAAGCAGATCTTTTATTTCACCAGATGAGGAGTTGTATTTTTAATATGGAAAGCCTTCGCATCTAAGTGCAGGTGTGCATTCCCTCCCTCCCCATCTGGGGCCACTACTTTAACCCTTTCCAGCTCAGGCCTTTCACTCCCCATAAGAGCCAGGAGGGCAGGATGCCCAAGTGGTTTCTCTGCTGTTACAGTTTTTGACTGCTTGGTGGTGCTAGAGAGTAAAGCATAAATCTGTGTCTTCTAGCAGAAATTAAGTGTCATTTCATTTCAGCCGTGCTCTCAGTCCCCATGAGACCGAGAAGGGAGATTGTTAAATTTGCCCTCAAACCCAGGTCTCCCAAGTGGTAGCACAGACTACTTCAGATATGAACCTTAATGTTACAATAACACAGAGAACATAGATCTCAGACAGCCACAGAAAATTCTGTAATGGCTTCTCTTCAATAAAGAAATGTAACACATATATTAGCATCAGTCCTTATAGCATTTACTGTTCCTCTGTTTTGATTTAATTGTAGCATATATTAGGGGTGAAGTCCTGGCCCTACTGAAGTCATTGGGAGTTTTACTATTACTGCCATGGGGTCAGGATTTCATCTGATGTCTCTTGAACACTAAGGACTAAATGCTCACTCTAGACAGAACCCTGGGCAACTCAGGAACAGTCCCAGGAAGCCCTGTGACTTGGCTACACATCTGGAGGCACAATTCTTTCCCTGCTTCCTCCCTCCTGTGGGAGGAAGGAGACAGGGTCAGGAGAGAGTAATTTGCTCCTGGCATATAGGGGCAGCAAATTGCAACACCCTTCATGCTGGCTGCCCATTGGGCAGAGCCAAGACTCCACCCACTCCAGGGATGTGTCCAGATGCAGAATACCCTAGGACAGGTGGCCCACGCAGATTCTCCTGCAGTACAGTTCTAGTCACAGTCTAGCCCTGCTGATACCATTTAATATCAGTGCACCATCATTAGCTCAATAGCTGTAACTTTTGTCCACAGGCCTCACTTCAGTCCTTTCATTTCGCTCAGATCACAATTTAAATTAAATCAAACAAACTAACAAACAAAAAGCGAGCCTGGCACTAAGAAGCATATTGCAAAATCACAGTAGCTCACTTTGCTTTTGTACTGCAGCCTTCTCCCACTACCTTAAACCTTTGTCTACTTAGAGTGTAAGCTGTTCAGGGCAGGAGCTGGGCATTTTTTATGTCTGTGAAATCCAAATTTAGTAAATACATACATACATACATATGTACTACTACTAATCTACTGGAGATGATGGCATTTTATTGCTGTTCAAACACCACTCCAGATAATGGCTACACACTTCATATTAAAATAATCTTAACGTTAAGCAAGGGCGGAGGAAGGTTTCCTGGTAACACAAATAATAATATAACTTTCTCCCCATGCCTGACTGTTTGTAGTGTTCCCTGAAGGAATGACTGTCTCTGCCTCTAGTTCCCACTGGCCAGAAAGCTACGCCCACGTCTCTTATATCTCGGCAGAGTTAACAAGCTATGTTTGTCTTAGGGAGTCAGTGGAATCTACTTGGCAGCTCTATGCAGGGTTTTGCTGCCTGCTAACTGGGTGAGCCACCAGAAGAGCCCTGACTTCTACTAGCTTGTTTTTATGAATGTGTCTCACATGAACACAGTTCCCTCTAGTGGCTAGATAATGCATAGAAGTTTATGAATCTGCTATTGTCTCCAAGGTACAGACCTGGTCCTTTAAGCAAGCTCAAACTTGCCACAGTTCCCTTAATAAGAAATTGCATCATATAACTGATGATAAAGCCTATTTTCAAAGACTGAACAATGCTCCCATGCTAAGAAAAAAACTTGACGGACTATGTGTAACAGCACCAACTGGTGACACCCACATATTGAAATGCTTGTCAGCTAACTAACCTGGCTTTTCCATCTTGAAGCCAGAAGCCCTTGTGGCTGTAATTTACATACACTCTATTAATTATTCACAATTTTTTTGCTAAGATAAGCATTTTGATTGCTTAACTTTTTTTCGCTCAGAATTTCAAATGCAAACCAACGAACTATAATGTAAAAACCCGCCTCCCGCGGGTTCACTGGCAGGTAGTGGAAATATATGTGTGTCTACCTACTGAACACTTCTGATGACTCCCCTGGATGGACAGTCATCATTCTTTGTTGTCCTACGGTAGAGCAGTGTTGCCGTATCTGCAGTCCAACCAGTGCAGGCAGTTGTCTAAATACCCCCATCAATGTTTTTATTTTTTTAAATCATGAAAAAAATCTATATTAATATTAAATTTTGTGAAACCTACCCAACCAGATAGAGTCCATAACACTTTAAATACCTTGGGCTTATCGTACTGTTGTAGGACTATCTGAGAAGCTAGGATTCCAAAACACTTTTCAAACCTTTCTACAGCAGCAACTACATATCATAGGATTATTTAGTTCTGGCATTGCCCACTATCTACAAGGCGCTTACCAAACCCCCAAGCAGATTGGTCCCTGATCTGGGCATCTCACAGTCTATGGAAGATGACAGATGTCTCCTTGGATGCCTTTTCTTGATGCTGCTCACCACACTGTCCCATAGTAAGAGCTAGGCCAGCCTCAAGGGGTTGCCACTTACCTTTGTGACCAAACAGCATAAGCTCTTGCATTCAAGGCGTATTCCAACTCAAACCGGCTACGTAAAGCTGCGACATGGCTACGACCAGGACCTCCTCGTGCAATGAGACAGTCAGAAGAAGAGGAAGGAGACAAAGAGCCACTGCTATTGCTGGAGGCTGGAGACATCAACTGGATTAAAAAAGAGCATTGTCAACATTGGCTCCTGAGCCTTAACAGTGTTAAAGAGGCTTCAACGCACTGAGCATGTGCAACAGAACACAAGAATTTTGCTGCAGTCATGGATTGTTTTTATTCTTCTCTTTCTCATTAATATTTGTGTCCCTTCTGTCTTCTGCCGCATTGGCTGAAAAAAGCAGTGCCTCCTGACTTTGATCAGCAGCAGATGAGAGCTGCATGCAGCTTACCAAGGGAAGTGGTAAATTCATCATCTCTGGGAGTCTTTAAATCGAGATTGGATGTGTTTCTAAAAGATATGCTCCAGTTCAGCTGTTAGTTATCGGGCTTGATAGTGTTCACTTACAGAGCAGGGAAGAGCAATTCCTTCCACTTCAGGAATTACTGGGTGAAATTCTATGGCCTGTGTTCTATAGGAAGTTATGCCAGATGAGCATAGCAGTCTCTTCTGGCCTTATAATTCACGAATCTCTAAGTAGAAACCCAGAATGGCAGGGCAAGCGTGTAGTGTTAGGAGGCATTTAAAAGTTTAAAAAGGAACAAAATTAATTTTCTGAGTGAGGGGCGAGGAAACAAAAGGGACAAAAAATCTTATCACCCCAAATTTCATCCTTTGTTGCCTGTAGCACTTAACAACTCTCCACAGATTTTGTTCCTTAAAACTCTCCTAAACAGGGTTTTGCCATGGAGACAATGGAGCTTAAGACTAACTCCTTAGATAAATAAAGCTTCTTTTTTGGTTCATAGCCCAGATTTCATCCTACATGCACTGCTGCCTATGTATCACAGAAGCCAGTTCTCCCATGAGACAGCACGGTTACTTGTGATATAGTACTTCACTTGTTTTAAAAACTTAAAAGCTTCCACCTACACATAAAGCAACCTGCTGCAGTCAGAGCATGAAGAAATGTAATAGATTATGGGAGTCTGCTCTGACCCTTTAGCTCAAGAGCAGTGATACATTTGAAAGAAAAGGGGGAATTTTTATAATTCTTGTGTGCGCGCACCCACCCACCCACAGATACACACAGACACACAGAGCAAATGTAAATTCAGGACTGGAGTTCCTAATCAAGCTCACTTCCTGTTTGATCAGTTATCTTCAATTGTTTATTAGCCATAAAGAGAAGCAGAAATGTAGCTTTGTATTTCTCTTTTTATGTTTGCTCTTGTAATCCCCCTCCCTAAAATCCATGTCAGACTCTTCTTTCTAGCCAGGCAGACCTGGGATTGCTAGGTTGGGAGAAGTGGATCTGCCTAAGACTACTGCAAAGTACATCCCTGCAATGCTGAACAGTCTCTCTCTGCAGCATTACCATCTCTGGAAATGCAGGCAGCCAAGAGCAAGTGAGAGACCTGATCTCATATCATGCTCACGGCAGTGTGTTCTGTCAGGCTGGCCTTTGGCCTTCTTCTTCTCAGGGCACTCATGGGGCTATTGTTTACTGTATCACCTTAAAATTTAATGAGGGAGGTTACAACTGGGTGAATCGGGTCAACAAATTCTATGGTCTCTTTCACACTTGTCTTGCTCCCCAACTTGCATTCACATTTGCTCATTTGGTGCATTCATATTACTTCACTGCAGGAGCTTATATCTTTACCTCAATATTGCATAGGCATTCTTCTAATTTTGAGACTACTTCAGAAAATTCTGGTCTTCCCTGTGAATACGAGAGAGAGAGAGAGAGAGAGAGAGAGAGAGAGAGAGGGCATGCACATTGTGTATTGCAAATAGAAGAAGGGCTGGTAGTGGCAGTTTTGATTTTTAAAATGCAGATATCTGCATTTGTAGGAGACCCTGACCAGGAAAGATGATACCATTTACAGATAAGCCTGTTCGCGTACAGCCTGTTCTAACTTCCCTTCTAGACACTATACAGATAAAAAAGGGGGTGATTGTGGAGCCTCTCCACTTCTCTCTGCATTCCTTGGTGCCACTGTGAGTATACTTGCATGTCCTATACAAACTGCAGATTCAGATCTTATAGCATGAGCATTTTCTAGAAGCTACAAGTGCAGTACTTCTGGTTTTTATAGGGCCTGCCAGTGTGTAACTTATCAGGTGTGCACTTAAGGAGCAGGGCTGGCTCCAGCATTTCTGCTGCCCCAAGCAAAAAAAAAAGCTGCAATCGCAATCGCGATCGGCGCGGCAATTGGAAAAAAAACAAAAGCCGCGATCGGCGGCGGCAGTTCAGCGGCAGGTCCTTCGCTCCTAGAGAGAGTGAGGGACCTGCCGCCCCCGAATTGCCGCAGGTGCTGCCCCTCTCCCTTGGCCGCCCCAAGCACCTGCTTGTTAAGCTGATGCCTGGAGCCGGCCCTGTTAAGGAGACTTTAACGCCAAGACAGGGATCAATACTTGGGTTGGTGGCAACCCCTCCCCTCCCACTTTAAGAGTCTTAGGGTCAGTCCCTGCAGCTCTTACTCACATGGATAGTCACGCTGACAGCAGCCAGACAACACACATGAGCAGGACTTCAGAATTTGACTCTAAATCTCAATTTTAGATTTAGTAGGGTTGTAGCCATACTACGCTAATAGGTTCTTATTGCTAATCTAAGTGCCTTGTGACACACTGTGCAATGTGTCCCCAGCAAAGGGACAATTTAAGTGATGCTAAGAGCTTCTGTTATGTGCTCCAAGCTGAGAAGTAGAGGGGACACTTTTGAAAGCTGTTGTGTTGGCTTGCATTAATACAACTAGACTCAGAAGTAAAAATTTATTCACTTTATTGAATAGCTTTTCCCTTCTATGTTAACACTGAATGGATTAAATTTTTCCAATGTATCCTGACACCAATGCACAAAACCATTTTGCAAAACCAAATATGGGTTCTTGAAGACTGTCTCTTCAGTTGTTCTAGGGCTGTGGTCAGGAGCATGGAGAGGATCTTCACTAGGCATTACAGAAGGCCTGGATATGAAATTTTTTAATAGGGTTTACTTGATATCTCAATCTATTCATTATATTAAATGGACTGTAATTATGGAGATATCTGTCTGCCTCTCTTCTTATACTGGGCCTGACAACATAATCTCTATGGCCGCAGTTCTGCAAATGAAATTAATAGGCAGTAGGTTTAAAACAAATACAAGGAAGTTCTTCTTCATGCAGCGCACAGTCAACTCGTGGAACTCCTTACCTGAGGAGGTTGTGAAGGCTAGGACTATAACAGCATTTAAAAGAGAACTGGATACATTCATGGTGGTTAAGTCCATTAATGGCTATTAGCCAGGATGGGTAAGGAATGGTGTCCCTAGCCTCTGTTTGTCAGAGGATGGAGATGGATGGCAGGAGAGAGATCACTTGATCATTGCCTGTTAGGTTCACTCCCTCCGGGGCACCTGGCATTGGCCACTGTCGGTAGACAGGATACTGGGCTAGATGGACCTTTGGTCTGACCCGGTACGGCCGTTCTTATGTTCTTAAAGCACGTAAGCACATGCTTATCTTACAGAGTGATTAAGTCCCATTGACTTTAACAATCCAAAGCCTATTGAAGTTGATGGAAGGACTCCCATTGACTTCAATGAACATGGACAGGGCCGGCTCCAGGCACCAGCCGAGCAAGCACGTGCTTGGGGCAGCACCTTATAAGGGGAGGTCAATGTTGGGGTGGCGGGGGGCGCTCACGGTGTTTTTGTTTTTGTTCAGCAGGGCCACGCTCGAGGGTTTTTTTTTTGCTTCGGTGGCGTGGCGTGGCACTGGGGGAGGTGTGTGTTTGGGCGGCTCGGTGTGGTGCGGCGCTCCAGGGGGGCAGGGGTTTGGGCGGCGCTGCGCTCCGGGGGGGGCGGGGGTTTGGGTGGCGCGGCCTGGCGCTGGGAGGGTTTGGCCGGCGCAGCGCTCCAGGGGTTTGGGCGGCCCGGCCCGGCGCAGTGCTGGGCGTGGCGGGGAATGGCCGGCGTGGTGCAGCGCTCCGGGGGTTTGGACGGCTTGGCCTGGCCCGGCGCGGCACTCGGGGGGGTGGAGGTGAGGGCGGGGGTTTGGGCGGCCCGGCGAGGCATTGGAGGGTGGGGCGGGGGTTTGGGCGGCCCGGCGAGGCGCTCGGGGGTTCGGGCAGCGCGGCGCTCGGGGTGGGGGTGTTATGGCGGGGCGGCACTCTTCTTTTTTGCCTGGGGCGGCAAAAAAGTTAGAGCCAGCCCTGATAATTATTAACCTTAAGCATGTGTTTATGTACTTTGCTGAATCAGGACCCGTGTCCTGTCAAAGCAAATAGTTTTATTTTGATTAAAACACAAGAACTAGCTAAATATAAAAGGAACTGATTATGAGTCGCTGTCTTTGATTTTCTGGACACAAATGTGCCTTTGGAAACAACCGCAATTCTAGTTTGTAGCATGTAGATGTCTAAGTACCTGCTATATGGGTACAGTCTGGTGGTTAGGTGAGATGAGCCATGAGTTTGCCTTAAATTAATTGCAAATGCTAAGCTGTACCCTCTAAATTTGAGGCCCTTTTAAGAACTGGCCCAAAATATCACATAAACATACACTGTTGTCTCACTTGTACTGCATCTTTAATAAACTAGGAGTAATGGAAAATTTCAGTCATAAGTGCTGTCCACTGGACATTTTTCCGGGCCATAAAATTCACCATTCTCTCATGACAAATTAAAATCTCCTTAAAAATGCAGAAGCCACTAATGTACTTAATTAGCCACTTGCAATTAATCCATGAATAATAAATGTCAATACCATGAAATATATGCTCTTTTTATTTTAGGTACATTGCTCATTCTACTTGCTATGGTGATTCAGTTAATAACATCATGTCCCTCCTCATGCCTGATATGCTCAGAAAATGTTACTCTGTGTCAAGGATTAACATATATACCAGGTAACTAACTAAGACACTTCAAGAGAACTGATATTTATTATATACAATGAGCTCACTGCAATACTCTAATTGTATTGACTGTTTCTGGACTCTGCTTCTGAAAGCAAATCTCTGCACACGCTGTCTAAAGAGTGATAACATTGTTTTATTTCTCTTTGCCTAGCGGCCTTACCAAAACTATTCTAAGGCCTTCAGAGGTAATTGAAAACCTTTGTTACTGAGAAAGGAGTCATTTCATGCAGCGAGACACTTAAAAAAAAAGATTGTTTTAATAAGTTATTGTTCACATATTGTGCAAAGTTCAAGCCTTACACTGGCTGAACGAACTATGGATTGCCTCAGAACCCTGCCAGGCAATTCTACAGCATTAGTAAGATTAAGTGATATACCAGCGATAGAGATTAGAATCAAAGTGCATTATGACATTATAATTCTGAAACAATGGTTTCTTTTTATTGGGGCTAAATGAGCTGTGGAAATGCTACCAAGATACGTTGACTGTATTCATTACATATTGCTTGCTTAAGTCAACAATTTAATAAGACACCTTATTAACAAATTTAAACTGAATGTGACTTTCATACTGATGCTAAATAACATACTTTGTTTATTGCTAAAAGCAGCAAATCTCTAACACTAGCTCAGAAAACAGAAAGGCATTATCAGCTTAAGAAACCAGAAGTACTAACAGCCATAAAACTAAATAACACTTGGCACTTAAACCATCTTTCATCCATAGTTCTCAAAGTGCTTCACTAAGGTGGGTAAGTGTTATTAAGTCCAGTTTACATAGGGGAATGCTAAATCGAAGAGAGGTTAAGATCCGGATGTAAAGCCCAGGGAAATCAACAGGCTGCCAGTGACTTGTCCAAAGCCATATAGGCCTTGATTCAGAAAAGTATTACACATGCCTAAGTCCCATTGAATCAGTTAAACATGTTCTTAAGTGGTATCCTGAATTGGGGTAGACTTAAGCCAACTTAATTTTCTTGTGTAGACCAGGCCAGAGAAGACTAATATTATTAATATTGCTATTCTATGTGACTGACCATATTACACAGATTGTATTTTGAATTCCCAGAATGTAACATTTGTAGGATCTGATTGTCTAAAGGTGATGCCGTGTGCAATTGCCATAAGGTATGTGCAAAGATTGTATTTTGTGCACAAAGGGCTGCTTAGTGTCGAGACACAGGCCTGGTCTACACTAGAAAATTCAGTTGGTTTAACTATGCCACTCGGGTGTGTAAAAAGTCCACACCCCTTGTGACATAGTTAAGTTGACCTAATTCCCAGTGTAGACAGCTCTAGGTCAACAGAAAAAATCTTCCATTGCTCTAGCAAAACCCCTCCCACCGGCGAAGGGTCTGTGTAAACCGAAGCACTGCAGTGGCACAGTTGCAGCAATGCAGCTGTGCTGCTGTAGCATTTCAAGTCTAGACAAGTCCCCAGAATCAAATAAATGGACTGCCAGTCTCTCCATTATCCAGTGTGAGAAAAAACTGATAGGAGCTACATTAGTCGGGCCACTTCATATTATCCATTGCCTGGGGAGATTGGCAAAGTCCCCAAAAAGCTATGAGCAAAAGATTTGTTTTTACTAAGCAACAAATCTTTAGGGCAAAACAATCTTTGACAGCATTTGCATAATGGGAAGTGCCAGTTTAGGTGCACACAAACCCTGTTATTTACACTCAAGCTGGAGTTCGTGTGTGCAGATAGGTCTTCGTTCAGCCCTCCTGCCCACCCCAACTTGTGGATTCATTAGGCCTATGCACTGGGCTGTGTGCACACCGGAGTCAGAAGAATGTGAGTGCATGCACGTCTGAAGATTTAGCCATTCATGTAATGTAGCCAACCAAAAAAGATTACTTTAAAAAGATTCACTCTTATCTTTTTAAGTGTTTGTACAGCACCTTGTACAGTGGGGCCCTGCTCCATGACTGGGTGGCTAGACCAGGGATTGGCAACCTTTGGCACGTGGCCTGCCAGGGTAAGCTCCATTGCTTACCTGCCGCGTCCACAGGTTTGGCCAATCTCAGCTCCCACTAGCCGCGGTTCGCCGCTCCAGGCCAATGGGAGCTGCAGGAAGCGGCGCGGGCTGAAGGATGTGCTGGCCGCTGCTTCCCGGAGTCCCCATTGGCCTGGAGCGGCGAACCGGGGCCAGTGGGAGCTGCGATTGGCCGAACCTGCAGACGCGGCAGGTAAACAAACTGGCCCAGCCCGCCAGGGGGCTTACCCTGGCGGGCCACGTGGCAAAGGCTGCCAATCCCTAGCCTAGACACTACCACATAATTAGAAGTCAGGCAGTCAATAAATGTTTTCTGTTGAAGCAACATATTTTCCTTAATGCAGAAACAGGAACAAACCACACAAACAAAAGTAAAATGAGCCTTCTTTCTATACCATTTTATGTTATCAGAAGCACATTTTTCATTTACTTTATATGCTTGAATGTTACTGTACAGTCTGTTGATTGTCATTTTAAAAACTGTCATAAGAGTCCAATAACTTAAGTATGTTGGAGAGATGCTGCAATCACTTGTGATATCACTTTTATCCTGCAAACACTGCTGGACTCCCAAAGATAACATTCCAAGTCACTCTCAAGCAATTATTCCAATTGGATTGACCATAGTTTGAAGTTAAGAGGACGTTTTCCTTTTATCACACAGAGTTTATTTAATGCAACACGTATCCAATAGGGGTCTGTGCTCACCAGCGCATATGGGACTGCCACGTGAAAATCCTCAGGGCATCCATAACTGAAAAGACCCCCTTCATGTTTATTAGTTTTAGTCACAGGACAGGAATGAGGCCTGCTGACAGAGCTGTGTGTGGGAAGCGAGCACGGTGCTTTGCCTGCACTATGTCTGGCGCAAAATGTTAGTTTCGCACTTCCATAAGCAATGAAAAAAATTCCTCCCAAAAAAACAACAGTGACAGTGGTAAGCAATGCATTAATTTTGACTTCTAGTGGAACAGATGGTTTTCTGTTTCTTGAACAAATATGTCATGTCAGTGCACAGCTTAAAAAATAAAATAAAATAAAAAATCTAATGTTCTGATGCATGTGAAATTACATGTAGGTTATGATGAATAACCAAGCACTTAGATGAGCTCGGATGAGGGCTAGCTGGCTGCAATGTAATCTAGACAAGACAGAGATTATGCTGGTGGGTTGGGGGAAGCAGCTGGAAGGGCTGGCAGAATTTCCACTGGTGCCCCAGACTGAGGGAGTGTTGTTACTGCAGTTTGTAACACAGGTGTGCAACCTGGTGTGTTGTTAAATCCTGGGCTGCTCCTGGATGCCCAAGCAGGGCCAATAGCCAATAGCTTCCCCCTCTTCCCCCCATCTATGCCTGGCAAGAAGAATGTGACCTTTTCTCCCTGATGCAGGGACCTTGCCACAATTATCCCCCTTTTTCATATTAAGATTGATTGCTGCAATGGCCACTACACGAGGCCGAACCTTGAGACCACTTGGAAACTGATGCTAATGCAGAATGCTGTAGCCTGCTTATTAAGTAGAGTTTCATGCGGCAAGCGTGTTACACCAATGCTCTGGAGACCAAAACATTTCTGGGTGGAATGCAAAGGGTCGGTATTAACCTTATAAGCTAGTCATCTAATGTAGAGACCTGGCAAATTCCCCATGCACTGGTGCCATAGCTGAGACCAGTGAGGGTACTAGAGCTGGAGTTGCATTGCCGTAACTGGGAGAGAGTTGGCAGCAGGCTGTTCTCTGTGAGGGGCTCAGTCCTTTGGTCCACCAGAGGCTGGATCAGTTAATCATCCAAGTACACTGCAAAGTCCATCTTTCCTCCAGGTTTTGGGGGATGGGAGCGGGCTGAGGGGTTTGGGTCTATTTTAATACCCTCAATACATTTGCTGGTGAATATTCATGTACCTGTCAAGCTGGGCTGAGCAGTCTTTTATCTCACATTAGTAATTTATTGAAGGGGTGCCTATAAAGAATTTCAGAAATCTAAATAAATAAAATATGAAGCATTTCCTTAAAATCAGAAAAAGTGAAAAAAAATATTTTCCCAGCTGTAACAGCCCTTGTTAGTGTTAAGATATTGATTGAGACCCAGCCCAGGCCTACATCCCTGTAGATAATGCCTCTATTCCTTTTTTACAGCTGCTCCTGTAACCACAAAAGCTTTAATTGTCACTGATGGAAATATCACTTCAGTAGAAAGCTTCGACTTGTCCCTGCTGTTCAACATAACTCTACTAAGGCTAAGTAGCAATAGAATTACAGACATCAAGGAAAATGCATTTAATGGCCTTCGAGATCTGAGGACTCTACTGCTAGACCAAAACCAAATATCGAGCTCTTCTATCAGTGATAATACCTTCAATGAGCTTCAAAAGCTGCAAGTCCTGGTGCTAAGCAACAACGCTTTGAGCAGCATCTATGGGAGCTGGTTCAAAAATATGAAGGGCCTTATGAGACTGCAGCTAAATGGGAATCAGATCACTAATCTTACGAAGAGCAGCTTCGGAACCGCATGTCTTGATAGTCTTAGGAGTCTGGATTTATCTAACAATTTCATTAGTTACATTGAGAAAAATGCCTTCCAACACCTACTTGAGCTGAAAGAAATGGACCTTTCCCGAAACAGGCTGGCGCTCATTCCAGATACGTTTTCTCACCTCCCTCAGCTAATTCTTCTTAGCTTAGATCAAAATCAATGGAATTGTACATGCAAATTGTGTGATCTAGCTTTCTTCTTAAGGAGCTATGTGAATTCTTCAACCAGGTTGCTCAAAAATGCCAACGATATAAACTGCAGAGCTTCCAAAAACCCTGCAGTTCACAATGTTCTTGAGCTAACTGAGGCCAACTGTAACTCATATCCTCAAAACTTTACTGTTATTCTAAAAAACAAAAAGATGAATTCCTATTGGCGGGATGTTACTCTGGTAGCTGTGTTTTGCTTTGTAGGTAATGTATACTCTGGCCCTCTACTTTTTTGTGCACATAAACTTAATATCAAAAAAAATACAGGCCATAATTTTCAAACTTGGGTGCCTAATGTTAAAGGCCTACATTTATAGTTAGGCTCTTAAATAAGTGGTCTGATTTTCAGGAGTGCTGAATACGCTCTGATCCTACTTGTCAACCGTGGGTTTAGTTACCTAACTTTAGGCACCTAATTTTGAAAATTATGTCCACAGTGTTTATTAATTGGCCAGACTTTTACAAACCTTCATGTTATAAGAACATAAGAATGGCTGCACGGGATCAGACCAACAGTCCATCTAACTCAGGATCCTCTCTCTGACAGTGACCAGTGCCAAATGCTTCTGGCAGTTGGAGGTTTAAGGACACCCACAGCATGGGGTTGTGTCCCTGACCATCTTGGCTAACAGCCATTGATGGATCTATCCTCCATGAACTTATCTAATTTTTTTGAACCCGGTTATACTTTTGCCCTTCACAACATCCTATGGCAATGAATTGATTGTGCATTGTGTGAAGAAGTATTTCCTTTTGTTTGTTTTAAACCTGCTGCCTATTAATTTCATTGGGTGTCCCTTATCTCTTGTGTTTGTGAAGGGGCGGATAACATTTCCCTATTCACTTTCTCCATATATTCATGATTTTATAGACCTCTTTCATATCCCCCCTTAGCCATCTCTTTTCTAAACTGAACAGTCCCCATCTTTTTAATTGTTCCATGTATGGAAGCTGTTCCAAACCCATAATCATTTTTGCTGCCCTTCTCTGCAACTTTTCCAATTCTAATATATCTTTTTTGAGATGGGACAACCAGAACTGAATGCAGTATTCAAGGTGTGGAGGTATCATGATTTATATTGCCACATTATGATATTATCTCTTTTTTTATCTATCCCTTTCCTAATGGTTCCTAACATTCTGTTGGCTTTTTTGACTGCTGCTACACACTGAGCAGGTGTTTCCAGAGAACTATCCATGACTCCAAGATCTCTTTCTTGAGCGGTAACAGCTAATTTAGTTGCCATCATTTCATATGCATATTTGGGATTATTTTTCCAATGTACATTACTTTGCATTTATTAACATTGAATTTCATTTGTATATTCAGTAGCACTTTCGATGAACATTTTATCACTTAGCCTAATATTCGGTATTGATTCAAACTGGGACACGGCAGGCAATATTATTAGCAGCCACTGTTACAAATCATTTGATTGGAATGGGTTGGTTGCCGTGTTTTTCTCATCTCCGTCAAATTCCATCGAATACATAAAGAGTGTTGCCATCCTCCCTGCGGAATGAAGGAACAATTGTGCCTGGTATGTCGCACAGATTCCTGTGCAGCTGGCAACTGCTGTCCTTGTACATACATATGTACAGTTTTACCTTACAGTCTAAAGTCTAGCCTGCAGCCATACCATTGCCTGAAGTCATACCACCTCAGGCTGTGATCTCGTTTGATTTCACAAGCTACGAAAGGTTAGACCTAGTCAGTGCTTGGATAGAAGACTGCCAAGGAAAACAAAACCAATCACAAGGGGGTTGCGGGCAATGGTAGGTGGCACTTCTCCCGCTGAGTACAGAGAGAACCAATGCCCTGGAATATTGCTTGGGGCACCATGCAGCTGGAGATGCCATCAGGCCTTAGATTCATCTGCTCAGGTTCCTTGAAAAAGCCCTCAACTGCTTACCTATCACTTGGATTAACCATTTGCTGCCTCATTGATGTGTTACCCATGACCATATGCCAGCCTCTGAATGGCCGTTTGGACCCATGAGGCACGTGCCACAAATTCAGGAACTTGATCTTAGTTTTTGGAAAGCCACCATATTAAAAATTAGCATTTGTTTGTAACGTGCCCTGGTCTGTAGAGGTGCTGTTTTCCCTCTACCCCAGAGAGGCAAAACCTCAGTAAAGGCTGTACTGAGCTACAGGCAAACACTCAGCCCTATCTTGGCAGGGTGGTGGGGGGATCAGCAGAGTGGAGTAATCCTTTCTCTATGACCACAGAGACAATCCCAACCTAATGGTGTAGCATCTGCAATGCTAGTACCCCCCATCCACAGCCTGGAGGAAATGTCCCAGAGTGTCTGCACAGTAGTGCATCCTGTGACCTGGCCCCTCGACCAACCATCACCTGTGCCCTGCTACAGACTGAGGCCCTAGAGAGCTACCAACCCACCCCTTATATGCAGCTCCCCCAGACCTCACATATTAATACAAGATGACAGATTTATCTCAGGCTGTAAAAAACCTCATATGACTTTTTACTGTCCTGTTGGAGATAGTGATGATGTAATTAAACATAGTATGGTAATGCATTCGCAGAAGCAGGCAGAGCTAAGGTTGTGGCTTAATTTTGGCATTGCCTGATTTTCGGTGCTTAAAGATGCCACCTTAATACTTTCTGAATGTCGGTTTTCAGTACAGAATTTTATATATGACTTATCCTTTTCTTGTTTATGTGTCGCGTTTGTTGTAGAGTTGCTCATTCTAGGAGGTTGGGTTTTTCGAGCTGTTTTAAACTTCATTTTGAAGAGTTTATATAAAGCTTACTTCATCTGGGAGTCAGTGGGTGGCATTTCAAAATGGTAAAATGACCTTTCTAGAAAGAGGCAGGGGAATTTGAGCCTATCAGACTTGACAGCACCCCTTTAATTCAGTAATTGTACCACAGAAGGAATGGAGTCTCAGCTTCTCCCTTTTGCAAAAGATCTCTCAGACATATCCCCAGCCATTACAATGTATTTGCTTCTTGAATAATTGCTATAGAAAATGTTTCATGAGCTATCTCTATGGAAAGATGGAATAATACAGATAAAATATTCACTGCTTAATTGGATATTTTTTCTATATTTTAAAAACCCTGTAAAGCAGGAAAGCCACCATACCAATTATAATTAATTACATTCCTACATGTATGTTTAACATTGGATGATTTATACCTTTATGTACATGATTGTGTCTTTGATGAACCTTGTATCTGTCACAGGAGCTGTTGGTCTCACTTGCCTAGTTTTAGCCCTCCTTAACTGGAAACTTCAACAAGGCAAAGCAAATGAACACACATCAGAAAACTGCTGTTGCAGAACTCTAGATGAATCCCAGTGTGGTCATGAGCCAAGAAATTACCTCACTGAGGGATCCTGTAACTGCCACTTAACTCAGGAAAATGAAATAAAGGTCACGTCCATTGTGGGGTCTGGCAGGGAAATGCCACTTTTACAGGAAAACAGGCATCAAGCAACAGTAAAAGCAGACGCTCTGTCCGGAGGGCTAGACACACCACTCAGAAGCATTCAAAGAGAGAATGAATACAAAAAGAGTGGCTCATTTTTATGCCTTAAATGCAGAATGGTAGAATTATGTCCTCAAGAGCCTTATGAGAATATGTCTATAACAAATGAAGCAGGTGCCCTAACAAAAGATTTCCACAGAAGCGTTACAAAACCAAGCACCTTTGATCAGTGGGAAAATCTACAGACTACAGTGCTGCAGGAACTTTCAAAGACTGATGAAGGTGAGTTTCCTTTTTAAAGACAGTTCTGACAGGATCCAATGGCAGGCAGCAATATGAAACTTGAGATACAAAAGTAAATGTTCTCGGCCTGATTCTCCACTGTCATGTACCTTGGGCAGCAATTGATACTTGAGCAAAGTGGGTGATTTGGTAACATTTTACACCCACTCTGCATGGGTATAAATGATTATAACAAGTGCCATATAGTGAAGAATCGGGCCCAGACACAAGATGGTGAAAGTTTCCTGTGTCTGAAATTGGTGTAAGCTCATGCCTTGCTTTTGCTTAAGTAGGACAAGTGTGAGATCAGTGTTAAAGAGAGGGACATTTGGCTGTCCTTCTTTGGGACGCTGGAAAAGTAGACTGGTTTGTTGAAAAGCAGGGCAGTCCTACAAAAAGCAGGCTATCATGTTTCCCTAGTACCCCTTCACACTCCCAAAGCTTTTTCTCAATAGCAAACTTGTCTTTAAGAAGAAACACCCCCCTCCCTACATACCCAAATGACAGTAATGGGAGGATAGTGGCATTTGATATTGACATTTGACGGGCTCCAACTCTAGAGTGGCTATCCATCTTGGTGTAATGATATCGCAGCTAATACTCCTTATGGAGGGTGACAAATCAATAAAGTGATCTTGCATTGCCCTTTCAGGATGACAAGAAAGGCACACTGATTTTGTGGCAGGTGTTGGAAAATACCTGCATCTGCCACAGTCCCTGCCAGTGATGTAAATTTTCTTGCATTAATAAGTTTTTAAAAATGAAATGCAACAAATGTCTGATGTTTGGGGCAAACCTAAAATAATGCGTTCGTGCTATTGACCAGGTCTCCCTGCGCTCTCACAACCAGGGAATCTGGTCCCTAGGTGAATCTCCTTTCTGGAGGCAGAGCTTTCTCTCAGTACATGAAGTCCTTCTAAATATCTCTCTTCATGTCCTTTGCTCTTTCTTCTCTGCTTCCATACTGTTCCCTAGGTATGGTCTTCCCTCCTTAGCGGGAGGCAACACTCATCTTGCAAATTCATACGGTAACATTCACTGCTTTCAGAAAGCCTCATGAACACTCAAGCACAATAAAATCCTACCAATCTGCCACTACATTAAACATAACTCTAGGCAGGCGATTCCTCTGGTTTTCCCACTTCATTTTGTGATCTCTCTCTAGTTAGGTGAATTATGCAGACAACACGTAGTACATTAGCTGCTTTGAGAGCTCCTATGACAACAGCTCATATCCAGCAATTTATGGGTTTAGTTCATAACCAGAAATGTTATTGTAATATATTTGTTTCATACATGTTATCTGTTTTCCTTTTTAATGTAGAGATTTATTCCCCAGGGCTTCCAGGTTATTCTTCAGATGCCACATGTTTATTAATTTATTTTCTAAAGTTGCTACTTATTTTAAAATAGGATTTTTAAGCTCTTTTATGACAGGAAATGAATCTGGATTTATTCATTTGCTTTCAGAAGTATCACTAAACTAATTGCTTTTTATGAATTATTCAGGGCTAAAGGCAGAGCTTTGGGAGAGATTTTCCAAAAGGTAAAAGTTATGGAGACTTCAGGCTAGATCACAAGAGGCGCTGAGCAAAATGGAGTTAATGGCAGATGCAGATTCTCAGCACCTCTCAATAGAGCTGTGTGAATAATGGATTTTCCAGTTTGTTAGCAATTCCAAAAAATCAGGAAAAAAAACTGGTTTGGGTGGAGCCAAAAATGAAATGTTTCAGAATTTTCAGCAAATCAAAAAGTAAAATCTAAAAAAAAAAAAAAATCATTTCAGGTAGAAATGTTTTGTTTGACCCAAAACAAAACGTTTCATTTCAATTTTGACGATTTTAAAGGCTTTGGATTTTTAAAAACATTTTAAAGGAAAAGTTGTTTCAAACCAAAAGATTAATGTTTCATGTCAAAATGTGTTGCAATGCAGGGTTTGGTGGTGGGTTTGGTTTTTCGTTTTTTTGACACAAACAGTTTTGCAAAACCAACACAAATTGGAAAAAAGTGTCAGTGTTTCCAAATCTGCATTTTTCACCAAAAAAAGTTTTGCTGAAAAAAATTTCACCTAGAAGTACCATTAAGGCTTGATGAGAAGGAAATTTAGCGTTAGATTCCAAGGCCTTTATTCACATTAGTGAGCAAGTTTCACAAATAGTCCCACTGACTTCAATTGGACTACTGCTCCCGTGAGTAACTGCTCGTTATTGATTAAAGATTTCACAATCTGGCCCCTGGTTTGCTGGCTGCAGGTAATTCTAATCCTCCCCTCCCCCCGGTCACCATCACTGTGGGCTCTTTACTAACCTAAAGGATGATCCACAAGGACACCACTGCTTGCTCTCATTCTATTGTCTGAGGGTTCACTCTCTCCACCTCTCTTCTTATACCAGGCGGGGAGGACAGGACAAAACATCAATATTGTGTGAATTGGCTCACTGAAGGGAATGGGGAAATGGTTCCTATGGTACTTCCTGCGTGGAGTCTGAGTACATCACCTGCATGATGCAGCCAAGTTCTATCAGTCTAGGCACTAGAGGTAACATTTTCAAAAGCACTTAAGTGACTTAAAAGCCTAAGTCTCATTTTCAAAAGTAATTTAGGCAGCTAGGAACCTAAGTTCCATTGACTTTCAATGAGACATAAGCTTCTAAATCTTTTTTGAAAATGGGACTTAAGCATTTCTGAAAATTTTGCCATAAAGATTCTTTCATTTCCTTCCAAACTCAAAATTCCCATATGACAATGCATCTCGCTGTCCCGAGACACTAGGTTGGTAAGAGCAGGGAAATGTCATTGAAGAAAAAACAAATACAGTTATACAAAGGAAAACTGAATATTATTCAGCAGAATATGAAGATAAACTGGAAAAAAGTGGGGTTCTTTTGGTTGGCCTTTATTATTTCACTTAAATAACAACAACAAAACATAGACTTAATCAAAGCCTTCTCCTGAGCTTGACTATTCCTAGGGTTTTCCCTGCAGATCACCTCCCTCCACGTCCCTAGTTCCCTGTGCAGACACCTAACTCATTGATATTTTGGGTGGCACTAACAAAATCTACCTGATGGCATGAGTCATAAAAATATTATTGCATCTTTATGCAGTATTCTATGTGCCAGACAGTACAGCATATCAGCAGAGGAGCCTTGTATTGCTATACCCAGTCTTTGAACGTACCGCCTGTTCCCCTGCTTTAACAAAACTATAATCACACACATTATTATATGGATAGTTCTGATTAAGATTGAAGTTTTCTAAACTTCTATCAGTTAATTTTAATTCAACTGATTAAAATGTGACCACAGTGTGTGAGTGTAATTGCCTCAGCACTGTGGAGTTAAAATGTTTTACCCAGATTGGACTGAGATGTTAGCTAAATGTTGGTGTTATGCCACAAACAGAGAGAGCTTTTTTGGCACTATATATATAGGTGTTCCAAACATGCGCTGTAATAAAACTCTTCCATGTGCTAAATTCTAACATTTATTATTCGGCAGATATAAGGCATGACGCATTTACTAGAAGATGTTCAACTCCTACACCTGCCTTAGCAAAAGAGAGACTTGAAAAGCATTTAACAAATGAATTGTCGCAGTCTCCACCAGAAGCAGAAGACAAGAATTTAAAACCTCATAGGCAAAGATATTTTATTACCAGCTCATCATCAGCACCTAACACACCAGTGGAGTCAAAGGAACATTGTGTGCAAAAGACTTTACAAAGTTATAGATCACAACATGATGATCAACGTGGATTGCTGGAAAGGAGCAAAAATATTTCTTTGCAGCTACACAACTCCCTTATCTGTAAATATGTGAACTGTGATAAATTCCAGGGCTATACAAAAGAAAAGAAAGATAATCACAGGGAAAATTTAAAGTTGGAGAAAGAGCAAACCAAAGCTAATAGAAGAGTAGGAGAAGATTGCTTTATGAGTGATGAAGAGATGCCATTATCACCAGAAGTCAAGAAAAGATATATACCAAAGAGTGTTAGCTTTTATGTACCTGACCTGGCAACAATAAACAGGTTGGATGTGATGATGATGGACTCATTTGAGGTAGGATCTCATAAGAAGAATGTTCAAAGAAGCCAAGCTATCACCTTGGAAAGCAAAGAGCACAGCAGTTCAGAAGCAAGAAGTGAAGAAGGTAAATTGTCTTCTGTTAAGGGAGATATTGGAAGGAAAACCTGGGTGAGGAAAGATGAAGCCAACTGGAAGAGTAAAATGAAAACTAAAGGACAAGACTTTTTAACTGTAAAATTAAATTTACATCCCTTCAGAAAAATGAGAATCCACCCAGAGAAATCACCTTGCAGTGAAAAAACACAACAAAAATCCAACCATCAACACAAAGAACCACCAATTGAATCCAAGAAGAAACTGTCACAGGCTTCCAACAAAGAGTTGACAAGAAAAGAAAGAAAATCAAACCACGGGTCTTCTGCAGTTCCCCAAGATCAGCCAGGTACCAGAGAACAGAAGGAGATTTATTCCAAAAAAGTTGCTTCGCAATTCTCTGACAAGCAGACCTTGGCTAAGAGCAAAAATGCCGAAAGTGAAGCTATTATAACAAGTGCTGATGCAGCAGAATGGTCTGAAGAAAAGTCCAATAATCCAATAGTGAGTGTCCCTCATCCGTTCAAGAATATTTCTGATGTAAGAAATTCTAAAGATCTCACATCTGTGCTTGCAGAAGCTGTAATGTACAACAGTAACTTACCTCCACCCTCAAAGGAGACTGCGAGATGTATTACTCCAACTGTATCTCTTGCAACTCAGAATTTAGCAAGTACTTCACAAAACGGGGCAAATGATATTTCCATATCCCTGTATTCTAGAGAAGTAAATGAAGAAGACACAGGGGCTACAGAGTCATATGGATACCAAAATTCACAGATGACTACAAGAAAGGAAAAGGGTTGCGATTCTTCTTCAGCTCTTATTATCCAAACACAAATCCCAGGCAACTTGCAGACAAAAAATCCCAACAGTGAATGTGATTTGGAACTAAAGTCAGTTCTGGAGGATACAGTGAAAAATGTCAATCAAGGCCAGATGGACAACCAAGTATTAAAAAGCCAGAGTGAAAACTTAAACAGGATAGAAAGATTGAAGAGTTGTGAAAAGGCTAAAGAACATGAATCATTAGAAGGAAATCTACTTGCTGTGGACTCTTATACTTTCACTGTTATACCACAGATTCCACCAGCTATCAACCCAATTTCAACAGAAACCTATTTTGTTCCCAAACAAAGTAGCACAGAGCCTCCAAATCACATCAGTAGTTTGCTTCTGTATACTGAAGCCAACGAGCATTTAACTTGTAGTAGCAAAGATGGAACTGACAATACTGATAACCCGCATGGAACAGTTAACACTGAGGATGATGGGGTAAAAATAGAACAGAGAGAAAATAAACAGCCACCTAATGACAATGAGTCATTGTCTGAAGTGCTAATCCCAGACACACAAATGAACTCGGATGGTATAGCTGAAGACACACCACAAACTCAGAATGATGTGGAGAGTGAAAAATGTAAATTATTTTGTACAAGCACTGTCAAGGTATCTATTATGTCTAATACATCCAGTATCCCCAGTTCTCCTAAAACTAGAAATATACTACCATGTAGCGACATCAATTTTCAAATAAACAATAATATGCACATGAAGAATGTGCAGAATTTGCACCACATTCAAAACAATCAACCTGATGAAGATAACAATATGCATGAGGAAGGTGAAATGCCACTGGAAGAACACAAAGAGCCTTCTGTGTTACCAGAGTTAAAAGACATTAGTTTTGAGGCAGAAAATGAGGTGCCTTTAATTCCTAGCAGAATAAATGATGCTGAAAACTCTGCTCCAAAAGCTACACTGTACCCACCATCTGCTGAATATGCTAATACATCACCTTTAGAGTCAGAACAAAGTGAGGAAAATAACTCAAATAACAATCACATTCCTCTTTTGCTTTCTTCAAAACTACAGACAAACAACCCCAGCCTTTCTGAAAATTCAAAATTCATTATTGTGGCAGAAAATTTCAACAAGTCAATGAACATAAAACAATATTTGATTGAATGTGATGAAAAAATGCAAGACCAACCAACTAGAGACATTTTACTTGATTAACTGAATACCATTTCTGGGGAAAGGAGAAGACAGAAGAGAGACACATGTCTGGTATTGTCAGAGCAGCCAAACAGTAGAATTCAGGATAAGAGACTCAGAAAACCAAACAAGAGAAAGATAAAACAGGGAACGGTTAACTGACCAGAGCAGCAATTGACATTTATGATCTGGAATATATAGCATGTATTTCAGGCAATGTACAAAATTACATTTACAACTACTATAAACATTAGTGCTTCCTACTATGTACAGGTTACATTATTTAAAACATTTCTGTGATCCGTTTATTGCAGTCTTTGTTGAAGATAATGTAAACACTTCTTTTTATCTGTAACTGTTACATTCTATTTTAAATTCACCTAGATCTCTAAGATTTCTGGTCTCCTGGAGCTGTAAAACCTTTTATACCCATTAAGTTATTTTGGGGGGAAAGGAACTAAATGAAATTTGGCCCAGTCTTTGGGGCAACAGTCTGTATAAAGCCTGGTAAATTATGTTTAACCACTAGGTGGAGATCTCTGATTCAATCTTTTCAGACTCTCAGAACAATTAGCTAGAATAGCTACAAGAAAACAGTGGTTGTTCACTGTGGTACAAGAACACAATGAGGGCAGGGGACTGGACCTGATGACCTCTCAAGGTCCCTTCCAGTCCTAGAATCTATGAATCTATGAATCTATGGTTTCTATACAGAAAGGGGGTTAAGCAGCTCCAAGAGACTTGCATCTCCTCATTGTTATAAACTTAAGGTTTTGAAAAATAAATATCTCATTAACATATCAACTTCCTAGGACTGATCTCTTGGGCTAGGCAACACATTATCATTTGGTTTTAGCAATCCTTCTTATGAGAGAAGAATGGCCCTTGGAGAGCAGGAAACAAAATAAAAAGAAAATGTATATTTATGACAATGACATTTCATGGAATGTACAGAAAGAAAAGATCCTACTTAAGAGATGTAGCAAGTTAAGAAAAGTAGAAAGCACCTAGAAGCATAGAACACTAGGGGCCAAGTCCATAAATCCCTTGCATAAAAATATGTCCCAAATAATTGGGATACTGTTTCCCATTTCCTTCAGACACAAGAGTTATGAAAACTCATAACTCATGATTGCTGGCCATTTACTCTGTTTCAACCAACTCGCAGTGTATCCCATACTATTGTGCACATTAGGGGCTCTTTAAAGTATTAATTTCCCTAGAAATTAACTGGAAATTTAACATCTAGCTTTCTTCCTCTTGTTCTGACTTCTACATGTCTCATTTTTTTAGAACTGTACTAATATAGAGGCAGGGGAGGTTGGACAGTAGCCTCAGGGCACTGTACAAATATAACTGAGCACCTGTGGAGTAACCTGGATCCTCTCTTTGAATATATGGATTTCATTTTGTCCAGAGAAGAGAAACCCAACAATTTAAAAGAGGATTTAGAAATGGGCCATCAGAACAGGTTACAACCTCCCACTTCTTCAGTATAAGTTATAACACTGGCCTCATATTGGAAACATCAAAAGGTTTTTGTTGCATGCCTAAATAATTATTTTCTTCTCCACATAATCCATCTACTCTTTTCCTTTTTACCTCCTTTATTTGCAGACTCTTGTAGATCCACTTCCCCTCTCTCTGCAGACCTCTTTTCTGCCACACCTTTCTCCTGCATTTCAATCAGTCTCTTTTCCTTTCTATTTTTTCAGCCCTTTGGTTTCTCTCTTTTCCTTTCCGTCTCCTAGTCTTCCTTTTGTGTCTGGCTGCAAGATTAAATAAAATACTCCTTCTCCCACCCAATAGAAAGCCAAAGCATATGATTAATTTGGGACTGAAAAACAAAACAAAGCAGAAAACCCCCAACCATAAAGTAAGCACAATGAGCAAAAGGAAAGGTGTGTTTAGCATCCCCCACAAGTAGTCAGTGTGTAGCAGACGTATGGTATATCTACCCAGATTGCCTTCACATCATTACTGTCAATGTCTTTTATATGTGAAGTTCAAATATTAAACAAAGTAAGGGCTTGATTGAGACTTTAGGCAAGGGTGGTGCATAAGCAACATTACCCTAATATTAGCCCTAGAAGGCTTTGTGACTCAGACATGCTGTTGAGTCTCAAATCCTTCCTTACTACCACCTTGCTCCCGGGCAGAGGTCTAGCAGTTTGCTGATGGCTTATGTCAGCAGTAAATACAAAACCTGTTAAACAGACTCAGCTGTGTTTGCCAGTGCATGGAGGAGGGACATCTAGAGCCAAGGTCATGCCCACTCCTCACCCCTCCCAGCCTACTCTCCAACCACCTGCGATGGAGGGTGGAGTAAACAGTGCCCTCTTATTCATATGTGCCCACACTGCCGGTTCAGGCAGCCCATCAGAGGTATAATGGGAGTCCTTACTCCCTCACATGCGAACACAGGCCAAGTCACAATTTAGCCCCAAATGAGAAGTTGTAAGAGCAAAATCCTGTCTATGGGCTATGCAGAAGCCAAGCTCAGAGGGCATCAAGAGAGCAAAGTGTTCTTCCTTCTTTCTGTCTTCTCTAAAGCCACTGAGAGGCTACTTTATGAGCTGTCTGCCTGTCTGCAAGTGTTCCGTGAACGGTGTTTCAGAAAGGCATTCCAGGTTATGAGTCAGGGGTGTAGTTCCTGAGGAGGAAGGATGGTCCAGTGATTAGGGGCACAAGCCTAGAACTTGGGAGATCTGGATTCAAGTCCCTGCTCTGTCACAGACGTCCTGTGTGATCTTGGGCAAGTCGCTTGGCCTCTCTGGGCCTCAGTTCTCCATCTATAAAATGGGGATAATTGCACTTCCCTCCCTAACAGGAATGCTGGGAGGATTAATATAGTGAGGTGCTCAGATACTAGGCACTGTTTAAATACCTTAGATAGATATCTAGCAGATAGTGTGTGGCACTTACATACCTGGTCAAATCCTGAGACCCACTTCTTTCAATCTGCTCTGCAGTGGTGATCCTCGTAGAGCCCTACTGAAGTCAGTAAGGCTTGGTTTCTGCCAGTGCAGAATAGCTTGCAGGAATGGGGAGCTAGAGTCCCACAGCCTGGCCTTGAAGATTTAAAGCCATTTACTGATATAGATACCCAGCTTGTATTTAGGAATCAAAACAAAAGATGTTAATTATGATACCAGTTAGGTTTCTTTGTGAGGGGAGTAAGGACCAGCAGTCCCAGCCTGCACTGTTTCATGACACTGGGGACTTGTTTACACATACAGTGCTGCAGCCGTGCTGCTGTAGGGCTTAGTGAAGATGCTCCTACGCTCACGGATAACTTCTCCCATCGCTGTAGGTACTCTACCTCCCTGAGAGGCGGTAGCTATGTTGATGGAAGAAGCCCTCTATTCGATGTAGTTCTGTCTATGCCGGGGGCTAGGGTCATTCAGCACACCCCAAGCGATGTAGTTATACTGACATAAGTTCCAAGCCTGAATCAGTATTCCCCTTAGAGGTTTATGCTGGGATAGAGATTTATCTGCAGGAATTCATTTGTAAGAGACTCCTCAAAACAAGTGTGAGCCTTTCTGTCGTAGTGCTTTCTATATTGTCAGGTCACCATAATAACTAGGAGCCTTCTAAAGCCAGAAAAATGGAAGGTGGCAAATATAAAAATACCCACTTGTTCACCTTCTCTCCGAGGCTCTCGGCAAAATAACCATTTACACATGACAAACATTGGTAATCACTACTTCATAGGTTAAAGAAGTGGGAGCACTTACCTCAGGACATGCATTCCAGCCCCTCATTAACAGTGATGATATGGGCTTGGGAATTGAATACCCTATTGGAGGCCGGATGTGATGATAGGCCATATCTGCCGCTGCTGCAGCTACAAATAAAACAGTATAATAAAGCTTAATTACGATTCAGATATAAAAAATATTCATATGCCAACACATTTTACTTTAGTATTTGAATGAAAAACAGATATGAACAGATGGAAATGCTTAAGTATTAAACTTGCAAATGGAGTGGGTCAAAGAAGCTTTCAAAACCATCAAAGCTAGACTAGACTAGATGACCTGCTGAGGTCTCTTCCAACCCTAATATTCTATGATTCTATGAAAGCACTATTTTTAATGCACTAGGTTAAAACGACCAACTGCCCTGCACTGATGTTGACACATTTCTGCCCATGTTTAGCCTGGCTGAAAATGATCTGATTCAGGTGTAAACCCTTAAACAATAACCTTTGAAAAAAATATCAATTGACCCTCACCTCACACATGACATAATAATAAAGAGAGAATGACTCAGCAGCTTTCAATAACATGCATTAGATGCATTTGACTTACAGATAAATTGGTGCCAGATTCTGACTTCCTAAAATAACCTGTAGTTAGCTCTGGTATGGCTGAAGACTAAAAGTAATTCCAAGCATTCATTTAACAAACAAACAAACAAAAAAATCAGAGTCCCTTTTTATCTGTGCTAGTTGCGACTGACTAAGAAAAAAATTGCCAGAATGTTTCCCTAATTGTGTTTATATATACAGTGATTTAAAAAACATAATTAATCCCACTGCATTCTCTTAAAACAGCTTAGCTGTGGAAAGTCAAAGCAAATGTATGCCAGCCTCATAGCAGGAGCAAAGTAAAATTCTTTGTTAAACTGACACGATTAAGTGATACATCACCGGAGTATATAGCATTTGAGGGGGACCAGGAGATTGCAATCTTGAGATTGTAACAAGAATGGTTTAATTTTTTTTAACCATATCCCATTCTCATTACAGTCTTTGTCACAAGAATAGATTAATTTGTGCCATTGTCTGTTCTCATTGGAATCTTTGTCACTGTAATGAAGTTTCGGAATGTTAATATCAGATACATTCTGTGAAATGTTGCAGTACGCTGTAGGGATGGGCAAACACAGTTTGCCTAATTTTGATCCCATTCTAATGTGGGTTTGAAAGTGTGATTCAAACATTACTGGGTTCATGTTCTGCTTGGTAGAGACAGTGAATAGGAACAGATGGGGGAAAAAGATGTTAATGAAAAATAAATATAACCTACTATCGAATCTATCTATCTATCTATCTGTCTATCTATCTATACCACTCTCCTTCTCTTTTCCCACAATATACTACAGGAAGCCTGTGCTATGTATTAGGGATAGAAGAACACCCAAAAATTTAGTTTGACACAAGTAGACTATGCATGGTACCATATATACATACACAACGGAGTACTGTGATCTCTCTCTCCCTCTATGTGTGTGTATCATACACACACACACGATAGTATGTGTGTGTGTGTAAAGAGAACTAGGTGCATGATGCAAAAAAAGCATTGATAAACATCAATTTTAATAAAAATTGCAAAGTTTTGGAACTTATTTGACCCCTTTTATTCATTTCCCATAGACATTAGTAATAGGATTTTTTTTGTTTTCAAGGGTGTTCATAGAAAGAGAAACTGTCATGGAAATTCATAGAAATACTTGCATGAACAGCTATGTAGATACTTTGGAAGAGTCCTATATAATTTTATAACAATGAAAAATAGGTTTCTATATAAGTTATGTGAAATACCATAGATTTTAATCAAGAATAGTCTCCTTTCTATATGTTACATGAACCATTCTATTGACATTATAAACAATGGGAGATACTAAGGAATACATTCTTTTTACTATAAAACTGAGGGAACAGCTGTATTTAAAAGTCAGCTTTCTGACTGGGGAACGCTGTTCACCATATTAAAAACTCATGACACATCAAAGATGTATACACTTGGACTGAGACTGAGATGGAAATAGATTTGTTGAAAGTCTCTGCATAAGGATAAAAGCGGTAACAAACAAGGGTGATGTCATGGAAGGGGTCTACTATAGGCCACCTAACCAGGAAGAAGAGGTGGCTGTGGCTTTTTTTAAACACCTAACAAAATCATCCAAAGCACAGGACTTGGTGGTGATGGGGGACATCAACTACCCAGATACCTGCTGGGAAATAAATACAGCAGGGCACAGATTATCCCAACAAGTTCTTGGAATGCATTGGAGACAATTTTTTATTTCAGAAGGTGGAGAAAGCAACTAGGGGAGACCGGCTGTTCGGGATTTGATTTTGACAAATAGGGAGGAGGAACTGGTTGAGAATTTGAAAGTGGGAGGCAGCTTGGGTGAAAGTGATCATGAAATGATAGAGTTCATGATTCCAAAAAATGGTAGGAGGGAGAACAGCAGAATAAAGACAATGGATTTCAAGAAGGCAAACTTCAGCAAACTCAGGGAGTTGGTAGATAAGATCCCATGGGAAGCAACTGTAAGAGGAAAAACAGTTTAAGAAAGTTGGCAGTTTTTCAAAGATGTTATTAAGGGCACCAGAACAAACTATCCCACTGCATAGGAAAGACAGGAAATATGGCACCAGACCACTGTGGAAGCAGAGAGATAGAGAGAAAATAAAGCATCTGACTTGCTGTACCCAAACAAAAAGTGAGAACTGTGTTTTTCTCTGACACCACCATGGCTTAACCAGGAAATCTTCAATAATCTGAAACTCAAAAAAGAGTCCTACAAAAAGTGGAAGCTGGGTCAAATTACAATGGATGAATACAAACAAACAATACAAGCATTTAGAGACAAAGTTAGAAAGGAGAAGACACAAAACAATTTTAAACAAACTAGAGACATAAAGGGTAACAAGAAAACATTCTACAAATACATTAGAAGCAAAAGGGTTATCAAGGACAGGGTACGCTCATTACTCAATGGAGGGGGGGGGGAAAGACAAACAATAGAAAATGTAGAAATGGCGGAAATGCTAAATGACTTTTTTGTTTCAGTTTTCACCAAAAAGGTTAGTAGTAATTGGATGTCCAATATAGTAATGCCACTGAAAATCAGAGGCTAAAATAGGAAAGAACATGTTAAAAATTACTTAGATAAGTTAGATGTCTTCAGGTTGGGAGGGCCTGATGAAATACATCCTAGAATACTTAAGGAGCTGACTGAGGAGATATCTGAGCCATTAGTGACTATCTTCAAAAACTTATGGAAGATGGGAGAGATTCCAGAGGCCTGGAAGAGGGCAAATATAGTTCCAATCTATAAAAAGGGGAATAAGGACAACTCTGGGAATTACAAACCAGTCAGCTTAACTTCAGTACCTGGAAAAATAATGGAGCAAATAATCAAGCAATCAATTTGCAAACACCTAGAACAGTGGTGGGTAACCTGTGGCCCGTGGGCTGCACGCCACCCGTAGGTTGCCCACTACTGACCTAGAAGATAAAAAAGTGAAAAGTAACAGTCAACATGGATTTGTCAAGAATAAATCATGTCAAACCAATCTAATAGCTTTATTTGAGAGGGTAATGAGCCTTGTGGATGGGGGGATGCAGTAGATGTGGACTATCTAGACTTTAGTAAGGCTTTTGATACTAAACAAACTAGGGAAATACAACCTAGATGGAGCTACTATAAGGTGGGTGCATAACAGGTTGGAAAACCATTCCCAGAGAGTAGTTATCAGTGGTTCACAGTCAAGCTGGAAGAACATATCAAATGGAGTCCTGCAAGGATCGGTCCTTGGTCTGGTTCTGTTCAATATCGTCATAAATGATTTAGACAGTGGCATAGAGAGTACACAATAGTTTGCAGATAATATCAAGATGGAAGGGGTTGCAAGTGCTTTGGAGGATAGGATTAAAATTCAAAGTGATCTGGACAAACTGGAGAAATGGTCTGAAGTAAATAGGATGAAATTTAACACAGAAAAATGCGAAGTCCTCCACTTATGATGGAATAATCAGTTGCACACATACAAAATGGGAAATGACTGCCTAGAAAGGAGTACTGCAGAAAGTGATCTGGGGGTCATATTGGATCACAAGTTAAACATGAGTCAACAGTGTAACCCTGTTGCAAAAAAGAGCAAACATCATTCTGGGATGTATTGGCAGGAATGTTGTAAGCAAGACACAAGAAGTAGTTCTTCCGTTGTACTCTGCACTGATAAGGCCTCATCTGGAGTATTGCATATAATTCTGGTTACCACATTTCAGAAAAGATGTGGAAAAATTAGAGAGAGGAGAGCAACAAAAATGATTAAAGGTCTAGAAAACATGATCTATGAAGAAAGATTGAAAACACTGGGTTTGTTTAGTCTGGAGAAGAGAAACTTGAGGAGGGGACATGATAACAGTTTTCAAGTACATAAAAGGTTGTTACAAGGAGGAGGGTGAAAAAATATTCTTGTGAACCTCCGAAGATAGGACAAGAAGCAATGAGCTTAAATTGCAGTAAGGGAGGTTTAGGTTCGACATTAGGAAAAACTTCTCAACTGTCAGGGTGGTTAAGTATTGAAACAAATTGCCTAGGGGGGTTGTGGAATCTCTGTCACTGGAGGTTTTAAAAACCAGGTTAGACAAACACCTGTCAGGATTGGTCTAGTTATTACCTAGTCCTGCCTTGAGTGCAGGGGACTGGACTAGATGACCTCTCAAGGTCCCTTCCAGCCCTACACTTCTATGACATAGTCACTTTTCCTGTGCACTCATGCTCCCATAATAGTGGTGCTCTTATGGGCCAGGCAGGACATGTGTGTTCAGTTTCTGCTTCCAGTTTCACATTCATAGTTTTTAAATACCTGTGACACAGTGCTTTCAAATTCTTCCCATAAATATACTCAAAGCTGGTTTATAGGCCTTGGCCAGAATAAATTTGTATAAGAGAAAACTATTCAAGAGGGCCTTGTACCACATTAGGATGCATTCCTTCCTCCAAGGCCTTACATGAACTCTCTGAAGCTAGGGATGTTGCCCATCAGCCCATATCTACCACTGCCTTTGAACATTACCTAAAAATGCAATAGGGTATTTTGAAAATGGAGAATCATGACTGCCTTTATGAAAGACTCAGAATACTTGGACAAGGACAACAGATTTGGGTAGAGAACTAAGCCACTGGTCTTTAGAAAAGTGGTGTGGGATCGCAACGGGAATCAACAATTTCTTTATGGCAACAGAGCACTCAAGATTTCAAAGAAAAGCTACTCCAGTGCTCCCATTGTTTAATCTTTCAGATTTAGATTATTTGTTAAATGCAATTCGTCTTCACAATGATCTTTAACTACCTAACAAAGTCCTTATATGGCTGATAAACACTACTGCATTGTTCTGACTGGCATAAAACCTAAATCTTTTCTTGACTTTCTAGACACTATTTTCTTCTTTTTAATACAGAAGTTTTCCATCTTTGCATCTGTCCAGATAATGACAGACCAAACATGCCACTCATCAAGTCCCTCTAGTTTAAGCACTGGATCTGCAGCCAAAACTTCTGTTTGTCATTCCTGGACATGGTCCTATTGACCTTAATGCACTAATAGGGGTTTGCAAAATATGGGCTTTATGGCTTGTCTACACTACAAATGCAACCATGTTTGGGAAACTGGTTATAAAACTCAGCTGTCCCCTAAACTGGTTAAAAACATGGTTTTAGTAGGTAGGGTAGACTGGACTTTAGTCATATTGGGAAAGGGACAATGAGTTGTAACCAGGTTCCTAGCTCCACTGTAACTGTAGTATAGACTGGGCCTTAGATTATAACAGGAATCGGCAACCTTTGACCCGTGGCCCATCAGGGAAATCTGCTGGCGGACCGGGATATTTTGTTTACCTGCAGCATCTGCAGGTTCGGCCGATCGCGGCTCCCACTGGCCGCGGTTTGCTGCTCCAGGCCAATGGGGGCTGCAGGAAGTGGCACGGACTGAGGGATGTGCTGTCCGCTGCTTCCCACAGCCCCCATTGGCCTGGTATGGCGAACCGTGGCCAGTGAGAGCTGCGATCCGCTGAACCTGCGGATGCTGCAGGTAAACAAAACAAACCGTCCCGGCCCGCCAGTGGATTTCCCTGACGGGCCACGTTCCAAAGGTTGCTGATCCCTGGATTATAAGGTCCTTAGAGCAGAGATCACTTCTGTGCTCATTAAATACTAGCAATGAGTGCATTTTCTGATAACTCCTCAGTATGCTTATTTCAGTTCTATATTGTATACTGTTATCTCACCTGTTTGGGGAGTTGGCATTGTTGAACACATACAGTAGTTTTTCCATTACTGACCATGGGACATGCTGCAGTCTTTAGTACTGTGGAATTACATGATATGGTATTCAGCAAATATTTTATTTGACTTAATATAGAAATGATTTCACTGGGGATTCCATTTGATTCAATAGATGCTCCCTTTGATAAAATAAGTAGTGATTTTGATTCAACAGCCATGAGACTCTTTATACAATCTGAAAAATGGATATCTAATTCTGTATACAGCATACCCTTACTGAATTGGATAATATACTTGATACACTAGGGGATATAGAGGTATAATTACTGCAAAAATAACATCCATTTCAAAGGGTGATGTATAGATTTTACAAGTGCTAAGTTTTATAGTTAGGTATTCTAACCAACATCTAAGTATTCCATGTACTTGACCTGAATGGCTTCCCATACATCTGGGCATGTACAAAGGTCAATATTAGACAGAGGGAAGGTTAAGAGTATGTAAGTAAAGCTACAGAGCTTCACAGACAGCATACAAAAAAGTTTAAAAGGAAAATGTATTTCTCATCATCTTAAAATGTATAGTTGGTGAAAAATATGGGATTTATGTTTTAAACACTCATCTGAACTTATGTAATAATGAGGGTGGAATTTGTATATAAGTTATGAAAGATGCCTCATCCCCACAATAGGTGTTTGCAAGACATGGCTCTAAATCAGATATACACAATGAAGTTCAAACATAGTTTCCATATTTAAATAAACTATACATTTCTTAGGCAGTATGGGTTGAGAGGCAGTGGAGTCTAGGAGAAGAGGCTATAAACCAGGAACTACTGAGTTCAAATCCTGAATCTGACACTGACCTTGTGGCCTTGTGCAAGTCCTTTCATTTTCTGTCTTAGTTTCCCCAACTGTAAGCTGGGGATAATAAAATTCCCCTACCTTACAGAGCAGTTGGGAGGGTTAATTAGTTGATGTTTTGAAAAAAATCTAAGTGTTATATAAGGGTAACAATGATGGGGATGATGGATGGATGGGATTTTCAAAAGTGCTCATTGACTTTCATGGGAGTAGAATTAGGCCAACAATTACTATTGAAAGGCCTTGTGGAAGTACGTTTTAAGATGGGGTTCAAACAAAGAGAGGGAGATCTTTTGGGTGGTAAGCAGGGAGTCATCAAAAAGAGACTATAGAAAGGGCATTAACTCAGAAGGAGTCTACAGACAAAATAACATGGGACTGAACATGGACCTCTGAGATGCTGCAAGAACAGAAACAAAAATCAGTGAACCCATGCTCATCTAGCTGAAGGGGCATGTGGTTCAGCAGGTGAATATAAACAGAATAAAAAGTACCAAAGCAAAGAATACCAGACAGGGAAGAAAAAGATTAAATCATGACACCTTTGAGAAACATGGTGTGACATTCTGTACCTTTGGAGTGTGCCCTGTAACCCCCATATTCCTCATTTATATATGAGTGTGATCCTGCGTACAAAGCAGGCCGTGTGAGGAATCAGGGAAAAGGTTATGATCTGCTGAAAGTAATTTTTCTATCCATATATGTATATCATTAATGCATATGAAGTTATGAGAATTGTGTTGTATGGTTGTCACTAAAACATTGCTGTAAGTTGGGGAATCAGACAGATATTAGCCCCCTAGAGGCAACAGCAAGGAGAGTAACCAAGGTCCGGGTGGGGTGTCAAACAACCCATCAAGAGCAATTGTCCAGCAAGGGATCTACAATTCAATGACTCACCTGCATGAGGCCACACCAGGGGAACTGCTCAACCTTGCCTGGAGACTCAGCAATGCACCCAGACATGCCTGGACTTGTGTTCTACAAGCACACGGGACTGAGGACATAAAACAGAACACAGGCCTTTTCTCCTGCCTCCACCTATGCTGCAAGCAACAAGGACACTGAAGACTTGAGACTCCAACAGAGGACACTGGCCCAGATTTCAAGGGTAAAATCTGTATACTATGAACTGCAATATACAGTGGGGTGAGAAAAACTGCTAATCTAGATGTTGCCCAGTCTATGAGAGTTTAGACTGCATGCTTATATTTTCTTTTCTTTTGGTAACTAACTCTGACTTTTTGCCTATCACTTATAATCACTTAAAATCCATCTTTTGTAGTCAATACTTTTGTTTAACTGTTTATTTTTATCAGTGAGTTTGCCTGAAGTGTGTGGCAAATCTGCTCAGGTTTGCAAAGGCTGGTGTATGTCCACCTCCCATTGATGAAGTGGTGAACCAATTAATAAATTTGCACTGATCATCTTGAGCAGTGCAAGATGATATATTTATGGAATCATAGGACTGGAAAGGACTTCAAAAGGTCATCTAGTCCAGTCCCTGGCACTCATGGCAGGACTAGGTATTATCTAGACTATTCCTGACAGGTGTCAGGTCTAACCTGCTCTTAAAAATCTCCAATGATGGAAATTCCACAACCTCCCTAGACAATTTATTCCAGTGCTTAACCACCCTGACAGTTAGGAAGTTTTTCCTAATGTCCAACCTAAACCTCCCTTGCTGCAATTTAAGCCCATTGCTTCTTGTCCTATCCTCAGAGGTTAAGAAGAACAATTTTTCTCCCTCCTCCTTGTAACAATCTTTTATGTACTTGAAAACTGTTATCATGTCCCCTCCCAGTCTCTTCTTTTGCAGACTAAACTAACCTAATTTTTTCAATCTTCCCGCATAGGTCATGTTTTCTAGACCTTTAAATCATTTTTGTTGCTCTTCTCTGGACTTTTTCCAATTTCTCCACATCTTTCCTGATATGTGGCGCCCTGAACTGGACACAATACTCCAGTTGAGGCTTAATCAGCACAGACTAGAGCTGAAGAACTACTTCTCGTGTCTTACTTACAACACACCTGCTAATACATCTCAGAATGATGTTCACTTTTTTTGCAACAGTGTTACACTGTTGACTCATATTTAGTTTATGGTCCACTATGATGCCCAGATCCCTTTCCGCAGTACTCCTTCCTAGGCAGTCATTTCCATTTTGTATGTGTGCAAATTTTGTATATTTCTGAGGTACAGTGCTGGGAGCTGGGGGGATTTGGCTGGTGCCTTTCCTAGTGTGATTCATGAGTGGCTCTGAGAGCATTCATGCAATATAGCTGGGTGTGGGGCACCACATGCGGTTGTGCTGAGTAATAACAGCACCTGGAGGGGCTTGCAAGGCATTGTGAGAGACAGCCCAGGCTGGAGAGAGTTCAGGTGGGCACAGCAGTCCCACAGTCCCAGGCTACACGGGTTTCATGTTCCCCTTTCTTTTGTTCTTCCTCCTATTCATCCATCTACTTACAATGTTTTCATCACCCTGGTAGCTGCTGAGCAGCAAGGTATACTTCTCTATACCATTTTGTTGGTGTATTACCCTCTAGCTCATGCGCAGTGGAATACTGTTGATGACACATCTAGTATATTAGGAGTGTTTTCCTCACACATCTGGTATTTTATACAGTAGACAAATGGTTAACACAGAATGAAATGGGATAAATGGCAGGAATGGTCATGTCATGCAGAAGCAGATGAAGATTTGGGCAACTGGGCACTGGAGCTATGTCCTAGATGGCATACTCTGGATTTTCAATTAAATGGTCAGAAAACAAGGTACTGCAACTGGTGGAAAGATAAAATGGAGGAATGAGAGTCAGGTTTGGAATCTGGGTTGACAATTAGTAGTGTATATTACTAGAAACTGAAGTAGGATTGAGTCAGATATCTGACTACTATATTCAAATGTCAGCAGAGATAGAAATGAATGACTGGGAAGCTATAAATAGCTAATGCAGTTTAGAAACTCCACACCATATACTGAATTGGAATACCCCTTGTTATTGATGTAATGACAGCTACACCATCTGTATAAGAGAAGCTGACTTTCTGAACAGTGTGAAGACTTCCAAATGATTGTAGAAGTAGCATGAAAGTAGCATAATTGTACAAAGGGCAGAGGAGAAATGAATCTGGATTTAATAAGATCTCAGAGGAAAGGGAACAGGGAAACTTCCTCCAACAGACACCAAAAATAGTATCAGACTCTGAGATCAATAAATAGAACTTTAAATGTATCAGAAATAAGGCCCTGAAAAGTTAAGCACTCTCTGTTAAGGAGAGAAAGTCAGGACAAGAAAGCCTAATTAAACAGGAATCAAAGGATTTACACTTAGAATAGGGAAATGTGGAGTGTTGATGTGTGGCTACCACAGCATGACTGCTAGAGAAGAAATAGATACAAGAAAAAGAAAAGGAGCTGTTACTATTTGGGTTAATTCCCTTCGCAAGGAATCCTCCCTCCCCCATCTCCAATAAATTCCACTTTAGTTCAGAACGCTTCCCCCAGCTCTCCTCATTTCTTAACCCTGGTATTAGAGCTACCCATGGTGCATTGCTCTCTGTGGCGACGCCAGAGCTGCTACTGTGGATGCATTCTGCCGATACAAGAAACATAGTTTGGATATGCAACAGAGGTTTAATTACAGAGGTGGCTGTAACATCAACGTAACTTAAATGGACTTGACTTTGTAGTGTAGCTATAGCCTTAATCTCATTTATGGGCTTAAGTGGTGTGCTGTACTTGTGCTGGCCCTATGCCCATTAGTGAATTTCACTTTTAGAGCTGAAACAGGATTGAACTGGCATGGAAAGCTTTTCATGAACGCCCTGTGGAGGGGGTGAATTTCACACAGAGGAAGCAGGGTTAAATAGCAATGTGTAAAGTTACCCAAAAGTGGTTAATACTATAGAACATCAAGAATGTGAAGATTTGCAAGAAGCGCATAGATATCTCAACCCAGGTGATGCTTTTAGCATTGATGGATTCTAGTGAATTTCCAATTAAAAGTGAATACTATATCAGCACATAGTAATGTAGGATTTATTGCCACCATCACCAGGATGCAGAGTAGCATGAAACACCAAGATGTTATCTTCCTGCCTGGAACATACTGCGCAGTAAGGGGAAATGAATAAATTGCGCTTTTCAATTCAGGAAAAACAGGTGCATTACCCAAAAAAGGGACCATGGTACCATGCCTCAATGCATAAGCCAAGATAGGGAGCAATGTGTGGCTACTGTGTACAGAGCCTGTGCTAGAAAAGGTGTTTGGTGGAGGAGGAGGTAAAGGAGTGAGAGAAACCAGAAAAGTGGTACAGGAAAAGAAAGAGACAGAGCAGATGATGCAAGTAACAGAACAGAGGATGATTTTGCACAGCTTCTGAAACTCAGTAAGAGTGGACAGCAATAGAGTGGACATCCATTCCTTTGCAGGCCCGGAAGCAGAATAAATAAATAAATAAATAATAATGGAGATATCCCATCTCCTAGAACTGGAAGGGACCTTGAAAGGTCATCGAGTCCAGCCCCCTGCCTTCCTTAGCAGGACCAAGTACTGATTTTGCCCCAGATCCCCAAGTGGCCCCCTCAAGGATTGAACTCACAACCCTGGGTTTAGCAGGCCAATGCTCAAACCACTGAGCTATCCCTCCTCCCAACTGGTAAGAACTTCTGAGATGCTACAGTTGCTAGGATGCTGCTAAAAAACGGAATTGATTAGTATTACTGTCTGACGCTTAATATGGCCAAGCTAAAGTCAGGAGATGGAAAGAGCGACTGATGAAAACTACTGATGTGTGAACCTTGAGATGGTGATCTGAATTTATCTCAAACTCTTTGTTCTGAAAATCAGATTAGAAATCACATGAGATTAGATATTCTTACAAGAGCTCCTGCAATTCCTGCTTTTGACTCCAAGATAAGCTGTCATGTGATGTTTGGTACTTCCAATTCCAGGCCTGGCATAAATCAAATAGTGAAGCAGCAATATAGATAAAAGAAAAATAATTACCCGAATTGTTTTAAAAAAGAAGTAATTAGTCAAATTCTGCTTAAAAAAATTTGATCGAGAGGAATAAAGGATAGGTTACTTCTACAGGATTCCATAAAAAAAATAATGAATTAACTTCAAACTTAAAGAATATCAGAAAATTGGAGGCACTTGAAGATCCATACCTAAACAGGTCTATGTTAGCAACAGCTTTACAGCCATTTCACAGATAAGAGAGCTTCCAGTAAACTGTTTCCAAAGTTGATGTTTCAATTACTGTCTGGTATATCATTGTTAACAAGTTGCTTATATAATGCTACATACCACACAATACATTTAATTTAATATTCATTTTAATAATGTGGGGGTTAAATTGATTTAATAAGTCATGTATGAGACTTCATTTAGCATTTGAATTATTATTTAATAAAGTAATCAGGAGATCCTGATACAACAGTGATAGGCACCTTTGAAACAGGCAGGATGATAGATAGGTAGATAGATAGATAGATAGATAGATAGATAGATAAAGGGTTGTACACAATTGTTGATGATTATATTGTATTGGGTAAAGAATTCAATACAGTACAAGTGAAAACTACTTTTTCCCCACACAAAAATTTCATGCATAGACCTGTCTTCTTCCAACTGGTAAGAAATCTATTTGAAGTCCCTGTCTGATAGGCTTTGCAGATATCACAGCTCTTGTCCTAACTACCATCCTTTTCCTCCACTCCCAACTCCAAGAAAAAATCCCCTACACTTCCATGGCTTTACAGTTTCTGGAGTGACATTCCTTCATTCCCCAAGGTTCCACCCAAATCCAGAAGCACATTCAATTTCCTATGTTTCCTGCTACCTTAATAAAGCTAAATTTTTAGGTGAATACTGCCTAATATGAATTCTAGTAAAATACGGATTAATAATGCTATGAAATGCAGCTACTTTATTACAGTTCAGAGATATAAGTAGTGTTCATGTTAGTTCAGTGAGCATCTTACCTGGTTTGAGGTGAGCAAATGGAATTTCACCTGTTAACAGTTCCCAGAGACACAAAGCATAGCTGAAAACATCAGCTTTTATAGTGTATCGAGTGCACTGAGTGAATACCTCAGGGGCCATCCAGCGTAGGTTCTGTGCATCAAAAAAACATCAATAATACGTTAATGGAGTGTTTTGTTCCTTTACAGAGGATTTCTTTCTTTCTTTCTTTCTTTCTTTCTTTCTTTCTTTCTTTCTTTCTTTCTTTCTTTCTTTCTTTCACAACAAGCTAACAGATAAATCTTCTAACAACAAATAGTTATGGTAGCATACACAATTCATGCAGTAAATCTCCATACATTATATTGTGTCTTCAGGATTAGCATGGAATTCATTTCACCCACATAAAGCTAGTATAATCAGGCTTTACGTAAGAGAAGAGTAGCGTTGAGAGTGGTGCAGGAGTCAGGACTGGCTCTAGGCACCAGCAAAACAAGCACGTGGGGCAGCATTCCGGCCATTCTTCTTCTTCTTTATTTTTTTTTGCTTGGGCAGTTGCGCTCTTGGAGCTTGGGGCGGCAAAGTTTTTGCTTGGAGGTGGCAAAAAACCTAGAGCCGGCCCTGGCAGGAGTTGAAATCTACACTTCCAGTCTGAGACCAGGGTACAGAGCTTTAGCATGTCTAACTCCCTTTAACTACTACTCCAATTTAGGAGCTGGAATAATGATAATGACAACTATGCAGGGTATTAAAACGACTGGATCGGTGTATACATTAATCCTTTGGCTTCTCTCCTGGGCTATCATTGCATTTTGCAGGCACAAATCTATGTGGCTGCTTCACAAACAACCTGCCATCCACTGGGCTCATGAGGAGTAGTGGGTCGTACTCTGGTCCTCTGCTCCAGGGTATTGTCTTTTACAAAGTTGGGCCCATATGAGCAATTTATTTGAAATAACTATACTGAGCAAAGAACTCAGAAAGAAAATCCATGTTGGATAACTGATTCCCTGTCAGAAATTCAGACTATCAGAAAGCAATATATATATGGGATGGTTTGCATGTTATGCCTAAGAATTCAGGGGTGATAGTGCTAAAATGAGAACCATATAATAATATTGGGTTTTGGGTACACAGTAGGGAGCCCATTTGTGAGTGCAATAATTTCTGCTATTATAAAGGCTGATCTCAAACACTAAGAAAAAATTAGCATACAAAAGAAACAAAGCATTACACTGTCACTGTACAACATCATTGATTCCAGCAAAAACCTATCTAATCTCATCATTTTCTCCTAGGCTGAGTTTGCACATAAATAGTATACTAATTAAATGGAAAAGAACAAGAAGGAAACCCCAGGTTGTTTTGTCATGTTGTCTTCATCCAGGGACTGCAGAAATCTAGATTCTGAGACAAAAAAGGAAAGCTTTTTAAATAAACAACACTACAGATAAACCTCATTTTACAGAAGTCTTGGTGGAAACCCAGGACTTCCATAAAATTGGGTTTTTGTAAAATCAAGAGGAAATACAATATCCTACTATTAGACAAGGATACATGAAGATATTCCCGATAAAATGGAGCTTCTTACATCAGTGAGCCAGATCTTCAGCTGCTATAATTGGCATATCTCCATTGGCTTTCATGGCGATTTATACCAGCTGAGGATCCATCTCAGAGTTTTTAAACTCAGGGTTAACCGTACTGGTGTGTCTAACTTCATTTAGATTTAAAACAAACAACACCAAAAACCTATACTAAAATTCAAAGGCACAGAAGACTGGCACTCTGATTTAATGTCATACTTCCTTTCAGCTGGCTGGTGATATAAAAGCTACAGGCTGCTCTAGTAGACTTCAGTTTCATAAGCTCTTGTATGACTATAGCAAAGGCAATATATGAAATATTGATTGATTTATGTAGATGTAAACGATACATAAGTGCCTTCCCAGAACTTTGGTACCTTTGAGACATGTTAAAAGTACACTCCTACCTGTACAAACAAGAACACACCCAGCAGCGTCCCCAGCCAGAATATAACCAGCAGAAAAGAAAAATATTTATCCTCTCAGCCATCCCTACAAGTACCAGACCCCAGTGCATCCCTCCTTCTCCAATAGCCTAGGAAAGTAGGTGGGATTTGCAAAGTGCCTGACTCTAATTTGGACTATTTCAAAGTTAAGGGCCCCTCGCAGATGCTGTCCAGAGCATCACCCTCCTCCCTCTCTTTAAAATCATGCTCAAGTACCTCTGCTGATTACAACTGCGCTGATGTGGCACAGCGACAGAGTCGGTATCTCAAATAGGCAGGTCCCAGGGCATTTAGGGCTTTATAGATGGAAACCAACTCCTTAAATTTCACCTGACACCAACAGGCAGTCACATGTGCCTCAGCCAGAAAATCTACTTAATTAGTGAGCCATTGCATTTTGCATCAGCCTTAGATCATTATGGGGAAGCCTGGTCAAAATTTGTGGTGACAAAGGGTATGATTACACTGCAACCCCTTCCCCACTAAACCTGGGGCAACGAGTCTCAGAGCCTGGTCAACTGACTTGGGCTCATGCTCTGGGGCTGAAAATAGCAGTGTGGATCAAAGGTAGTGGGTCACAGAGCCTGGGATCCAGCCCGAGCGGCAACATCTGCACTGCTATTTTTAGCCCCATAGCACAAGCCCTGATAGCCTATGTCAGTTGACCTGGGCTCTGAGACTAGCTCTCATGGGTGGTTTTTTTTGCAGTGTAGACATACCCAAAGTTCCATATCTGAATGGAATAGCCACAATCTCTTCTCTGGATGAAGATGAAAGAAAGCTATCCTGGTCCCTGCTGCTCTAGGATTCTGTGATAACAGCAGGGCTCCAACACTACCCCTGGACTGTGAACTCTAGTAACAAAAGATAGGAACACATCCTCAATTAAAGGGGCAGAAATAACTCTTGCCATTTTTCCCAGTTGCTTCCTCCAGCCTACCACCACAACTGCATTCTGATCTGGATTGAGGCCAGGCCATTTGAACCTCATCCAGGCTCCAGTCTCAGCTAGACACCGGGTAAGGTGTTCAACTGCACTGGTTGAATTAGATGAGATATGTGGAGCAGGGGCTTATTGGCATTCTGAAAGTACTGTAGCTTGTACATGGACTGCAGCCTTGCCTCCTCTCTTACTCTCCATACAACCCTATACACACCTTTAATAAGAGACTACAAGATGGAACCCTGCAGAACTCAGCAGGACACAACTGCAATTGCCCAAATCTACTCTCCGGGATATTTTTCAGAGAAATAATGAAGCAAAATACAGCCTCATTAACTTTCTGATTCATCAGAGAAAACAGAGCCCTAGTTTTTGAGAACTTGCTGACATTTTTCAGATTAATCACCAACACCTCACCTCCAAAATCAGCAACAACAGCATGGCCATCTTCATAGAGAAGAATATTGTGGCTGTAAAGAAAGACAATTGTTAGCATAGGTAACTGTATGATAGTGCCCTGAAGCAATAGTGCATTTTAAGGTTCTGCCTCTTAATTGTGCTCGCTAGTATCTCACCCCTTTTTAAGCAGAGGCTTGTCTGTACAGCAGCCACCTCGTACAACAGAGTATTCCTACCCCCACTCAGAGGACTAAAAAAAAAAGGCAAACCTGACAATTTTATAAATCAAAACGTCAGAATCATTTTCTAATTAGTTATGGAACAAATACATTTTCTCATTAGTAGTAGAGCAAATATAACAGATTTATGAATTACTGGTATGTGCACAGCATTACCAAAGTGAAAAAGATGACATTTGAAGATGAACCCTATGGTAGCCTTTAAATAAAATTATAAGGCCTGATTCTCCTCTCACACTGGTTTTACACCACTGTAACTCCATTAAATTAACCCTTAATTTACATGGATGGAAGAGCAGAAGCAGCCCTGTAGTGGCTAAATATTAGGGGATAACTGCTAGGAGGCACTGGAGCCTCATGAGGATGAAAAAAAATAAACACATATTTGAAAATATTTTGGACTGATTTTCAAAAGATTATTTCCCTTTGCATCATGAAGGCCTTATTTAATTTGCCCAGAATTACAATCCACTTTGCTCTGATTTTCATCAGCTCTAAATGGAAAAGTGCCAAATTGGTATCGCTCACCTAGATTTCAGTTCATTATGATGCTGTCTGAGGAGGTGGAAAAATGGGGGTCCTTATCATATTTCTGCACAAAGTGACCCTAGGCTACACTGATCACAGAGGAAGTATGGTATAAACTTCACGGTTCTGAGACACAAGCTACCTTACCTTTTACCTTAGATTTTTTAAAATGTCTGTGAAGACATTATTCGTGTATAATTTCTCAAACGTTTTAAGCAACAGAGGGTCCTGTGGCACCTTTAAGACTAACAGAAGTATTGGGAGCATAAGCTTTCGTGGGTAAGAACCTCACTTCTTCAGATGCAAGTGTTTTAGGCACTTAAGTTTAGACACAGTCTTTCCTTCAACAGCAGATATATTGTACACCTCCTAATTATGCCCAGTTTATTTTGACTGTGTGATGCTCGCAGATGCCAGCTCATGCCAAGGCCCCAGATCTCACTGAACACTTATAAATGCATAACTGGAAACCAGTCTTACTTACCTGTGGGTTAGCATTATCAAAATAAATATGAAATGTTAGGTTGATAAGAATGTGTATAGCGTAAATGCTTGTAGTATGCCGCATGTATTCTTCTCAGCCAACTAGGGGTTACTCCAGGTTATAAAGTGATAGCAAGCATTTACATTGTAAACCTCTGTGACTATATAACTCATCAAATAGGGAAAAAGCCATGTGTAATGCAAATGATGGTCTCTAAGAAGAAGTTAAATCCTATTCATTAAATGCAAATGAGCTATTGTGTGAGGTCAAGAATCAAAAACTTTGTTAAGTACTTTCCTCCCCCAACTCCCACACCACGAATAAAGGATCTTCATGGGAACTGTTGAAGTCAGCTTTGTTTCTGTGAGAAGAAGCTATGAATATAGACACATGGAAAAAATTCTACATCTCTTTGCTGTTTGAATTCACATGCCAGAGACTCTAAACTGAAGTGAGAGATCCCCCAGTTATTCCTGGGTTTGCCCCGAAAGACATTTTGAATTGACAGATCACTACAACTCTGCCACTCTTAGGATTTAGATTGCAACTTATTTGTGTTATATGCCTGCTTGCTTTAACCTGTAAATAACTCTCATTTCCTTTTCCTAACTTTAGATAGTTTATTACAGGATTGGATACAGATTTTGTCTTTGGTGTAAAATCTAGGGCAGGTGTCGGCTTCCCGCTGCCCCCATTGGCCCGGGACGGTGAACCGCAGCCAGTGGGGGCTGCGATCGGCCGAACCTGCCGTGTCAGCAGGAAAATAAACTGACCTGGCCCTCCAGGATGCTTACCCTGGCGAGCCGCGTGCCGAACGTTGCCGACCCCTGATCTAGGGTGTACCAATTGATCTGGGGTAAGCGACTGGTCTCTTGGGACTGGAAGCAACCTGAATATTTTGTGATTTTTGGTATAAGTGACCATTTTTCACTAAGTCCAGTTTGCCTGGGTGGCAAGACAGACTGGAGAACCTAAGGGGACTGTCTGTGACTCCATGGTACGACTGATACAGTGATCCAGGAATTCACATTTGTTACTGGGTGGGTGAAATCTAATTATAGAACATACCACTAGTTTTGGGTGTCTGCCTGGTGTCTGCTTGGTGTTTGACAGTCTACCTTGAGGTAAAAACAACAAGGAGTCTGGTGGCACCTTAAAGACTAACAGATTTATTTGGGCATAAGCTTTTGTGAATAAAAACCTCACTTCTTCGGATGCATCTGTTAGTCTTTAAGGTGCCACCAGACTCCTTGTTGTTTTTGTAGATACAGACTAACACGGCTACCCCCTGATACTTGATAACTTGAAGCAGGCATTCACAGCCAACAGTCACTCCAGACAATGTGACAGACTGAACATCCATACTACTATAACTTACGCAAACAAACTCCAAGGTGAAATCCTGGTCTCAGTGAAGTTAACAGGAGTTTTGCAATTAATTTTAATGAGTCCAGGATTTCACCCCTACACTCTATTCATGTTTGAGTTCCATGGTGCCCTGTTTATAGTATCTCAGGGAATTAAGTATGGGACAACTCATGACTTTTGTCAAAACTTTTTTGACAGAAAGGGCTAGATCCACATCTGGTGTAAATCGACATCGCTCCATTGACTTCGATGGTGTTAGTACCACTTAGTGCAGTGGTTTTCAAGTTTTTTCATTAGCGGACCCCTCAAAAATGTATAATGGAAATCTTAGACATAATCTGCAGACCCCCAGAGATTTGTGGACCACAGGTTGAAAACCACTGACTTAACATATTACTGCTTTATCTTCTGAGTAGTGAAATCAATTTTCCTTGTCATTGTGTGACTCTGGTGTGATTACATTTGTAATATAGTATTAATTACTGGACAGCACATTACTAGAAAACTTTTGAAAAAAACTGGGGGGGAGAACAGTAAAGATGCCATATATTCTGTCTACTCTGCTGAGCACAGTACATGGGTTAAATTTACAAAAGTACTTAAGAACTAGAGTATTTGAAAGTATTTAGGCCTAAAGAAGTAGACAGGTAGGAGTTAAGAAGGGAATTGATTTCAGTGAGGATTAAGTGCCTTGGCATTTTTGAAAATCTGACTAGGTGCTTATCTGCATCTTTAGGAACGAAAATACTTTAAAAAAATCTGCTCCTTACAAGCCTAAGTCCCATTGACTTTCAACGGTACTTAGGATCCTTAAATACCTAAGTCATTTTGAAAAAGGAACTTAGGATCCTAAGTCTCTTAGGCACTTTTGAAAATTCTAACTTAGATCTTTAAAACTTGGGAGGTACAATAACTTACTGGTTAGCACCAATGGTAGGGAGTTAGTGCACCCAAGTTCCACTCCCACCTCTACACTAACTTGCTCTACGGACTTGGGGGCTAGCATATGCCCTCTCTATGCCTCAGTTTCCTCATCTGTAAAATGGAGATAATACTTACTCTGCTTTGAAAAGTGCTTTGAGATCTACAGATAAAAAGAAATATTCGGGTATCTATGTTGGTCCTTGTATTAAGCCAAACACGAGGACATCTAAGTATTATTATTAGATAAGAGCATAAAAATGGTTCGCGGGCTGACTTAAAAGGAAAGATTTCAAGAATTATAAAGATGTAGCTTGGTTTCAACAAAAGGTAAAAGGGAAGCATAAGTCTATACATTTTTTTAAAGTGTATGAATAGAGAGTAATCATGGGGTGGGGAGGCAGGAGGGAGTACAATTAGGAGTGATGTGATGAAATGTAAGAGTTCAAAGTAGCATTAGATCTGCTTCCAATGAAGTTAGTACAAAACTCCCCTGAACTTCAGTGGGAGTAGGATCACAGCATTGGTTTACACTGCAGGAATCAGTATTTAGACTATAACTTGGAACTCTCACCTTAATCACAGCACTTACATTGAATCTTCAAAAAGTATAAATCAAACCATGGAAGAAAAATTACTTTTCCATTATTTTGTGACTGAAAAGCCAAACTTTTGGGTTTCACTTGACATACTAAGCTTCTCTCACAGTTCAAGTGGAAAGGACCAGCACTGGCTGATTTTTGGAACAACATATCAGTCAGTGGATCTCAATTATTTATATGTGTTCTGAATATATTGAACTCAAACATGACAAATCTATGTGACAGGCCATTGGAAGTTCAAACCAATGCCAATTGAAGAAGATGGGCTATATGCAATACTTAGATACCACAGTGATGACAGACAGACAGATGACTGCCACCGTATCTTTTCTTTTTTCTAAAGCCAGTCTCAGGGTTCAGGGGACTCTTGGCAACAGGACTCAAGTGTGGTTCTGTTCACCTAAGAATATTGAGAGCACTGATCTGGATCTAAATGAAATGGGGAGATTCCCTTTTAAAAACACCTTCTGCCATTGCTCAGGGTTATTACCAAATACTCACAGTATTCATAGGCACCATCACCCATCATGCAATTTCATTATTCCCAGAAGTACTACTTCCAAAAGGCACTTACCACTTGCCCTGTGAAAATGACATCTCCAATGAAGTAGGAGCACTTTGTGATACAGCAGGGAAAGTGATTAACCTGCATGATGAGAGAGGCATAGCCATAGACATGCCTGGAAGCATTCCAAGGGTTAAATATACTGAGGTAATTAGGCTTCATTTTTAATCTCATCACATCATTAAAGCCATTAGTTTACAAACACATCTGCCTGATGTGAAATCACTCATATAATTAAAAGCAAGACAATATATGGAAGCTGGCTGTTAGTAGCTTGATAAAGTGCAGGAGACTCAGGTCTGGAGGTGAAGCAGGATTTCTTGATGCCTACACTAGCAGATCAGAGGCGCCAAAGAAATTATGTGCTAGAGTTTGGGGATGGGGATGCTGGAGCTGTTTACATGATTTGCTGCGTCAGCACCCCAGGCAAGTTCATCTTTCCAGCAGCATTGGCATCCTGTGAACATGCTGCAGATGATTACAAAAGAGGGTTCATGGGAGGGAAATAATGCTGCTCAGAATGAAGGGGTGGAGACTCCTTAATAATTGGCATTTGGTCAGCTAGTGGCATGGGATAATCCCTGCTCAGAGCAGGGCAACTGCAGAGTTATTTGTAAAAGCTCATTAGCTGCACTGACATATGTAAAAAATTTAATTTCAGTGAAATCTTTGAAACCATAGCAACTGAAAACTCCAATAAATGTGAAGGATTGCAGAACTATGACGTTACCTCAGACTGTCAGCAGAGGTATATTTGAAGGCTTACAGCTAAGCCTTGGATTTGTCCGATAACCACTGGGATTCAAGAGGTGAATTATGAGATTTGTATCATAGTTAAACCCATTTATTGAGGGTAATGTGAACAAAACACTGCCCTCTTTACTGACTCTTTATTCAACACCAGGGAATGCAATGGGGGACAGTGATAATGTCTACGAATAAATCTAACTATACACATGTATCCTATCGCTAATGGGATTCCCACAAATAAGCCCCCAAGAATCAACAAATCAGCTACAAAGTAAATTTCTATGTATGGTTATAAATACTTATCTATTTTATAGGAGTGTGATCTCATGAGCAGTTAGGTAACAGATCCGCAAAGCAAAGCAAAACAAAGCAGAGCAGTTCTGACACTGAAACTGTGAGTGAGATGATGCTCTAATTAGATAAGAACCAAATGGGCCTTCATTATATATTTTCACTTCTATAGCTTCAAATGAGAAAAAATGGAACTTCGCTCTTGGAAAGGAATGAATTTTGATTTAGGGGGCAACTCACTGCTGGAACTTGACTGAACAGAAAAGGGACTGTGTGACACAATGGGTGAGCACGTTAGCCTTTTATGTTTGGAGATTTCGCCTCAAATCCTATTGTGATAGGCTGTTTTTGTGTCTATGAGTGATATTGCGCTATTGTCGCTGGCCCATAGAGAATCTATGAGTCCTACTAATAGGGTTAGCTAAAGGCATAGTTCTTTAGCTCAAGTAGGAGAGGCCTGTATTTTTGGATGTGAAGAACTGGGATTCTAGGCCCTAGCTTCCTGTGTTTGTGTGTGTGATTTATATATTTATATTTACAACAAATGCCTAATTCAGCCTAATTCCTAGGGGACACTTACTCACATAAACAATAAAAATACAACTCAATTCAGTGTGTCTGACAGTTTCTGCTTGGGAGAAACCCAGGACAAGGACTGATAAAGGATGCTGTAGTGTGGGATTTTGATGCAAGATGCCACAGAGTTTTGAGATTTGTGTATAGAGCTTCATAGGGCAAGTTTGTCGCCAGCTCTCACTATACCTAATCATAGCCAGTTCCATCAGCTCCTCACTTTTAAGAGCACCAAAGTCACCCATAAAATGTAAGAAAATAAAAATAAAGTTAGCTGTATTTCCAGTATGTTACTTACCTCCTTTATCTGTTTGTTAGTTTATCACTTAAACTTCCTAGGTCAACATTCTGATTGCTGGAACAATCACTCATCCCAGTTAAAGTTACAAAGAGAAGCGAAAGTTCAATTGCAAAATGGAAAAGGAAAGGAAAGGAAGGAAATCAGGTTAAAATGCTAGAAATCTGGATATTCTCACATAGCCATTTTCTCATTAAGAGACATGGGGGAGGGGCAAGGGGGAGAAGCATTTGTAAGTTTTAGAGTCAAATGGAAGAGCGCTCCCAGAGAGAAGCAGCTGAGAAGAGCTGTGATTGATCAAGAACAAGGCTTTATGTAGTTTATCAAAATAGATCAGACTTTGGCAACTCCATGACACTGGGACGGCTTAACTTTATCTCTCCGAAACATAAACTTCACTCATGCAGTTCCTCAGCCTCCAAGGATCTGAAACTGCTAACATCTGAGGATGTGCTGTACATTACTACAAAAAATACTGGCTTAAGGATATTCGTCTCACCCATCCACATGAAGCTGAGATGTGTAACATCTTTAAATATACATACAAAGAGATAACCCAGCAAAAGGAGCTGATGCTACTAACCTACAACTACGTTTGTACCTACAGTTCTCTGAGTACGTTTCTCTCAAAGTTTGAACTGAATCAAGATTTTAGAATTGGCCTCTGAGGGCTAGATCCCATTCTCACTGAAGTAATTGGAAAGCTCCTATCGACTTCAATGACAGCAAGATCAAGGCCTTTGTGCATAAAAGAGGATTTAGTGCGGTTATGCAGTGATGGGGGTGGTAGTTTACTGTTGTTTTGCAAAATATTATCAATAACGGACCAAGTTTTTACTAAATAATAAGAGAATTAAGCTTTTATTTAAAAGTAAATGCTGGGCAATTCCACATCTCAGAGATAATACAATGCACATCCTATGGCTCTCAGTTTCTAAGTTACTTAGACCTGAATCCAGAGTCCAGCACAAACCCTGAGTAGTCACACTGGGCACTGAGGATACATGCAGGATGGGTAGGAATGCTCCCACAAGTCATGGAGTTGCTGCATAGCTGTTTTGGGGCGGCTACTCCAACCCAATGGATGTGGTGGACTCCTGTAGCCCTTTAAGCAGATTGGAAAATGGGTGATTCTGCATAGCAATGAATACTATGGTTCATCCTGTATCTTGCCTACCTCTACCCCTATACATTGCCACACACAGAATGCATGTGCAACTGAGCTCTATGCAGTGCAGGTGTGTCATTGGAACTGAATTGGTCCATGGCGGAGGGGGCTAGATTTGTTGTGCAATGCTGAGTTCCTAAGAGGCAACTTACAGGAAGACTGGAGTGCCTTAGGATGTTCAGAAATGACAAGAGATGATTGATTATGTAGCTCTAGGAAGAAGGATGAAAGCGTTTGGGGCTCAACTGGTGTTCTTGTCCATTCTCCCTGTTGAAGGAACAGGCCCAGGCGGGGACCATTGAATCATGGAAGTAAATGCGTGGCCACACAGGTGGTGTTAGCGAGAGGGCTCTGGCTTCTACAATGAGCTGATGTTCCAGGAAAGAGGATTAGTGTGCTGGGACGAGCTCCATCTATCAAATACTGGGAAGAGCATTGTGATCGGATGCCTGCCCCATACTAGCCTGTTAGAGGTTAATAGAGCTCTACGCTGGCTGTGTGAAAAGCAGCCAATAGGAAAGGAGCTGTGAGGATCACCCAGTCAAGGCTGGACAGGCCCATATCAGAAGAGCTGCAGGGCAGAGTAAGTTCAGTAGCTTCCTGAAGCTCAAGGTGGGAAGATCAGGCTCTTGTCAGGAGGAAGGAGCGCCAGCACCCTGGACAGAGCAGTGCTGCTAGCTGCGACCGGGCAGTGTGGGGGGCAGGGAGCTAAAGATGGCTCTGGGTTGGCTGCAGGAATTCGCAGTCTGAGGCCCCGAGGCAAGGGCAAAGAGGGTGCTGGGGGCCATGGGGAAGTGGCCCAGGGAAAGATGCTGAGAGGTTGGAGGGGATGCAGCATGTGGCTTCCTGGGCCGGGACCCAGAGTAGTGGGCAGGTTGCATCCCCCCCCCCCCACCACTGAGGAAATGGCCAGACAATTGGCTGCAGTTGCCACTGAGGGAAGTAGTTGGACAGCAGACTGCAGTTCCCCTGGACAGGGGAGAACAGAGTGGGTCATGGCCGGAGGGCTGTGTCATGAAGAGGATGCTGCGGTCCTGGGAGTGACATGGGTCCTGGAGCAGAAGTGACAGCAGTGAGAAATAACCAGAAGAAGGTGCACTGGCAAGTACAGTTAATTCCCAAAACAGCCAGCAGGAGGTGCTAGCATGGTGAGTCCCACCACATCACGAGCATCTTTGGACATTGTCTGGCTAACCTGATAAGGAGAGCTTTAAACTAGATCCGATGGGGGAAGGTGACAAAAATCCAGCCAATGTGCATGTAGGTTCAAATAATGAAGACATGGGGAAGAGGCTAATTTCTGGAGAAGGAACTAGAAACCACAACTGCATTGAAAAGGCAAGAAGAAAAGCAACAGGGCAGTCTGAAATATATTTCTGATGCCTGTACACAAATGCAAGGAGTATGGGGAATAAGCAGGATGAACTAGAAGTCATGGTATATGAAGAAAATTATGACTTAATTGGCATTACAGAGACTTAGTGGGACAACTCCCATGATTGGAATACCAGTATTGAGGGATATATCTTTTTCCAAAAGGATATGTCTGGGGAAAAAGGAGGTGGTGTTGTGGGGGTCTATTACTGACCACCAAATAAGGAAGAAGTGGATGAGTCATTCTACAAGCAGGTAACAAGATTAGCTAACACATATGAGCTACTATTAAAGGGGGATTTTAACTTCCCTGATATTTGTTGGAAGACTATTACAGCAAAACATGATATGGCTTGCAAATTCTTAGCATGCATAGGGGACAACTTTCTGATTCAATCAACTCGGAGAAATAGTAGACAAGGTCCCATGGAAAGGCCAATTAGGAAGAAAAGGAGTCGAAGGGGGCTGGCAGTTTTTAAAAGACATAATACTAGAGGTTCACCCAAACCTGAGCATGGGTGTAGTGCTGCCACAGCAGCTTGGAGCATCACTTGGGCACCTGAAATCCAGGACGAAGCGGTGCTACGCTCTGGCAGCTCTGCCTTGCCATTTTCTGAGCTGTCCCATGCGCGTGCCCAGCTTGGCAGATGAAGCCCTGTGTCTGGGGGCACCAGGATTAGGAAGAGGGCGTGGCGTTGGGGGAGAAGCTAAGCTAGCACAGTTTGTCATTGCTTGTCCACACAAAAGTCGGGGCCCATCCAAATTTCCACTCCTAGCTACTCCACTGTTATGTCGGGAAGGGGAATTTCACTCGCAATGTAATAAACATTTCACATGATTATTGTACTGAGCATTCAGTTAAGTATTACAGTATGATTGTAACACATGGCTGGATGGCCTCACTTCCCAGTGTCAGCATGGCCTGTACTTGGAATCCAGTGCAGAGGCAAAAGCGCCTCTGTGGGCATGGCCCTGGCTCGCAGCAGATGGCCCAAGATCTGCAGGTTTTCAGGAGCTGGGCTGCCTTTCAGTTCTAGTGGGTGAAGCCCCTGATAGCATAACCAAGTGGAAAGTCAGTGAGTCAAAACTTGTGGAGTTTCCATTCTCCTTCCTGGAAAATATCCACGTAGGTCACGATTTAGCTCTCTATATAAGCAGGATGCACATTAATCTTACATCAAAGAAGGGAAATGGCAGTTGAGCGCAATGTCATTTTCTCCAGCTATATCCAGCTTTTTGCACAGAGCTCCTGAGACTTTGCAGACCATATTCAAGTTGCAAATAGTTAGTATTCTAAAGATGTCCATGACTTCAGACTACATTGCACGTTGTGGATACTTTGTATTCTGCACTTACCCAGCAGTTCAGAACTCTTTGTTCGCCAAGAATTTCTTTTTTCTTATTTGGTAACTATGATATTTAACCTTAAAACAGGAGATACAATAATCCTGCTGAAGCTATGAATGCATCACACATACTTTAGGAACTGATTTCTGAGTGGGTCTGGCCACTGATTCTCTAAAAATGAAGTTTTTGAATACAGCCAAAATCTATTGGGCAGCTGTGGTTTAGTTCATCCCCAAAGCAATGCTGCAGAGGGTATGGGAGAGTCATTTCATTTCTTACTAGTCACAGAAGGACATTGTACAAAGCATGCAATTGAAATGATTATTTTTTACAAGATTTAATATGAAAATTTATAGTCAAACTAATTAAAATGTCAGACAAAGTCAATTTATAATATATTAAACTTCCTGTTTTCAGGCCAACTCCCACTCTCAGTTCCACAATTGCAAGATCACCGACAAAGTAAAATAGAGGGTTTCAGTATAAGCAATTAAAAAATTAACAACAGTTATTTACAGAAGATTTCTAATTACTGTCAAAATGTCCCATATTTGAAAATTCAGTGGAGTGTATTTTACCTCTTTTGCTGACTTTTTCATTTCTAAAACCATCTGGTAAATTAGAGATTATTACTGAACTTATTTTATTATAACTTGACCTCAGACATTTTTATTAGAACATAGCTTGTTTATGATGTGCCAAGACATGCAGACCACTGTAATGCTTGTTTGCTGGGTTTTTTCTTGACACAGTTGTGGGAAAGTCTTACCCTAAGAGCACCCCAATGCCAGCTGACACACTGTTGTCATGATATTTACCCCAAAGATGACATGTAATATATCACTGGGCAAACTAATGACTCACTAATTAATATTCCTGCATGATGTATGTACTGTCAATCCACAAAGGATTTAACAGAGGCGCTGGAAATATGTGACTAAAATGTGTTTAAACTGGGCATGTTAGGGAAGTTGATAAACAGGCTTTCTCCAGACAAAAGAAAGAGGCCAACAGCTCACATCAGGTGTAACCAAATTCATTTATATTGGATGTTGTGGGAAGAGATCATTTGCACTGTAAAAATCACCAGTGGGGTCCACACCTGACAGCATGGTGACCGTCTAGACCCAGCAGGGAAAAGGAACCTGACAGCATGGAATCCACACCTGACAGCATGGTGACCGTCTAGACCCAGCAGGGAAAAGGAACCTTTTCTGGGGATACCCTTCAGAAGAATATATATCAAAAATGTATTGGACTATAAAGAGAGGGGGCCGGTACCTCTATACTATCCGTCACCTGAAGAGACAAAGGAACCAAGCACTTTGAGCTCTCTGAAGGGCCCTGGCCAGAGAGTCTGGTCAGCCATGCTGGAAAAGAAACTTGGTGAGAAACAGTTCTTTGAACAAGAGACTCTAGTTTGTTAAATCAGGTTTTAATCATAGAAGCATATTCTTATGTTTGTAACCATCTCTATCCTTACTCCTGATATCAGTTAACCCTGTTTCCTTTTATTAATAAACGTACTTTACTTTTACTACTATCCAATTCAGTGCTTTGATTTTAATAGTGTTTTTTAACACCAAGTAAGGTAGCAAGCTGCTCTCAGTACTCTCTTTAAAGGATCAGCAAATTTGACAAGGTTTTGTGAGTGTTACTGTAGGGAGGAGCAGTGCACTGCAAAAAGACTTCTTTGAGGAACTTGGGAATTGGGGTTTACTGATTGTTACCGGCTTGGCAAGGTTTGGATGGGTAGAGTCTGCTGGCAAGGCAGACAAGCTAGGGTGTCAGGGAGCTGACACATACCTTAGCAGCAGCAAAACTCTCACTTGCTGAGGTTGAGAGGGATGGCAGAGGGGCCACAATTTTGGGAACCCCAGCAGAGTGTCACAGTAAAATACAGGACAAATTATGGAGCTACAGCACCTGGCATAATTTAGACTCACTCCATTTACAGTGTTTTTTTCCAGAACCACCAGCGAACTGCTCTGGTTCCCTAAGATTGGCTGAGGGTACAGTAATCTGTTTGTTCTGTCTGTCGCCACCCTGGAACATTGCTCCACTGCTTCTGCAGTGGGACAGCATAGGATGGCCAACTCTGGCCCAATGCTGGGGGAATTTCCCAGGGAGCCTTTCTGCCTACTTCATGCCCTCTGTGCACATTGTTTTGCTTAAAGTTGCATTTTTCAGGAACATAACTACAATGTTAAGTGAGGAGTTACTGTATAGGGATTACATAAACAAAGATGACACTCTCTGTCTCTCTGTGACTGGTCTGACTTTCAGGTAAAACACTCAGGGCATGATTCTGATTTCGTAGTGGTTAAATAAGGAGTGATTCCATGAAGTCATAGCTCTTCAGCTAATAGTTCTCCTCCCAATCTCCCTTGAAACATAACAGATAGGCAAGCAGAGGAGGGGAGTTGTTACCTGTGGAAATGTAGGGAGAGCCATCAGCTCCATTTCTTCTCAAGCAATCCCAGCCAGTGACACAACTATGGTTTTCTGTCTTATAGACTTTATTAGGAGAGTCAGAAGCAGCTTGGCAAACCAATATTGCAAGTATGGGTGGTCTTAAAGCAATGTCTGGGACCAGGGGTCATCCCTTTCAGTGTAGTGTCACACCCCAACGTCCCCTCCCCTTAGGGAGTCCCCTGGGAAGGCAGATCAGCACTGTATATTGTTAACGCTGTTGCAAGCATCGCAAAGCATTTTGGGGAGGGTTAAAGGTGTGTGAGTGGAAAGTGGAAGGTTTCTTTGTAGGTTACAAGATGCCAAAAACAGGGGAGAAGAAAAAGAAAAGAGCAGAGAACTAGTTAACTCAACATTGCAATTAATAAGCTCAGTCCGAAGATAAGAGAACTCCAGCCCACGGCCAGCTGCTACCCGCCAAGACAGAAGGGGGGAAGTCCAACCCCCCCAACCAGCTGTGAGAAAAGAAGAACTAAGTGAGACACAGAGCTGCAAAGATAACAGTGAGAACAGTGAGAGCAACTGAGACACAGAGCTGCAAAGATAACAGCGAGATATTACCTTATATTATTTAGGAGGAGGGATAGCTCAGTGGCTTGAGCATTGGCTTACTAAACCCAGGATTATGAGTTCAATCCTTGAGGGGGCCACTTAGGGATCTGGGGCAAAAGTAGGGGCCTGGACTCAATGACCCTTTGGGGTCCCTTCCAGTTCTAGGAGATGGGATATCTCCATATATTATTAGCCAATTGTGGCTGAAGCAGGAGTAGTGTGTCAGAACTAGCAGGGAGCAACCCCAACAAGGGTTAAGGAGACCCGAGAGACTACTTTTACTAGGAGCCTATATACCTGCAGTGGGGTCACCTGGTTAGACTCTTGCCTGCTTGTGGATTGGCTGGGCCCTTAGGCCTCTCAGGTAATTATCTCAAATGACTCATCAAGCTTAGAACATTCAGAACACTCAGGCTCAGGCTCCAGGATGACTCATCAACCAGAACACTCATCACAGACATAATATTCTGAAATTCCAGAAACACTCTTTCCTCCCACCCCTTAACTAATTCCAGGTAGCCCTCCCCCGGCTGAGTAAATCCTGGATAGTACAAATGTACTTTAAAAATTCATACACAATACAAATATTACTTCCCACTTTTTGATTTCCTTAATAGCAGTAAGGTGTGTTTAATAGGGAGGTTGTTATAGTCTCTCAAAGAGGAGACTTGAAGGTACTCTTAACAATGGTGCCATTCAGTAAACAATAATATCTAGCTTTTTATAGCACTTTCCATTAGTAGATCTCAAAGTGGTTTACAAAGAAGGTAAGTACTGTCATCTCCATTTTACAGATGGGGAAACTGAGGCACACAAAGATGAAATGACTTGCCCAAGGTCACCTAGAATGTTAGTGGCAGAGCTTGAAGTAGAACTCGGATCTGCTGAGTCTCAGTCCAATGGTCTGTCCATTAAGTCCCATAGCCTGTCATATTATCATCCTATCTACCCACTTCCAGTGTGAATATATGTGCATATGAGTGATGGACTCTATCTTGACTGATACAGCTGGGGACGCCTGGAGTTAAAAAAGAATAGGCTACGACAGCTTGAGCTTAAGAGCCAAAACATGCTAGTTGGGACTGTAACAAGCTCATATCTCCTGTGGATCAAGCACAGAGGGGGACCTGTAACACGCACATTAATGACTAGCTACAAGTATGTGAGTAACTCACTTTCCACAAGCATTTGTGCTACTACAGTTTGGCTGCTTGAACATCTGCAGAAAGTGAATACTAAGGGGCCCTGGACAGAAATGAGCTCATGTTTTTAGTTGAGTAAGTATCTGTGGCTGTATCTTTGCACTGTGTAGTTCTGATTTAAACTAGCAATGTTGCTAAAGTCACATGTTCCCTCACCTTTCCCAAACAATCTCGCACCAAACAAAAAATCAGACTGAGAATGAGATTACACAGCCAGGGTCTTATGTTGAGCCCTGTCTCATCTTGTTTTGGCAGCACGGTTATTAGCTGGTGCAGCAGTATGAATTCTGAAGGTCACCGGTAGGTCAGGATAATTCTTGGCAGCATTTCTGCTTGTTTTTGAGCTCAAACATAATGGGCAAACAGCAGTCAGTTCACAGCTATGACCCTAGAGTAGCTTGTTTGCCAGAGTTTGAATCTCTGGCAAACAGCTTGATGCTGCATTTAATAAGTAACACATAACTTTATTTGAAAGCTTTAGATATCTTCTTTCCACTGTATGCAAGTTGACCAACATTTCCCGCATAAACATCCCCATTTCAATGGTTTATAGCACAGTCAAAACCATTAAATCTGTACTGGAACTTGGTTCACAGACAACCAGGTATAAGAGCTTAAATTAAAAAATTCCATGCCCTCGTATTTTCTACTTCTATTGTGGCCTGGATGTATACTCAGATAGCAATGGCACCTTTCATATGTGTATCAAGGGCTATATATAACTCCAGAACAACAATATTATTACTTGTGGCACCTTAGAGACTAACAAATTTATTAGAGCATAAGCTTTCGTGGACTACAGCCCACTTCTTCGGATGCATATAGAATGGAACATATAATGAGGAGATATATATACACACATACAGAGAGCATAAACAGGTGGGAGTTGTCTTACCAACTCTGAGAGGCCAATTAATTAAGAGAAAAAAAAAAAAGAAAAAAAAAAAAACTTTTGAAGTGATAATCAAGCTAGCCGAGTACAGACAGTGTGATAAGAAGTGTGAGAGTACTTACAAGGGGAGATAGTCAACGTTTGTAATGGCTCAGCCATTCCCAGTCCTTATTCAAACCGGAGTTGATTGTGTCTAGTTTGCATATCAATTCTAGCTCTGCAGTCTCTCTACTATCTCCCCTTGTAAGTACTCTCACACTTCTTATCACACTGTCTGTACTCGGCTAGCTTGATTATCACTTCAAAAGTTTTTTTTTTTTTTTTTTTTTTTTCTCTTAATTAATTGGCCTCTCAGAGTTAGTAAGACAACTCCCACCTGTTTATGCTCTCTGTATGTGTGTATATATATATCCTCATTATATGTTCCATTCTATATGCATCCGAAGAAGTGGGCTGTAGTCCACGAAAGCTTATGCTCTAATAAATTTGTTAGTCTCTAAGGTGCCACAAGTACTCCTGTTCTTCTTTTTGCGGATACAGACTAACACGGCTGTTACTCTGAAACTTAACAATATTATTAGCACTTTTGGGGGGCTTGCATTACTCTGAGATGGTTTTGGTCTAAGAAGCAATTCCCCCAAGGGAAATTATGGAAGCCACATCACCTGGAACATTTAAAATAAGACTGGATCAGACCCTAGTAAACGGACAACAGGGAACAATGCTGCGTTGGTTGGGACATACATTCATAGATTTTTAAGGACTCGGGGGAACCATGTGATCATCTAGTCGGACCTCCTGCACAACAAAGGCCATAGGACTTCCCTGAATTATTTCCTGCTTCAAGGTCAATAGCTATAGTTGAACTAGAGCATACTTTTTTTTAGAAAAACAAGACATGACCTTCATGAGCCAAGTTGCTGCTCTGGCTCTGAGGGTGCAAAGCAGGCAAAAGGCCAGTTTCATGGCTACCTGAGTATTCCTTTACAGCCATCCTAGTAACTCTATGGCACCTGTATGTCAGGTCTCAAGCACAGGGATCATTTCCAAGGAGAAAAGAAGCCTGGGTGGGGTGCCTCTGAACTCTGGCTATTCTCAGCTAAAATGGCCCCTTGGTACTGTGGGCAGCCAGCCTGCTCTAATTTGCACCAGAGACCAGACTCCGGATCCAGGGCCTGCAGTGTTCCTACTGGTTAGAAGAGGAGCTGGGAATCTAGCTGACTCTTTATGGCTGACTCTTACTCTTCTACTCAGTGGCTTACTGTGAAAATGTGAGCAAGTCACATAACCTGCCCATGCCTCAATTTATAAAATGGGGATAATAATTATTCCATTGCAGACATGCAAGAATGCTTGTGAGATTCAATCCATGTGTATAAAGTGTCTTGAGCGCCTCAGAGGAAAGGAGCTATATGTGTGCAAAATGAAGAGAAGTTGCCTAAAATGACAAAGGGTTCTATTGTGCCTTTAAAGTAGAGCCCCTGACCCATGGTGGGGCTGAGCAACTCTTCCCAGAGTGCTAGGAAGCACAGTTGCTCTGCCACCCTTGAAGAAGGTGCAGTGTCTGATCAGCTCTACTGGTGAGTGCATAGGGGAACAGTGTTGGAGACAGGGGAAATGTGTCTTGTCCCTGCACCCTTGCCATCGAGAGATTAATGCTAGCACCTGCTCTAACTTTCCATAGCCTTTGTGATCAGGGTAATGTAAGGGTCACATTGTGGCCAATTGCTCTGCTATTGCAGATGAGTGGGGGCAAAGGATGACTCCATACCTCCTATCTTAGCTGTGTACAATCAAAAAAGACAATACCCAGCACCATGCAAATCCTGATTCTGTACCTTTTTTGCAATAAAAATTTCTTGAGGATTTTTAGTATGCACTCCTATCACACATGCCCAGCACAGGCGTTGAGCTAATAAACCATAACAGCTCCATAACAGATCTGTTACTGTCTATCGACTCAATGATCCATGAAATAAAAAATCCAACAGTAGACTTTGATCAGAGAGAATGAAGGCCCTTTCAGAGCACTGATAGACTCTCACAAACCTGGTACCTATTTAAAAAGGGATGGTAGTTTGTAAGCACTGCAAAAAAATTAGTATGCATCTTCTCAAAACCTATAATCATGTCAGTAATGAACAAAAATTTTAAAGCACCTCTAATCTTATATTCTCACAACACTGGCTATATCACAATATTCTGTATTCAGATTCATCTGCTGATGTGATAAATATGGGGAGGCTTTTTCCCTCCCTGACTTTTTCTTATTTATTTTTTTTTGGACTTTCATATAACATTGTCTTTAGAATAAAACTCAACATATTTCAGCAGTAAATCACCAATGCTAAGAGACAGGTTGTGGGCCAAAGGTTGCCTTCAGTTAGGCCTCAGTCCTGCTTTCTGATCTGCAGGGTGATGATGGCTGTGCCATCAGCTCCAGGTGTACATTGGAAACCATGTACTCATCAACTGCAGGATCGGGGTCAGAGGTATGTCGTTGTCTAATCCTGAGTCGCTTTGGATGAATACAATGAAATGTAATGTCATTGGACTCTGTGATTGTTTGTTTTTGTTTTTTGACCTAGATGGAAGTCAAGGCTTTAAGGCAGTGGTGGGAAACCTGCAGCCCGTCAGAGTAATCCGCTGGTGGGCCGTGAGACAGTTTGTTTACATTGACCATCTGCAGGCACGGCCATCCACAGCTCCCAGTGGCCTCGGTTTGCCATTCCCAGCCAATGGGAGCTGCAGGAAGTGGCGCAGGCCGCAGGGAGGTGCTGGCCGCTGCTTCCCACAGCTCACATTGGCTGGGAACGGCGAACCACAGCCACTGGGAGCTACGGGCGGCTGTGCCTGTGGACAGTCAATGGAAACAAACTGTCTTGCAGCCTGCCAGCCGATTACCCTGACAGGCTGCGTGCGGTCCGCGGGTAGGGTGACCAGATGTCCCAATTTTATAGGGACAGTCCCGATTTTTGGGTATTTTTCTTATATAGGCTCCTATTACTCCCCACCCGCTGTCCTGATTTTTCACACTTGCTGTCTGGTCACCCGGCCTGCGGGCCACAGGTTGCCCACCACTGCTTTAAGGGATCTCTTTGTGATATTCAGCCTCCACTTATATACAGCTATATCATATACATGCATAGGTGTTAGAATTGATCAAGTTTCAGAGGGACGTGTGTGTGTCTACGTGCATGCTGATGAAAAACGCACAGGCATGTGTGCCTGTGCAGAAAATAATGAATGCACAAGTGGAAGTCAGGTTAAGGCCCCAAAGAAAATCAGATTTTAAGAGTTACTGTAACAAGCTTCACTTTATGTCATGAGTAGAGCTGGTCAGAAATGGAATTTTCATCCTGAATCAGAAAAAAAAGTCAACATTTCTAAATGTACCAGAAAACAAAAATTCCAAATATTTTGTTTCAGAAACATTAAACATAAGAATAGCCAAACTGGGTCAGAACAATGGTCCATCTAGCCCAAGATCCTGTCTTCTGACAATGGCCAGAGCCCGAAGCACCAGAGGGAATGAACCAAACATGGCAATTATCAAGTGATCTAGTTCCAGCTTCTGGCACTCAGAGGTTTTAGGGACACCCAGTACAAAGGGTTGCATCCCTGACCATTTTGGCTAATATCCATTGATGGACCTATCCTCCAGGAACTTATCTAATTCTTTTTTGAACTCAGTTATACTTTTGGCCTTCACAGCATCCCCGACAAGGAATTCCACATGTTGACTGTGTGCTCTGTGAAGAAGTACTTACCTTTGTTTTAACCTCCTGCCTATTAATTTAATTGGGCGACCCCCTGGTGCTTGTGTTATGTGAAAGGGTAAATAACACTTCCTTATTCACCTTCTCCACACCATTCATGATTTTATAGAACCCCTTTTCTAAGATGAATAGTTCCACTCTTTTTAATCTCTCCTCGTATGGAAGTTGTTCCATACCCCTAATTATTTTTGTTACCCTTCTGTGTACTTTTCCCAATTCTAATATAGTTTTTTGAAAGGGACCAGAACTGAACCCAGTGTTCAAGGTGTGGGCACACCATGGATTTATATAGTGGCACGATGATATTTTCTATTTTATTATCTATCCCTTTCCTATTGACCCTTAATGATCTGTTAGCTTTTTTGACTGTTGCTGCACATTGAGCAGATGTTTTCAGATAACTATCCACAATGACTCCAAGATCTTCTTCTTGAATGGTAACAGCTAATTTGGACCCCATCATTTTGTATGCATAGTTGGGATTGTTTTCCAGTGTGCATTACTTTGTACTTATCAACATTTAATTTGACCTGCTATTTTGTTGCCCAGTCACCCAGTTTTGTGAGATCCCTTTGCAACTCTTCACGGTCAGCTCTGGATTTAACTATCTTGAGTAATTTTGTATGGTCTGCAAGCTTTGCCACCTCATTGTTTACTCCTTTTTCCAGACTGTTTAGGAATATGTTGAACAGCACTGATTCCAGCACAGATCCTTGGGGGGACCCCGCTATTGACCTCTCTCCATTCTGAAAACTGACCATTTATTTCTATCCTTTGTTTCCTATTTTTTAACCAGTTATTGATGCATGAGAAAACTTTCTCTCTTATCCCATGAATGCCTACTTTATTTAAGAGCTTTTGGTATGGACCTTGTCAAAGGCTTTCTGAAAGTCCAAATAGGCTATATCGACTGGATCTACGTTTGTTGGCACCACCAGAGAATTCTAATAAATTGACCAGGCAATAAATTGGTCCTTTTACAAAAGCTGTGTTGATTCTTCCCCTATGAATCATGTTTATCTGCGTGTTTGATAATTCTGTTCTTTATAGTTTCAACCAATTTGCCTGGTACTGAAGTTAGACTTATTGGCCTGTAATTGCCAAGATCACGTCTGGAGCCATTTAAAAAAAAATCAGCATTACATTAGCTATCCTCCGGTCATCTGGTACAGAGGCTGATGTAAGCGATATGTTATATACCAGAGTTAGTAGTTCTGCATTTTCATAAACATAAAATACTCATAAATAACATACATTTTAAAATGATAGTCAAAACTAAACATTTGACCTTATGACAATAAATCATTTTGATAATTTTCCATTGAAAATTTTGATGAAATACATTCCTTCAAAATGTATTTAATCTCATCAGCATTTTCTGATGGAAAACTAGCGGTGAGCAGGTTTTATATGTGGACTAGCCACTAGAGGGGGATGCAATGCACACTTTACAAGCATGTCACATTATCTCTGAATTTTTCTTCATCTATGGGTTGCTGTGCTTTTAAGATATAGATTCGTTATACCCTTCAGTTACACTTTTTAAATTTAATTGAACATGTTCATTTTAGAGAGATACTTCAAATTATATTTACTTTACCAATAATAAGTAGTGCCATGTAAAGAAGCAAAATAAACAGTTAACAAGCCTTGTCAGAATAGATAAAACCATGTTTTTGCAAACTACTTTATCATATACAGTATTGTAATTTTCTGATAGTTTTGCACATCACTAATACTTGTCAGTGCTTTTCTGGATCAAAAGCTTAGCACACAGTGGGTGTTCTGTGGTGTAATCGCTTTTAAAAAAATATAAAAAGACCACCAGACCCTCAATCCCTTCTCCCTCCAAAACACATGCACGCTACCCTTTAATTGTCAAAAGGAAAAACAGAGTGAGATCTCTTTCTCACAGTCTCTTAATCCCCACAGGATGACAGTGAGCAGTGAATGAAATCAGTCTGTTTGACACTCTTGGCTACATCCCTCAAAGACAGACACATCCTGTGATTATTTACACTTACAAGACACTACTGAGTTTAAGAGTACCATGATACTGTAGATAGGGCTTAGCAAAGCTTCAAAAAATTAATCTCATTTGAAGATCTATCTTTCCCCCACAACATCAGTGTTGGTGTCCTGACTTTTAAATGTTTCAGGGTACTTAAAATAGCACTGTTAGCTGTATTCCTTCCTGTTCTGTGGTGCTTTCCCACCACAGAATATAGAAAAGGGCAGTGGCCTCAGAGCTGAGGTAATCCATTCCATGGTACCTACACCTTATAGGATTAGAGTGACCATATTTCCTATGCTGAATACGGGACACCTGGTAAAATTACTCATATTCAGGCAAGTTCAACAGCAATCAATCAGAACTATGCATTACAAACATTCAAATTAACATCAAGTTGACTGAGCCCCTGTTAATACTGCGTAGTTGGATTCTTTTTATTTACCTTCTTATCTTTAAGGCTTTAGGGTTCACACGGGGAAGGGTGACACACAGCCCTCCCCACACAGTCCTATATATCTCTCTGACACAGGAGGGGTGACTGACCTACCCGACCCTCCCTGCTCAGCTCTCTCCATGCTTGGCTTGGTGCCCGGGATGGACCCGCCTCTTCTGGGACCTGGCACTGCGTCTTCACGAGGCAATACATGGGGGGTGTGGACACAGGGTCGCATGCTCCCCTCCCCAGATTTCTGCCAGGGTTCACACCAGAATGTGGCCAGTAGTAGCCTTTTGGCACTGCGTGGGAGGGAAGGGGTGGGAGCTGCTTTCAGCTGCGGGGCAGGAGGGGGGACGGCAAGGGAACACCTGGCTGTCCCTGCTCCCTCTCCCCTATATGGCTAGAAGCAGCTTGTCCCTTCCTGCCCGCATAGTGTCGAAAGGCGGCTAACATCTTCAGGCTGCTGCTAACCACCAACATAACCCAGCCGCCTCCAGCTACTGCATGGGCAGGAAGAGATTAAGCCCTAAGGATGCATTGTGCATCAGGGCCCAGGGCACCTGACTGCCGGGGCTTCATGGAACCTGGCCAGAGAGGAGGCTCAACAGGGGAGGGTGCCTAGGGGAGAGAACAGCCCCACACTCCCTGGGGGCAGGATCCAGGGTGGGACGGGGGGCGGGTGAAGAGAGTGCTAAGCCCCTACCCCGGGGGCTGCTGTGGAGCCTGTAGATTTGGGGCAGGAACAGGCTGGAAATTGCTTCCCCCCCACACACTCCAGAGCTTAGCTGAAGGGCGGAGAGGCTTCCCCGTGCCAGTGCTGTGCGGGGCTTTGGCACATGCAGGGCTTGGCTGCCCCTGGCCAGTGCCCAGGCCGGAGGGTCTTGGGCTTTCCTGGGGCACCAGCCCAGCCAGAGGCAGTGGGGGAAGGAAGGCTGGCTGGCCAGGCTGTTGGTGAGCTGAGCACTCCAACCAGGGGCTGGTTCTCCACCCAGCACTGGGAGTGGGATGCAATCCGCCAAGGAAGATATGGAGGGGGCTGGGGCAGGGGGGCGAAGGGGTAAAGCAGGGAGAAGACAGTGAGAGGGGGCGCACGTAAAGGGCTGATGGGTGGGCAGCAGAGGTGACATGTAACCGGCCGCAGCCTGGCATCTGACCATACTCACCAGCCACTGCAGCTCGCAATGCGCAGCCAGCACCAGCTGGAAATGGGATGGAGCCCTGCTGGCCGAGAGCCGGCACGCAGCAGGGACTGTGCTGACGGACCAGCACAGGGAGTGGCTGGCCCTACGCGCTACATCTTTGCCCTGCCACCAGCCTTGCACACCCACCACCATTGTCAGCCACTGGACCATCCCCACTCACCGCTGGTGGGAGGCAGCTGGCGAGCAGGGAGCCGGCCAGCAGCAGGACCCAGCAGTACTGATGTGGGGGAGAGAGAAAATACGGGACAATTTGCCCATTTTAAAGAAAAAGTTGGGACACCTGCAGGAGGGCTTAAATTGGGACTGACCCTTTGAAAACGTCTGGTCACCCTATATAAGATCTCTAAGAGGCTCTAGCTTATAAAACTTTATGATCTATAAGAAGAGCCACAGCAGTGGGTTCAATTATGTGCTATGAGTTGAAATATTCTGTCAGAAATTAAGATTCCAAGTTGGCATAGTGTAGTGACGTTATTGTCCTTCTGGCGATGTAGTTTACCGTTTCTCAGCATATAATGAACTTTGCTCTCTCAGTGAGTGAACCCCCCCCCCGCCAACCCCTCCCCAAAAGACTAGCTTTGTGCAGGGAACTATCCACCACCCAGCAAATTATCCATCTCCCAGCCTTTGAACAGCCACACACGCATACTTTTGCTCAGCTGGCTGTGGGGCTGCTTGGGGACATGAACTCCTTTCAGATACATTTATTCCCTTGTCTCCAATGTCATACACATGTCCTGAGCACATGACATCAATACCCATGATGGCATACAGTCACCAGAATTGAAGAGCTTGGTCTTCTATTTTCATACTTTAAGCATTGGTACTGAGTCACTAACCTCACTGAAAGGTTACTGCTTTCACATCATTGCAACAAATTAGGGATGCTGAACCACTGGCCAGTTCCTTAACATCAGTTCAACAAGTTAGACATGCTGAGCCAATGATCTCAAAAAGGCCTGTGCTGTGACATCATCCCGCCAAGCTTGAGCTGTTAAGGCAAAGACCACACAGAAGACCATTACTGGAATACCATGTCCAGTTCTGGGACCCACCCTTAAAAAAAAGATGTTGCAAAACTGGAGAGGGTTCAGAAAAGAGCAACAAGAATTATTTTGAGGTCTTGAAAATTTGCCTTACCGTGTAAGAATTGTAAAGAATCTCAATCTTTTGGCTTATCCAAGAGAAGGTTAAAACACAACTTAATCATAACCAACAGGTATCTAAATGGGGAGAAAATTTCTGATAGAATCATAGAACATCAGGAGGTCATCTAGTCTAACCCCCTGCTCAAAGCAGGACCAATCCCCAAAAAGATTTTTGCCCCAGATCTCCAAAGAGCCCCCTCAAGGATTGAACTCACAACCCTGGGTTTAGCAGGCTAATGCTCAAACCACTGAGCTATCCCTTCCCCCAAAGTAGAGATCTCTTTAACCTAGTGGACAGATGCATAACATGAGCCAATGTCTGGAAGCTGAAAGTAGACAAATTCAAATTCGAAAGAAAGTGCAAATTTTTAACAGAGAGGGTAATCAACCATTGGAACAGCTTAGCTAGAGATTCGATGAATTATCTCCAAAAACAACAAGGAGTCTGGTGGCACCTTAAAGACTAACAGATTTATTTGGGCATAAGCTTTTGTGGGTAAAAAGCCCACTTCTTCAGGTGCATGGAGTGAAAATTACAGATGCAGGCATAAATGTACTGACACATGAAGAGAAGGGAATTATCTATCACTTGAAGTCTTTAAATCAAGATTGGATGTCTTTCTAAAAGATCTATATTTAGATCAACCAGAAGTTATGGCGGCATTATACAAGAGGTCAGACTAGATGATTATAATGATCCTTTCTGGCCTTAAAGTCTAGGAATCTACCTGAACAAGTACAGTTTGGCAGTTGCAAGTCCCAAGTACTGGAAAGTGGGACCTCCCAAATGCGAAAAACAATGTGGTTCCATTCCTTGCTGTATAGAAACAGATTACCTTGGATCTTAGGCCTGGTCTACATTCCATGGTTAGGTCGACGAAAACTGCCTTCCGTTGTTGATCTAGCTGTGGAAGTGTTTGCACTTAAATTGGGTTCCTGCTGACATGAGGGTCTCTCTATGCCAATACAGTAATACCACCACTGTGAGCAGTGTAGAGTTATAGTCAATGTAATTGACACAGTGTCACTGTAAACACTGAATTGCTTACATCGACTGTTACTGGCTTTCAGGAGTTGTCCCACAAATCCCCACACTGACAATACAATTGATACAAGCGCTCCTAATGAGGACGTGCATCGCCAAGACAAGGAGCTAAGCGTGTGCACTCACAAGTGATTTAATAACTGCGGGGATTGTATGCTGATGTAAGTTAGCTTGACATAATTTTGTAGTGTAGGCATGGCCACACTTTGTTTTACAGGCTTTTTTTAGGGTTAGTCTGGCTTCACATCTGGCTCAAAAACAGTGAAGCTCCGAAGTGAGCTCTTTTTATAGGGGAAGTAAAAGTTGAATAGTTAGGCATAATTTCCTGATGTCCTTCCTTAAGGGACAGAAAAACACCTAATTGTGAAAAATAATGTGCAATTCCTTTCAAATAAAAGAAAATTACTTGTTAGGATAAAAGGTAATCTGTTTCACTTTAGTGTATTCATATCTTGACTCCATTTAAAGATCCCTTATTCTTAACTGTGTAGTGGATCATTACAACTGCAATGCAAGGTATAAATGGTTACATCTTGCAAGGAGCTTGTCATTTAATAGGATATTATTCTATACAGACTTCTGATGTGAGCCATAGTACATACTGACTTCATCAATGTTTGAATTACTTTTCTGGTAATATTGACTTTTCTGCAAAACTATACAAGCGTGGGCAGAATAGTCTTCACATTAAAGAGTCCAGCTTTCAAAACAGTTAAAAACAGTTTCTGTTCTGTTCTTTTGACCCCCGGGCAATGTTCCTGAATTACAAATCTCAGGACTGTAGGTAGCTAAAAAGGTAGGCTAAATAAATCACGTGAGGCACTATCTGACATTTGATTTCTACACGTGGCCTGCATTGACTTCAGTGGGAGTTGTGGGTTTTCAGCACCTCTGAAAATCAGCCTGCTTGTTCAAGTGCATAAATATACATTTAATTGTCAAACTCTGGGCACCCAAGTTTAAAAAATTGGTTATAATTCTTAGTTTCTTCCCCTCCCCCCCATTTTTAAAGATGCAAATAAACTAGGTTAATGCACCATTAATGTGAATATAATTTCTCAAAACTGAGAAAATTCAGTGTTAAGGTTTCTGGTAGCAACCTGAGCGCTAGTCTGTTGAAGGGAGGGAACTGACTAGAAATCAGAACATAGTTACAACTTCCTATTTCTGGCCCTCTCACTAATTCTGTGTGATCCTTGGTAACTCATTTTTACCTTCCTATGTCTCTTTATTGTTCATATGTGACATGGGTTTAAAAATACATATAGCGTACCTAGGGCAGGAAGCTTAATGATGGTTTGTAATGCACCTCCAGATTCTTAGAGGGAGAATGCTATAGAATTATTAATGTTCCAGCAGGGGAAGGTTCAAGAGGGCAGGTGAAGAAAGATACAAAGCTATACCATTTCTGCCAGTTTGCTCCAGTTCAATACAGTAGTGTTTGCTGGGGTATCATTTGCTGTTCGGAGAGCCATGATCATGTCAGGTTTCCCCCTCCCCCGCAATGAGCTTAGGCTGTTTCATCTTGACCTTTTCTTTCTCCCCTCTCTGTCCTTCTGCCTCCCGAGGGATCAATCACTAATCAGCAGTGGGGATGTTTATTTCTCCTATGTGCACCATGAGAGAATGGGATTGATCCACCACTTCATCTTTTTTTCCTCAGTAGTACTGCTTCACTGTATTCTGTGAATACCTGTTGGCATCAGCATAACTTGAAGATGACAATTTAATGGACAGTTAAATATTCCTATAGGTAGGAAGAAACAGCAAAAAGATAGCTGTGTTCCACCCAGTGCTTTATATCAAGTCACATGGGATGGACTCGGGTGAGGAAGATACAGGGGGAAATATTCCAAAGGAAGGCCTACAATTTATACTTAGATCATCCATTTGGAATAATTCCCCGGGATTGGTAGGATGGAATAGAAGGATGCAGGCTTTCCTACCAAAATTATCCTGAAGGTGATCTGAGAACTAACTCATTCACTCAAATGATTTACCAGCCATGGGACAAATCCTGAGAAGTACTAAATACATGCAACTTCCACTGACTTCTCAGGATTGGCAATATTAAAATTGAAATTACAAATCTGCAGTTGGAGGTTAATAATACTTTATTTTTAGCTCAAAGTGTTGCTGCTAAAGCAGATAGCATAGGCTAGCTAATAAAAGAATGGTGATAGCTTAGGAAAACACTGCTAAATCTAAGAATACTGGGTTCACTGAAAGATTTGATAGATCACATTTACTCCCTATCATACTAGCAGAAAGTCTGGACAATTAAGTTTTTCTCCCAGTAAACTTTGAATAAGCTTTAGAAATTCTAACTTCCTAGGAGAGATTTTGCAGAAGCACATAAAATAAAAAATGGAAGGCAAACTTGTGAAGAGCAGATACTGGGATTAATAGAACTAAAGCTTTGATTGTTTTTCTTTGTTTGGTTTTGACTCTATGTTTGATCAAGATAAAGCATTGCCAACAGCCAAATGAAAAGGAAACTCAGTGCATGTTCAAAACAAAACATTACATATATCCCATTTTGAAAAGATCTGTTCAAGCATTTTGTCAAAAATTTGTGAAGTCAGGTTAACACTGCAATCATTATTTTATATGCAGCACAAATGAGGATAATTTAAAAAAGGCATTTATGACACACTAATGCTTAGGAAAAGGATCTGCATGCATAGATGGAGTTAGAATACTATTCTATTCAGGTGTTTATACTGCACTCATCACTACAGTATCTGAGCACCTTCCAGTAGAGCATTAAGCAATGCCAGGCATTGTTTGTTCTCTCATCCCTTAGGCCTGGTCTACACTACAAGTTTAAGTCGACTTTAGCAGCGTTACATCGAATTAAGCCTGGACACGTTCACACGACGAAGCCCTTTCTTTCGACTTAAGGGGCCCTTTAAAACGGTTTCTTTACTCCACCTCCGACGAGGGGATTAGCGATAAAATCGGCCTTAGCGGGTCGGAATTGGGGTAGTGTGGACGGAATTCGACGTTATTGGCCTCCGGGAGCTATCCCACAGTGCTTCATTGTGACCACTCTGGACAGCACTCTCAACTCAGATGCACTGACCAGGTAGACAGGAAAAGCCCCGCGAACGTTTGAATTTCATTTCCTGTTTGCCCAGCGTGGAGAGCACAGGTGACCATGCAGAGCTCATCAGCACAGGTAATCGTGATGGAGTCCCAGGATCGCAAAAGAGCTCCAGCATGGACCGAACGGGAGGTACGGGATCTGCTCGTCATATGGGGAGATGAATCAGTGCTAGCTGAACTCCGTAGCAGTAAAAGAAATGGCAAAATATTAGAAAAGGTCTCCAAGGCCATGAAGGACAGAGGCCATAACAGGGACGCACAGCAGTGCTGCATGAAAATTAAGGAGCTAAGGCAAGCCTACCACAAAGCCAGAGAGGCAAACGGAAGGTCCAGGGCGCAGCCTTTACCTTTGTAAATATTACACATGGTTTAAAAGCAAGCGTGTTTAATGATTAATGATTAATTTGCTCTGGCAATCGCGGCCAGTACAGCTACTGGAAAAGTCTGTTAACGTGTATGGGGATGGAGCGGAAATCCTCCAGGGACATCTCCAGAAAGCTCTCCTTCATGTACTCCCAAAGCCTTTGCAAAAGGTTTCTGGGGAGGGCTGCCTTATCCCGTCCGCCATGGTAGGACACTTTACCACGCCAGGCCAGTAGCACGTAGTCTGGAATCATTGCATAACAAAGCATGGCAGCGTATGGTCCCGGTGTTTGCTGGCATGCAGACAACATCCATTCCTTATCTCTCTTTATTGTCCTCAGGAGAGTGATATCATTCACGGTCACCTGGTTGAAATGGGGTGATTTTATTAAGGGGACATTCAGAGGTGCCCGTTCCTGCTCGGCTGACCAGAAATGTTCCCCGCCGTTAGCCATGCAGTGGGGGGGAGGGGTGAAGTGATCATCCCAGAGAATAGGGTGTGTGTGGGGGGTGAGTTAGTTGGGTTTGTGCTGCATATTAACCCGGGAACCGCAGCCCCTCCTTTTACATTGCAAACCCATTTTAAATGGCCAACCCAACAGGTGCTTGGTATGGGAAATGAGGGCGCTACTGTTTGAAACCATTCCCACATGTTAAGAAGGTGAAAAAAGCCAAAAGACTGTGGCTTACCATGGCTGCCTGCAAGCCGAAATCTGTGATCTCTCACACCAAACCGGCAGGCCGTCAATATAATAGGAAAAATGCGACCTTGTAACGAAAGCACATGTGCTGTGTAATGTGAACAGCAAAATTTAATGTGAAAGAGTGTACCCATTGTTCTCTAAAATGTGTCTTTTTTAACCACCTCTCCCTTCTCCTCCACCAGCTGCAAATGTTTCTCCTTCACAGAGGCTAGTGAAGATTAGAAGGAGAAAACGGCGGACTCGGGATGACATGTTCACGGAGCTCCAGATGTCCTCCCATGCTGAAAGAGCACAGCAGAATGCGTGGAGGCAGTCAATGTCAGACTACAGAAAAGCACAGTATGAATGAGAGGAGAGGTGGCGGGCTGAATCGCGGGATGAACAGAGCAAGTGGTGGGCTGAAGATGATAGGTGGGTCAGCTTGCAGACAAAAGGCAAGAGTCGATGCTCCGGGTGCTGGAGCATCAAACTGATATGCTCCAGCGTATGGTTGAGCTGCAGGAAAGGCAGCAGGAGCAGAGACCGCCGCTGCAGACCCTGTGTAACCAACAGCCCTCCTCCCCAAGTTCCATAGCCTCCTTACCCAGACGCCCAAGAACACGGTGGGGGTGCCTCTGGCCACCCAGTCACTCCACCCCAGATGATTGCCCGAGCATCAGAAGGCTGGCCTTCAATAAGAGTTAAAGTTTTACTGCAGTGTGTCCTTTTCCTTCCCTCCTCCCCCACCCATCCCGGGCTACCTTGGCAATTATCCCCCTAGTTGTGTGATGAATTAATAAAGAATGCATGAATGTGAAGTAACAATGACTTTATTGCCTCTGCAAGCGGTGCTCGAAGGGGGAGGGGAGAGGAGGGTGGGGTTTTTGGTTTACAGGGAAGTAGAGTGAACCAGGTGGGGGGGGTGGGGCGGAGGGTTCATCAAGAAGAAACAAACAGAAGTTTCACACCGTAGGCTGGCCAGTCACAAAACTCGTTTTCAAAGCTTCTCTGATGTGCACCACGCCCTGCTGTGCTCTTCTAACCGTCCTGGTGTCTGGCTGCGCGTAATCAGCGGCCAGGCGATGTGCCTCAACCTCCCACCCCCCTTACTCTCACAGATATTGTGGAGCGCACAGCAAGCAGCAATAACAATGGGGATATTCTTTTCGCTGAGGTCTGAGCGAGTCAGTAAGCTGCACCAGCACGCTTTTAAACGTCCAAATGCACATTCCACCGCCATTCGGCACTTGCTCAGCCTGTAGTTGAACAGGTCCTGACTACTGTCCAGGGTGCCTGAGTACGGCTTCATGAGCCATGGCATTAAGGGGTAGACTAGGTCCCCAAGGATAACTATAGGCAATTAGCTGCTGCTGTGTAGCAATGTAGTACCACATCTGCCGGCACCCAGAGGACATATGGTGATGGTGAGCTGAGCGGGTTCCATGCTTGGCGTGGTATGTTGTCTGCACAGGTAAACCAGGTAAAAAGGTGCGAATCGATTGTCTGCCGTTGCTCTGAGGGGGCAGTACCTGATGACATGTACCCAGAACTCCCCGTGACACTGTTTTGCATCATTCAGGCATTGGGATCTCAACCCAGAATTCCAATGGGCAGCGGAGACTGCGGGAACTGTGGGATAGCTACCCATAGTGCAACGCTCCGGCAGTTGATGCTAGCCTCGGTACTGTGGATGCGGTCCACCGACTTCATGCACTTAGAGCATTTTATGTGGGGACACACACAATCGGCTGTATACAACCAATTTCTATAAAACCGGCTTCTATAAATTCGACCTAATTTTGTAGTGTAGACATACCCTTAGAGGAAGAAGCATGTGGAGTAGATGCCTTGTTTTTGTAGGGTTTTTCAATATTATTTTATTTTTTATTTGTTAGATATACCCTGTTGCTATGTATTTCTGCTAGAGAAGGCAAGGTCCAAGAAAGGTGCCTTGTACTTGGAGCACAAAGTGGTGACTTGTGTGCTAGTCCTCAGCTCCCAGGGGAGTTAATTCAAGAGGTTCTGTGTTGCACACAGACAAGTTTCACTCTTACAGTTAAATGTTGGGGGAAGAAGGCAGGATCCACAGAGTAGCAAAGTCTTTAGCTTTGGGGCTTCAACCCCACCTGCCTCTGCAGAATGCTCCGTGCCATAGATGGGCTCTGCACCCACAGCATGGTCCCCCAAATCCTGCACAGCATAATCACAGTAGTCCTGTTACCAGGCATTCCTCTGTACCCATGGATCCCCAAGGTAGGAATCACGTGAATGTGCCTACATCTCTCTCTCATATACACACACGTATATTATATATGGGTTGCTTGAAATGTTTCCAACAAAAAAATTATGTCAAAAATGAAGTTTAGTTGAAAATAGATTTTTTCCATGAAAAAAATTCATTTTTGCCTAAATGTATTGTTTTTGGAGCCTTTTTGCATCCTCCTGATCCTGGGCTCCTCTGGGGGCAGGCAAGACCGCGAGGGTAATCTGGACAATCTGGAAAGCCTGTCTAAATTATGGAACCTTCTCTGAGACTGCCCTAGAAACTGCAGCACTACCCAGAATCTCTGCAACACTGCATACTGCAGCCCTGCCCCGACACACCCCTTTCACTCCCAGGTCAGCCCCTGGCACACTTCCCACACCAGTGCTTTAAGGGGCTCCAGAAAAGGCAGCCTTATGGCTGTCTTGTTCAGTTCCTGAGCTAGAAGTGAGGCTTTTAGAGCCTCTTCACAGTGCTCCAGCCTTTTTCTGGCATGAAGGGGCCAGAGTGGGGAGTCAGGATCTCACCCGTAATGTGTTGCACTTACCATAACTTTATTTCTTTAAAAATTAAGAGGGGGGAAATTAGAACCTCTCCCTGATGTATTTCAATAAGCACTCTGTTTTGTCACAGAAACCCAAACATATTCACTTGACTGATTCTCAGAAATGTAGGAGAAAATAAAACACTTCAAAGCCGGATGCAGGAAAGTAACCAAATGAGTATGTATCAAAAAGGATTATGCTTAGTTGTGAGGCCCTTTGTGTCTGAAAACAGAAAGGCTACCTACTGAGGTAACGATGAATCTGCTTTTTCTGTCAGTTGTAGTTCTATAATAGTCTGGGAGAACAACCATGCATGTCTTCTGGATTTCTCTTCTGCTTAGTGATCTCCTGTCCAAGAACTGATTAGGCCTGAACCCAAACCCCAGCTATGAGCACCTTCCTGCAGTAAGGAGGCAGGGAGAATTGAAATCTCATGTGACGATCAGATGGATGTGAATATGGCAATGGTCACTGGGCCTGATTCTGCTCTTGCTTATACTGTTTTTGCCATAGTGAAACTCCTGATTTACAGCACAATGAGTGAGAGGAGAATCAGGTTCCCTTTCTTTACAATGAACTGAAATTAAGTTCCTAGTCTGAATGCTGGCTCCACTTAATTAAATGAGGCCAGGATTTCACTCAAGATCTCAACATCTCTGGGGCCCACCCAGTCCCTCCTCTCCTACAGGTTCCGTGTAACTCCCATTAAAGCCCAGTAGTTACTCATAGCTGTGATGGGTGGGTGAGAATGGTGCCTTGAACATTAGACCCATATTTAGTTTTAAAGCCAGGTATTATCAAGCATATTTGGACTAATACAGCTGTACTTTCCCCCAGCTTGCAGCTCCCATGACTTCAACTGAATCAGTTTGGGACTCCCACAGATTTCTCACCCCAGAATACACTCATACATCTGTAGACCGTTAGTTTGGGAATGCTCTGAACCACTCTGTAGGTGACAAGGAGAGAGGTGAAAGAGGATTATAATGGCCAGAAGAGGATGTTGGGCAATCCCCACTCTGGATAAAAGTTCCATAAGTAAGTCAACTTGCCAGATGATACTTAAAATACAATTCAAGAGCTCTTTACCTTTTCCCTCTCAGAACCTGATCCTAAAAGCACTAACAACTCTCTCTGAAGTCAACATGATTTCTTAACTATAGTCAGCATCAGGCCCTCAGCAATAACTACATTTTCAGACATTCACAGCAATATGTTTCAATACATTGTTATAAAGCAGAGAACAGTATCCTCCTACTAATGGCTATAACTTTGTTATTACCAAACTAAATTCTTTCATACAAGGCAAAGCACATCCTCCCTTTTCAAGGGGACTATGTATAGGACATGTGAAGCTTCAATATTAAAAGTTGAACTCAACTCTAAAAAGGGACTATGTGAAAACATCTCCTTCTTACTCATGAGATCCTCTTGCTTTCATGCCTGCTCACTATATTGACAAAAATAAGTTTTGACTGTTTTTTTTTTAACTTGGGATAACCCTGAAGAGCTACCGCAGCTATGGGAGAGGGTGAGCAGGGTTGAATTATTTCTTGTGCATCATAAATATATTTGTTTATAACTTGCAATTGCTTATACCCAGGTAACCTCAAGTAAAACACTGAAATTGCACAGGAATCACTTACAGAATAACCTGTACTGCAGATGTTCTACTTCTGGCAATAATATGCAACAAGGAAAGAACCTATCTTGTCTTGAAGAGTTAAAGTTGAGTTTAGATGGTTGGCATTTTAAAAAAAACCCTAAATGTTTTTTTTTTTCACTTGTACACAGAGGCCATTTGACCTGTGAGTCATTGAGACAATACATTTTGAATCCCACTATGCAATATTTTTTACAGAGTTCCTCTTCAAAGTAGAACCACACTTTAAAGCAAAACCACCTTTGAGTTACTAAAGAGGGGGGGAAAAAAGAAGAAAAAGCATCTGAATAATACTTAACTTAACTCTGAATAACACTTTCCCCCCCACATTTGGGTAATACAAATGGAGATCTACAGCTCAATAGAGTTTTATAAACCTTTCACAGAAAAATATTCTTCTGGGATAAGAATAAGCATGAGAAATTTCAGCCAAAACAGTAATTTCTTGAGAAAGTTATAAGTGATTGGAAGTAGGGATTTACAACGGAAGTGAATTCTAAACCGTGACTACAGCACTGTTCCTGCCTCACTGTAAGGATGTACTGAATAACTTGTTACCACTATTGAATGCATATTTAGGCTGTTTACTAACCTTTTCATACTACTTCCAACTCCCATTGTCAACATTTCCCTTAATCATGGGTACACCTTGCTAATACAGAAGCTCAAGTGATTATTTTAAATATTTAAGAAAACATTTATCACCTGGACATGTGGCATGTACTGCTGGCTAACTGGCAATGGTCTTGGCTGCAGTGTCGTGACCACAAGCTCACATAGCCATATGAATAACAGAACGATTTCAGGGATGAAATAAAATGAAGTATACAGAATGTAAATCTGCACTTCTGTGGTATGTTAGATATGTACTTCAGCATTTCTCAGTACCTTCAAAACAGGATCAAGTAACTTGTTTAATTCAGAGGCTGAATGCAAAGATGAAAAAAAATACTCAAGAGATATGCAAAGAAAGTGTGGAATGGCACCTTTCTAATTATGAAAGGAAAGTTTGCCATTTTTAAGTCATAAAAGCGATGCAATAACCACTTGCAAAGAAATCTCATCTAAGATATCAAAAGCAATTCATATAAAATGAAAGGAGTTGACATTAGTGAATTGGAAAAAAGAAGGTTTACTTTGATACTGTCACAGAATGCAAATGTGTATTGCTGCAAGGACAAGCCATCTGCCATAAATGTTAGCATCCACAAAAGCTGAAAAGTGATAGGAAGAGAGCGGAAGAACATATCCAGGATTGTGCATCCAGTGCTAGATTCAGTTAAACAAGGTCTAGTCGGATACAAACAACATGTTAAAATATTTTAATACTCTGTAATGAAATGTGGAAATGTCTGCATCTATTAAGGAAAGTTATTGAGAGATGAAACCTTTAAAATAAATGAAAAAATTGAATGTTGTCAGGGTTGCATACATTTAAGACCTCTGGAAAATTTGGAGTATACTGAAATCACATATATAGAGAAAATGCACCTAAAAAACTTACTGGTTAAAGCAATGTACTGTATCTAAGATGCAGTGCAAAATTGTAGATCATGGCCATACAGCTAAAATGGATTTTGCCTTTTGCCTTTTGCAAAATGTCATTTAGGAATAAAAGCGTCTACAGAAACTAATGAAAATTGATGTACTGACTTGGGAAAGCTATTACAATTGATTTAATTTGAAGCAAAGAACACGCAAGAGGAAGCACAAAAACATAGGTTGCATGCAACAAATACACAAACGGCAAGGCTTCTGGAAATCAGAACTATAATTGCTACGAGGATTTGGAAACTGAAGCTGTGAATAAGGCTAAGGATTTAGAAAATGATATTGTAATGATATTGTGTCAAAAACTTCAAGAAACTGTGAAGATCAAAGTGTTTAGAAAGTTTTCATGAGCCAGCTACTGTACTGTATGTTCATGGCACAGGGCTTGTGAAAGGCAGAGCAAATTATAACAAAGAAGTATGAATGTGGACACAGCAATGCTCTTATGATATTTATCAAAGTGGTGACTGATCCAAGTAAATTTAGGGGAGTGAAAAGTATTTGAAAAGAAATGAACTATCTGGCACCAGTACACATGATAAAGGGAAAATGAAAGTAATATTGATGGTCTCCACAAAAAAGCATAACATGCCCATATTTGAGCTGTTGATAGGAGAACAGTCAAGTGAGGAACACAAATTCTTGCCAGATAATAGTTTTCAAGACAGATAAAATTTAAACTCCCCCAACCAGGACTCCCACAAATCACTGTCTTCAAGATTTCTAGCGTCACATAAACCAAAACCACAGGATGATAAATTTAATCATAAAAATGTAATGGGTTCATACAATGTTCCCACGATTCTTTGAGTTTCTAGTGAATTTGATTTCAGCTCCCACACTTTCCATCAGAATATGTAAGTGATTTGAATATGACAAGTAGAATCATTTTGAGACCACATGAGATGTCAAATGAAAATATTAATCAAATGCAAAAACTAAGCCAGATACACTCAAGAATGGTGTATGCTGGTAGTAATGTAAGCAAAAAAAAAACAGTATAGAATTACAGACTCCTCTAAGTTCTTGGTTCAAATCTAGCCTTGGTCAGTAGATCATAGTGGACAGATCGGCGGCAGCGGTGATCCCTCAAGGCTGAGGATGATCTTTCACAGGTTTTATCTTTCATGGGTCCTTTGGTGAGCAAAGAGTCCAATTCTTGAGCTACAGGCTCTTTAGCAGACATTGCAGGTGGTGTTGGAAGACAGGGTTGGGCCGTGATTGCTGCAGGACTGTTGTCTTTCCTTTCTTTTCTGGTGTTTTTCTGCAACCAGGGCAAGGCGATTTTCCTCAAATGTGGACGTTCCCTCTCTGACAAGTCTTCGCCAGTTATCCCTATCCTGGGCTGCTGTCTCCCAGTGTGTGGTGTCGATGCCACATCTCTTGATGTTTATCTTGAGGGTGTCTTTAAAGCGTTTCTTTTGGCCTCCTCATTTCCTTTCTCCTTTGGTGAGTTGGGCATACAGCAGTTGTTTTGGTAAGCATACATCAGGCATGCGCACGCAGTGCGCGCTCCACCTCAGCTGGTGCTGGATAATCAGGGCCTCAACACTGAAGATGCTGGCCTCTGTGAAGACACTGACATTAGTGCGATGATCCTCCCACTTTATGCCGAGGATCTTCCGAAGAAAGTGCTGGTGCTGGCATTCCAAGTTTTTCAGGTGTTTTCTGTAGGTCACCAAAGTCTCACAGCCATAGAGGAGAGTTGGGATTACCACCACTTTCTAAACTAACAGTTTAGTATGTGCTCTGATGTTGTGATTGTTGAACACCCAGCGAGACAGTCTGCCAAAGGCAAGGCTGGCACAGCAAATTCTGTGCTGAATCTCGATGTCTATGTCTGCCCTCTGTGAGAGATGGTTGTCAAGATAGGCAAAGTATTCTACATTTTCCAGTTCTTCTTTGTCAATGTAGATCTTCCTTGCTGGGTCTGATGATTGACCAGGGACTGGCTGGTGGAGAACTTTGGTTTTGCCGATGTTCAGAGTTAGCCCTAGGCTTTTGTAAGCTTCAGAGAAGCAATTAAGGGCTGTTTGAGTGTAAAGAACACGGGATCTAAGAGCTGTAAGAACACAGCAGACAGATCTGCATTAAATCAAAACAGCCCAGGAATTGGTGCTGTCTGCAACCCATATAACAGTTTATGCAGAGAGGTTCAATACACATAGAGACAATACAATGCTGTCATCCCCCTCAACTTAAAATTAAGGCATCTTGACAAAACAATATTGGATAACCTGTCTTGCCCCCTGTGCTCAACCCATTCTCTGGAAAAACAGAAGAGTTTGCTCTAGAGGTGTCAATCTGGCACCTACCATCAGTACTACATGCGCTAATTTTTCTACTTTAAAGAAAAAAAGAAATAGCCCATAGAAACAGAGCTCAGACCAGAAAGCGCACAAATGCTATTGTTACCTCAATGGCACTTAGAACTTCGAAAAGTGCAGACAGAGAAAGGAATCCTTAAGCTGCAGACTAGGGAAATACAAGAGAAGACACTTCAGTAGAGCCAAGGGAAGGTTAATAAAGAGTTCAGAAGAATCAGGAGTAAATTGTCTGATGCTAAGGCCGCATGCAGCTCGAGATGGCGAGACCAAGAATATCTTTTTCATTCTTTCACTTGTGGATTGAAAGAAATTAGAAAAAGAATTAGAAGAACATGTAATCAATCGTGTCCTTTACAAAATCCAGTAGTTGTGCTCGACTGCCAGATTCAAGAGCATCTTTCAGAGCAAAAGACAGGCAAAGCCTATTAAATGTGTGTTCCTTTTCCAAAGCAAAGGGTCACTAAAAGAGCCTTCTACCCTTAATACACTGAAGATTTAATGAAAGGCAATGCTATTTTAAGATTTTGTAAGGGGCTTTTTATAACAAAGAAGAGTTGCAGACACCATCCTCATTACCGCCAAGCTGCCATCCAGTCTTTCATCTGTATCACCAAGCCAGATCTTAAGAAACTTTTTATAGATAGTTAAAGCCATCAAATGATGCTCAGTCACTAAAAAGACAGATTCTAACATGGTCGGCTGTTACGGTTTAAATGATACCGGTACTGAAAGTGTCTACGTTTTTATTACAGAGCTTTAATCATGCTGGTTGAGCTTGCTCACAAAAGTAATATTCGGTCAATCTGGCACTAAGGTGGAGTTCATCCCCAATGCTGGTAACCATCAAAACCTTGAAGGTTAGTTGGGAAAGCAAAATCAAAAATCCAAATTATTAACGGTACATAGGAGACAACCTCTAATCCAGGATACTGAATATGAGAGATGCATTTTATCCTTAGCTCATGTTGTGGTTTCATTTAATTTATAATGTGAGACATTATGTGATTTCCAGAGATGAAAGTAAGCCGGTCCGGTCTGGCATACTGGCAAGAGCTGGTACACAGCCGACTGTACCAGCAGGGGGCAGATTCCCCAGGCCATCAATTTAAAAGGGACCTGGGCTCCGGGCAGTGGCCAGAGCCCCTGGCCCTTTAAATTGCCTCCAGAGCCCCGCTGCCAGAGCCCTGGGGTAGCGGCAGTGGCCGGAGCCCCTGCCCCTTTAAATGACTGCCAGAGCCCCAGAGCTCCCGGCCTCCGCTACTGCTACCATGGGGCTCCGGTGGCAATTTAAAGGACCTGGGGCTCCTGGCAGCCACCACCATTACCCCAGGGCTTCAGCAGTGATTTAAAGGGCCTGGGGCTCCAGCTACGGTAGCAGCAGCTGGGAGCCGTGGGCCTTTAAAATCACCACTGGAGCCCCATGGTAGCGGCGGTGGCTGCCAGGATCCCCTGGCCCTTTAAATCACCGCCAGAGCCCCAGGGCTCCCAGCCACCACTGCCGCTACAATGGGACTCCAGCGGCGATTTAAAGGGCCTGGGGCTCCCGGCAGCTGCTGCCACAGCTGGAGCCACAGGCCCTTTAAATCGCTTCCAGAGCCCTGGGGTAGCAGCAGTGGCCGGGAGCCCTTGGACTCCAGCGGCAATTTAAGGGCCTGGGGATTTAAAGCCCCACCCCTTCCACCCAAGACCCTGCCCCTTCCACCTGAGTCCTCCCCCCACACCTTGCTCAGGACCCCGGCCCTGTGTACCGGCAAGTCTCTTAAGTTACTTTCACTCCTGGTGATTTCTGAACTTTGCAAAGATGATTATAACTGGTGAACAAATTTGAGGTGAACAAATTTGCACTGACTTAATTGGAGTCAAGATTACACTCTTGGTGATTTGCTTCATCTACGACCAGGGAGCAATTCCCTGGACTTTCACCCTGGGCTGAATGGGATGCATGCTGGGGAATGGGATGCATGCTTTTAAAAGTAAAAGTTTCAAAGTTCAAGCTACTCTAGCAGTGGCAGGCATCACCAAAAGCTGCAAACATGCCTTGCACATCATTGACACGAAAGCAAAATGTCACCTTTTGGCAAGTGATTTGATAGAGATTCCAGCATGGCAATTATACGATCTATGGCCTTTTTGTGAGATGACATTTTTGGACAACATTATTTAGGATAATCCAATGTGGAACAGTCTTTGAAGCTACCTCTTGTGACTAGAGATGAGCGTTAGCTATAAAGTTTGGATCTGGATCGCAACTGCCTCAATGGTCAGATATATTTGGATTTGGGGTTTTGGTTTGTGTCACTGTAAACAGGAACCAAAGGGGGCAACAGTTGTGCTTCTCTTACAGAACATGGCCGCCCCTCTGTGCTCTCTGGTTGCGAAACTGGACAGGGAAGCATGAGGGGACAGAAGTATGTGGGGTACTTCAGGGAGACTCACAGGAGGGACAAGAGAATATGGGGGCTGGGAAGGAGAGAGATTGAGGAAGTGGAGGGGAATATGAGGTGTAAGAGCAGATGGAGGGGGAGATGGAATATGGAGTGCAGGAGGGAGAATGAAGGGTGACAGAGGAATGTGGTCTGTGGGAGAGAGACTAGGGGGGTGTAAGTGAATACGGGTGCAGGAGGAAGACTGCGAGGGGCGGAGGGATGTGAGACAAAGGAATAACCATTCTCTCTGAGGGGGTAGCAATGTAAAGGAATAAACAACTGTTTAATTGTTTAACAGTTGTTGGTATCTGTCTTTCCAGGACAAGGGAACAGAGTATTTCCCTAAATCAGAAATCAGATCAACAAGGGCAGAAACTGATGACTTAGGTGTCCAGAATATCATTCAGATGTATTACTAAAACTCTTAAACTTGTCACTGTGTCAGGACTAGTGAGCATAGTGTAGACAAGAGAAATAGTGAGAGTGTAGGACAGAAACTGAAGAAGCCATAGCTGACATTTTCAAAAGCTAACTTAATTCAGGACATATCCCTGAACACTGGAAAATAGCAATGTAAAGAAGCAGTAACACACCAGGAAATTAGAGGCCAGGAAGTTCACTGCCAGTTGTAGAGAAAACATTTGGAAATGTTTTAGAAGATCAAGAGGTGTAACATTTACTGCACTAAAAGCACTGCCTGGTTAAGAGTAGCCAACACAGTTGCAAGAAAGGAATATCATGCCTCAGTGACTTGCTGCAATTCTCTGAGGATGCGTCTGGCAGGGTAGATGAAAGTGCAGTGAAATGGACATCACATGATTTTTTTTAAAGAATGCCGTCTACCAATTTCCACATTGAAGGGTAATGTGTAAGGTGAGAAGTCATTGATTAGTAGGAAATCTGCCTGATTGGATTACAAGATGGCTAAACATGGGACTTTTTCAAGCTGCAGAAATGGAATGGGGATGCCACGGGGTCAGGGTTGCCTCTACAGCTTGTACTTGACACAATAAGGATTTAAAAATGTAAGAGTTTACAAATGAGAAAGTGGGAGAGAAAAACAAAACAAATGTGCAGTATGCCATTGGGACTTCCTCTAACAGCTCATATGGAAACATGGCTTTTTGCATTGTGATAAACATTTCCACAGTTCATTTTTTTCTTTCCCGTTGAGGTGCAGAGATCAGTGCCTTTGCATGGTACAGAACTGGTTATTGCAAAGCTTTACTGTCAAGCATTCCAACTTGTTTGATAAATGAGCTGCAATTAGTACAGAATGCAATAGACAGGCGTTCAACTTATTCTCAGAGTTTGGTTCTCATGATACCAATGTTCCTGCTCTGCTATTTAGTAATAAAGTTGCACAGTAAGGCTCACATTTTCAGCTGGCCTCCACTCATATGCCTATAAACATTGTTAATTGGTCTATTTGTATTGGGAAATCCCCAAATCTGCACAGTCAAATCAAGCGATTGTGCATGCAGTCAGGCAGCTGGTGCGTAGCTATCCATTTCTGCATCTTAATACAGGTATTTGCATGTACAGATAGATGCACTCAGACATTTGGTAGGTGGAGTAATCAAAGCATGCTGATCATTTGAGACAAAGTATAAGGCAGAATTTATGCCAGGATTGCCATACTGAAGCATTTAAAAATCATGAATCAGGCCCCATGTGATTGGCTTAAATATCGTGAGATTTTAAAAACAATTTGGGGCTTTTCATTTGTTTTGTGGTTTTTGAGACTTGAGGGCTAGAATTACATTTTTAAAAATGAAAGGTGAGATTATCATGTAATAATATGACACTAGGAGCTGGGGCTTTAAACAAAATCCCAGGTAATGTATTTGTGAGACTTGTGATAAAATCATGAGAGTTGGCCACACTGCTTATGCTTACTTTTAAAAGGACCAAACTTGAGAGATGGGGATGGCGGGGGGGGGGATTGTCATAGGCACAAAGGGTAATTAGACTCCTGACTTCCATTGAAAGTCAATGGGCACCTAACTTCCATTTATGCCTTTGAAAATCCCCCTCCCCCCATTTCCCTGACTGAGATCACCTTGCTTACATCTCTTTCAATGATAGAATGTGTTGCATTAGCTTGTAATTATTTGTAGGTACTGTGCATATATTTTGTGTCAATTATTATTCATATTCTAAATTTTTGGTTCCTCCTAAGTCTCCTTTACACAACCCTGGTGGCACAAAGTAGACTTACAGTTACTGCTAGGCAGCACCTGAAGATTTCCCTAGGGCAGGGGAATCATCAGCTGGGTATGTCCGCCGTAGCTACTCTGTCTCTCCACCCCGCCAGGGCCTAGCGAGTATTCTGGGGTGGAATGGAGACATGTCAGGGAAGGTGAACCAGAGCAGGGCCTGAGTCCAATGCAATGCACTCCAGCTATTCCAGTTGGTGGAATGTCTCCTTATGAGCTATTATCTGCCAGAACAACTTAGAACAGCTCTGAGGGGTGGAACCCCATGAGAGCCAAGTACTGCTCTTGAGGATTTCGGTTTATTTCTTTGTTGGGCTTCATATGTTACCATTCAAAATAGATGTACAAGTAAAGTCAGAACTTAAAAAAGCCCAGAGGGTTAAATATTACTTCTGAACGTCCTCAGTTTAAGTACTGCTGGAAGCAAGAAAATATTACAGATGTTTTCAAATGTTAAAGCCATACAATTAATTCTCTTGATGCTAGCCCTGACAACATCCAGAAAAGCTACTGCTGCCTCAGTCTCCTTTCGTTGGCACTAGAGCACTGACTTGGGAGACAATACAATGAACACTTCTATTTCTTCACAAAGCAAGAGGAGAAAAGTCCAGTTCCATCCCCCAGAGAAAGAACTACTGGCACAGGAAGCTTTTAGTGCAGTGACCAGTTACAGTAGGACATGAAAGCTTTGAGCAAGGATCAAAAGATCATACAAAAAATGAGATGTGTGTGGAACACCGTTCTGTATTACAGCAGCACTAGGCTGGAATACTGGAAGTGGGTCATTGGGGAACACAAACAAAAATGAATACTGTAATTTGATTTACCAAAAATGCTTATTTAGTAACTGGAGAAGAGAAAAGAAGGTATATATGCCTGATATGAAAGCAAATCCTTTCTGTGCCTAATCAGGTCCTAGCCCTTTACAATTTTTCATGTAGGGGATTTATTGTTATACAGGGTGAATTCCATTGACTTAACAGCAAGTTCCTGTATAAAAATCATTTCCTTCCTTCAAGAGAGGATGAACTTTAAAAGACCAGGATTGTACATTGGAGAGAATATAGTTGTTGAACAGCTGCATCCTTTTGGAAAGATTACCTTCAGAATTCAACAGACATCACCATGAGCAGTGGTTATATATGGAACATATGCTAGGAGTGTGATGGGCAGTTGACAGTTTTCAAATCTGTTTCATCATTTACATACATGAATTTGTATAACCAGGTCTTTCATACTTGAGCCTCTCCTGTCACTTTGTATGTAGACACCAGCTGACTACTCCACTGAATGTCAAGTAATTCTATTAAGGGGTGCAACTTAGTGTAAATTACACAACAGATGTGTATTTCCCATGTCAATTTTATTCTTACTGGATGCATATATATTATAAATCATTTCAGAATATGACACGTTGATGTAAAATAGGTATTAGTATGAAGGATAAATAAAATGTAACAAATAAATATTTCAAAATAAACGTGTTAAAGCATTCAATAACACTGACACACCTGGGCCCCATGATTCAATCTGATCCACACAGGTGGACCCATGCACCTGTTTAGAGCCCCATGGATTTAAATGAGATTCTGCACAGGTACAGGGGTCTGGCTGTGCAGAATCAGACTGCAGCATATTGTATTTATTTTAGGGCTACATCGTCCACTGAATTTGAGGGACAAGGAGAGAAACTTACCTGTTCAAGTCCCGATGTATGATTGGTTGTGTAAGATTATGAAGATACTCCATACCTTTGGCAACATCTACAGCAATGATTAATTTAGACTGCAAGTCAAGATTCCTAGATTTAAAACATACAGTACTGGTCAAAACAGACAGAGATAAGACAAATTTACTTACAACGTTCTGAAGAACTCACAATAACCCCAAAGTTGTGTCATCTGCAAATCAGAACTGCCTTTTTAGTTGGTTTATTGTAATTTGAATACAAAATCTCGCCAAGTAAAACAATAATAAACTAGCTAAGAGTTTTGTGATTAATTGCTTGTTTACTTCATATACCAAATAGTCTGGATTAAAACAATGATTTGGTACATTCCTCTAACTGAAGTGGATAATAAATATTTGCACCACTGGAGTTCTTATCTCCAGAATTATTTATAATAGGGTCATACAAAATGTTAATCAGATACCTCTTCTGTTCATGCAGCAGAGAAAAAAGTGATCCTCCAGAAATATATTGAGTGACTATAGCAAACTGACTTGGATCATCTAAGCAAGCGCCAACAAACTGGATGACGCAAGGATGATTGAGTCGACAGAGGATAGAAACTTCACGGCAAAACATGTCCACATCTGATTTGGAACAGTAGGTATTGGCTCTGTAGCTAATAATTGACATGAAGAGAAATCAAAAGTAAGTGAAAAGTAGCATGAATATTATGTGGTATGATTTTTTTGTACTCTAAATTAGGATACTAACGAACCAAATGGAAAACTCTTTGCAAACTTACCGTTTGATTGCTACTATTTTATTTCTGCATTTTCCCTTATACACTTTTCCAAAAGACCCTAAAATGATGAAAAATAAATAAGCACAAAGATATTTTCTGTGTGCATCAAACTTTTAAGATGGATGCATTCTGCTTTTGGTACCTGAGCCAATAATCTCATGGAACTCTATTTCAGAGAGCTGAAGATGGAAATGTGATGGCAAACCAGCACGGAGGAGGAGAACATCTGCCTTTTCTGCAAAAGAAAATCATTATTCTTTTTTGTAAAATGTGTGTGTGCAGGGGAAATAAAAGCACTTAAATTGACAAAAACATTGCACAGTAGCAGCTGATTTTCCTACCATAAATTGGTTGACTGGTAATCCCATTTCTTTTTGTTTCAATACCCATGATAAACCCCAATAATAAACAAGGATTTGCAACATTACAGCTGCCTCAGGGTTTCTTGGCTCTAAAGTCTTATCACTGATGAACACTGTCCCATAAGCATATTCTGTCTGGATCATGTGATTGTTGCATAAAATCCTTTATATAAGGAATTAGTTCCCTATTCTGTGTATCCAGCACTCGCTACCAATGCTGTGGTTTTTATTTGTGATCTGATCTACTGTTCAATGGCACTTGGAATCTGAACTCTGATGTGCAATTGAATTCACACACCAAACATCCCTAAACTGTTGATCCATGTGGTCTACCACAATGTGCTTATAAGAATATTTCTAAATAGAACATTTTAATATGCGTGGTGATTACATGTAAAGAATATAAGCACTTGAGTACACCCAGTGCTAACGTTTGAAATGGAAAATCAAAAGGATCTCAAAAAATGAAATACCTTTAAATATAAATATGCAGCTGAATTTTTTGGCTATGTCTGCTTCAATACAACACCATTCATTTTTTGATAGCATCTTTCTTACAAAAGTATCCCCGAACATTTCACAGCAGATTTCGGTCTAATGTTTGTTAGCTCTGCATTCATCTATTCATGTTTATTTCTTTAGTATCAATTCACTGTCACATATTTTTTTCTCAAAACAAGAGATTTTGGTTTGAATCTTAAAAAAAAAGTCAATTTCTCTGGAAATTTAAAAGTTTAAAGAAAATAAAGAGACATGGTGGGTGAGGTATGGAGATATACCTATCTCATAGAACTGGAAGGGACCCCAAAAAGTCATTGAGTCCAGCCCCCTGCCTTCACTAGCAGGACCAACTACAGATTTTTACCCCAGATCCCTAAGTGGCTCCCTCAAGGGACTCACAACCCTGGATTTAGCAGGCCAATGCTCAAACCACTGAGCTATCCCTCCTCCTAAATAATATAAGGTAATATCTTTGATTGGACCAACTTCTTCAGCTCTGTGTAAGCTTGAAAATGTCTCTCTCTCAGCAACAGAAGTTGGTCCAGTCAAAGGTATTACCTTACCCATCTTGCCTCGCTAATATCCTGGGACCAACAGGGCTACAACAACACTGCATACAAAGGAAACAAATTAAGACCTAAATAGTATGGCTTTGTTCCTGCCAGAAACTGAGCACCTCTGTCTCCACTAAAGTTAATAACTCAGGGTAAGTAAATTGCTTTCCAAAATGCTCTCACAGGAATACAGCTCCTGTTTCGTCACATTTTCTTTACATTTCTAAATAAAAAAAAGCAGGTAAAATTGATCATGTGCAGTATATTCAGGATGATTAACACCTTTAGCAACAGAATATAAAACTTATTCCCCTCCCCCCCACCATTAAAATACCTTTTGTCATGCTTTTAATCTTCCCTAGAGGGGATGGAACAGAGACGTAAGAACCATCTGAAATCAAAGAAGAGAATGAAGTTTATGGACTTTTCCGAGGACAGTATAAATGCCTTTCTTGATCAAAGTAGTAAGGCAATTTTTACTTAAAAAGTAGAGAAAATGTGGGCAAAAATATCACTTTAAACAACCTGACGGGACTGTGAGCTTGTATTTTTAAACACATATGCTGTACATGCTGGGACAGAGCCTCAGTGGGGTGTATTAGCATAGCTCCATTGGTGTCCATTAGAGCTACAGTGATTTATACTCACAGAAGTTCTGGCCTAATACAGTCATATATGTGGACTGAATTTTCTAAAGAGCTATGGGTCATACTTGCACGTGCTCAGCATCAAACACTGGAGACAAGATTTCCAAAACATTCACCACTCAAAAGATCACTCTTGTGACACTTTTTGGCCAGATTCCCAAAAGAACTCAGCACTCACTCTGCATTGAAAATCTGGCCCCTTGTTTAGATGCCTAAATCGGAGCTGAGCTCTTTTTTAAGATTTGGCCTTGATTGCAGATGCTGAACTTTTAATAACATGACCCTCACCATACAGTATACATGGAGGTATCAAAAGAGGTGATGAACTGATGAAAAATCTGAGATTTAGCTGTTCCGAGCAGATTTAATTTCTGTGTCTGCATGGGTTAGTAGCTTGCTGGAGTTGAAATTCAATGATTTGTGCAAGCTCAACCCTCCAGAGATACACATGTTTCAGAAATGCAGTGTACCTGAACAGGAGCACACTGCACTTGGGCGATCTGGGGTTTCAGGGCCCAATATCAGTCCTATGGATATCAGTGGGAATTTTTCCATTCACTCACTGGGAGCAAATTTGTGCCCTAGGTGTAAATCCATAGAATCTAAGCAAGGATGCTTCATGTCTCATTTTCTCTGTAGATACTTTTCTTAACAAAATATAAAACTTTTGTGAGCCCATCCCACAGCTGAGATTAGCAGATTTATTTCTTGCCACTTGTCACTTAGTCGGCAATGGAGAGGGATATTTTTATAACAAAAAGAGTAATTAATCCTTGATGTGGGGCAATTGGGTAGCTAAAGACATTCAAAAATATGAAGGATTGGGTTGAGTACAGAAACTTACTGCATGCCAATAATCAAACAGACATCAAAAGAAGACAAAACAAAGAGAATGCCTAAACAAGGTATTAAATATGTAGAAAGGTATGCGTAATGATTATTAAGGAATGATTTTTATTTCAAAGTTCAGTTTTTAATCTCTTACCAGTATCAAAGTGACAACACTACTCTAAGATAAAGGAGAAGTTTGGACACAAATCAGAGACGCATAGTACCTGAAAAACCGGGACACTCATGCCATTAAATTACCTTCAAATATAAACTTACTGTACCAGATAGGGCCTGATCCAAAGCTCACTGATGGCACGGGAAAGATTATCATATATTTCAATGGGCTTTCAAAGGCCCTTTAGACTATAAAGTGACTAGCTTATCAAACTGTACCTCCTCCAGGTTGGGAGTATTCATTACAGGGTGAGTCATCCTGGGGTCTTTTATAATGCTTCAGTAGGGTAACAATGGCATCGTGTCCTAAACGGAGGAATGATGGATTTGCATATTAAATGTCAATATTCATTACTTATTATTTCTTTATACAAAATTAGGAGAGTTTTAAAATAAACAGTGCTTCTGTTTATGAAAACATATAAAGAACATATCCAGTGACTATGATCAGAAATGTGATGTGATTTTGAGCTAGGTGAACATGGGAAAAATCTGGCTGAAAAAAACAAATATAATTTTCACCACAGGTTGGAATGGCATGCTGGGTTTGATTACAATAAGAAAAAAAAACAAAAACCCCCACACACGTCAGCAAGTCTCAGAGCCTAGGTCAACTGATGGGCTCCCAGGGCTTGCGCTATGCAGTGTAGATGTTCAGATTTTCACACGACTCCAAGAGCTGGGACTTCAAGAAACACACCATGAACCACGAGATTTGCTATGAAGTCATGAGAGGTTGCAATACCGAGCAACTGCTTCCATTCCATATTTCAGGCGGGAAAAAGTCATATTGGACTAAAGCTGGAGCCCAAGTTCTGAAACCCGGAAACGGGGGAGGTCTCCCAGCCTGGGTTCTAGCCCAAGACTGCACATCTACACTGCTATTTTTAGCCCCGTAGCTTGAGCCCTGTGTGCCCAAGTCAATTGACCCAGGCTGTGAGACTTGCTGTTGTGGGTTTCTTTGTTTGTTTCTTTTTGCAGTGTACACATATCCACAAATACTACAGTGATAGATGCCAGTATAAAATCCCAAAGTAAAAGCTGAGAAAAATCTTCATTAAAGTCAATGGGGAAAAAACTAAGACTGAAAATATGTCAGCTACTAAAGTCTCAGTAGGCAAAAATATCCTCCATTTTTTTGGTGAATATTTGTCACTCTGTTTCAGCAAGGAAGCAGAGGGGAATAGTACATGCACAGATTAGTGTCTATATTATACTCTCAGTCTCTCAGATGCTTTGATGATTAAAAAAAACTCCCCAGCACTTCAAAGTGATGTTTGGGGCTCCATTCTGCACACTCAGAAATGTAGTTTGAGCTCTCCCTCCCGTTCTCTCCTCTTTACCTATCTCAGATTTTTGAATACTGTTGTAAAAGGAGGAATTCCTTATTCTTTTGAGGCTTTGCTCTTGGTTAATTAGATGCATTTTCAACATTGTGTTTGTAATGCTTTTTTTGGAATCTCAGAATCCCCATTCCATTATTTCCACTTTTCCCAGTCCAATGGAAAATGTTTGGGGAAAATAGCAATTTTATCATGGGTTCTTGCTCCAGGCATCAGCAAGGTTTTCTGTTTGCCTCTCACAAAGAGGAGAGCAGAAAAAACAGATACATTCAGAATGAGATCGTGATGCAGTGCTCACATACCAAATGCTACCTTTCATTTGAACAGCTCTCTTGGCTCTGTTTGCTTGGAAATGTTTTAATTCCCTGCCAACTCAGTGGCACAATTTGTTGGCATTTTCTTAGGGATATTCTTCAGCAACAGCCTAATGAGTGCAAGCATTCTGGCTCATAATGGGCACAAACCTGCCAAGGAAATGCCAGTAAGCTCACAAGCACTGAAAGATTTCCTCACTAGACTTGTAGAGTCCCAAAGATAGTTCTGTGCAGCTCTAGCAGAGTCCACTATACAGTTTTTCCATCTCCTGAGATGACACACATAACACTACCTTTGTGTAAAACTGGCTGGTATTTTAATACAGTTGTTGAGGAGGCAAAAATTTCTGCTTGGAGCAAATCTTAAGTAGAGCTATTGGCAACTGATCAATCAAGACAACCTACTGATTGATGATATGGTGTTCCTTATAACCTTAGCTATTGTATCTTTATATCTACTGTAACTGAACTTCCTATAAGTCCAGTAAGTGATTGACTGCATGCAAGTAATCATTCAAAACCTGGGTCATACAGTTATCAAAATGGGGTTAAGGAAAATGACAATAGTTTATTATTTACTCTGCATTGCAGAAAGATTAACTGAACACTCATCACCTTAATAATTTGGTTATAAAGACACAATAGTAAGTCAAGGGTATAATGGCAACTAGTGTCACATGTAAAAACATACTTGACATATTCATAAAAAAAAAACACCTAAGGATCATATGCAAGAGTCCTGCTGACTCGTCCTGTGGTCCGGTGCTAGTGTTGCCCTGGATTTGAGGGGTGAGTATACCCCAGAATGTGATCAAGCTAATTGCAACCATATTGTGTGCATTCAGCCACCCTGAAGTAATGAAATAGCACACAATATAGTTAAGGGTTAATTTGGAGACAGGATTTCAGAAGTAAGGTCAAAACTAGCTACAGTTTCTGATAATCAGAACGGGAGGAGGGGACAAAGAAGTAAACAACCGAGACTGAAAAACCTTGGTGGTTGGAAAACATTGAGTCTAGACGCCTCTGATATTAAAAGTTTATTGAAAGTTAGAAAAGTGATGATACAGGAGGGGTCATTATGACCTACATGTTTTGTAGAAGTTAGTTATAAAAGATTTGCTAATAGAACGTACTTTGGAGCAGTCCTCTGAAGACATCTTGAGAGATGTTTTTCCTGATACCCTTTCTCCCCAGTGGGTGAGCAATTGGCCACTGCAAACCTGCTGTTAATTACTCAATACCGTTCCAGATGTTAGGTAAATATCTGGGATGTTCTAAACCTATTGCTTAATTTGTGTGTGCTTAAATCTAATAAACTGCAGTTTTAGATAGAGCACGCTTACTTGCATGAATCTTATCAGACGGAAGTGCTGTGTTCCTGTTGATTTATTCCTTACACCGCCTGGAGCGAAATAGTTAAGTTGTCCCTGTTGGGGGTTCTGAAAACCCTGGATAACACTAGGACGCTGACCAGAGAAATTCTGCTGACTCACTTGCCACCACTGTTAGTTCCAACCAAGGAATATAAATGTGTTTGAGTGTCTCTCTAATGTAGAAGAATCCAAGAACAAGAGTGGGATCCTACAGGGAGCAAGCCTACAAGCAATGAAACTCAGAAAATGTTTAGACTGAGGTTTGTGATTTGATGCTCTATAACATAGGTTCTCAAACTAGGGCCGCCGCTTGTTCAGGGAAAGCCCCTGGCGGGCTGGGCCAGTTTGTTTACCTGTCGCGTCCGCAGGTTCAGCCGATCACAGCTCCCAGTGGCCGCAGTTCGCCGCTCCAGGCCAATGAGAGCTGCGGGGAGCGACAGCCAGTACGTCCCTCGGCCCGCACCGCTTCCTGCAGTTCCCATTGGCCTGGAGCGGTGAACCGTGTCCGCTGGTAGCCGCGATCGGCTGAACCTGTGGTCGTGGCAGGTAAACAAACTGGCCCGGCCCTCCAGGGGCTTTCCCTGAACAAGCGGCGGCCCTAGTTTGAGAACCTCTGCTCTATAATGTAATATAAAGGCAAGAAAGTGGGTGAATTTGGACTAGATTCAATGTATGTTAGGAGCAGAATAGGAGGAGCACCTGCGTACACAGTGCCTCTAGAATTCATTGGCATTTCTGGGCCAAAGCTACAGCTGCTCTTGTAGGATTCTAATACATTCAGGAGACTGTTCTTGTGCATGCCCAAGTCTGTTTCACCACAAAAATGCTATCTCCATTGCATTGTATTTTGTTCAGATGCTCATAGATCCTTTTCTTCTGGAAATAGCAAAATAGAAACATTTCAGGGCTTCCCAGAGTAGCAGTGCAAAGCAGAACAAAAAGAATATAGTGTGCATATCATCCCTTTATACACAAATCATTTGACCTTCACTATAGTTACCATAGGGGTAAATTAGAAATCTATTCTCTCCTTGATCTCTGGACACAGCGACCATTGATATTAAAAGGAGCACTATACACAGAAGAGGAGGAAAAAAGAATATGCCCTATAGTGTTTTCTCTAGTCCTGCACTCACAGTATGTGTTTACACTGAGGGAAACATAAATACGTGTTGGGAGCTAAAAGGGCCATGGTCATTTTGTACCAATTATATTTATGCAAATAAATATTAATAACATATTAATGATTTAGAACTATTTCTGATTAATTTTGGTTGGTCTGTAAAACTGCTGTAATCTTCCTTGATCATTCTATAATCCTGGGGAAACTTACTGACTGGTCTTTGAATTAGAGCTGGGCAAAATGTTTTGACTGAGACTGCTTTTGGCAAAAAAAATGCAGATTCAGCGACATTGAACATTTTGAGAATTCATGTCAATTTTGCTGAATTCTTCTATTAAAAACAAAACAATCCCTTCCACAGCCTAAAAAAATAATCCAAAACGTTTCCTCGTTTTCTAAACAAAACATTTTGATTTTTTTAATTCAAATCACATTTTTGTTTAGAAAAATTCCTTTGATTATATTTTTAAAATGCACAAATGTTAAAAAATGCTCAAAATTGAGACAAAATATTTTGTTAGAACCAAAATGCTGGTTGTTGGTTTATTTTGTTTTTTACTTTTTATTCACTGAAAATTTTGAAAATTTTCATTGAGTCTACCCAAAACTTTTATTTTTGGATTTTGCAGAATTGCCAGTGAACTGAAAAATCCATTATTCTCCCAGCTCTAGTTTGCACATATTGCTTAGTGGTGGCAGAAAAAGTGTGGGGTCATAGGAGAGGACATGAGGGCTTATCTATACTGGGAAGTTAGTACGCACTAGTGTGTGAATTTAAAGAGCACTAGCTATTCCGCACTAACTCCCCAGGTGGACACTCTTACTGTGCACTGAGTGTGCCGTTGGGCAGATTAGCTTAATTTACTTCCAAAGTGCAGTAAACTACTGAACACTAGAAACTTGTCTACACTGTGAATTACTGAGCACTAGCAAGGGTGTAAATTTTAGTGCACACCAGTGTGTTGTGCACTAACTGTCTGTGTGGGCCCTGCTGGCATGCACTAAAACCTCCCTAGTGCACATTGATGTAGTCCCATTTCAAAGAATACTATATCAATGTGCACTAAGGACCTTTTAGTGGACGCTAGCAGGGTCCACACAGGCAGTGTGTGACATGCTGGTGCACACTAGAATTTACACCCCTGCGGGTGTGCACTGATGCAGCATGTACACAAGCATGTTGGCAGTCTTAGTGAACAGTTAGAGCAGGGGCTGGCAACGTTCGGCTTGCGGCTCGCCAGGGTAAGCACCCTAGCAGGCCGGGCCAGTTTATTTACCTGTTGACATGGCAGGTTCGGCCGATCGCGGCCCCCACTGGCCGCGGTTTGCCGTCCCAGGCCAATGGGGGCCGCGGGAAGCGGCGCGGGCCGAGGGATGTGCTGGCCACGGCTTCCCGCGGCCCCCATTGGCCCGGGACGGCGAACCGCGGCCAGTGGGGGCCACGATCGGCCGAACCTGCCGCGTCAGCAGGTAAATAAACTGGCCCGGGGCGCTAGGGTGCTTACCCTGGAGAGCCGTGTGCCGAACGTTGCCAACCCCTGAGTTAGAGTGGTCCACTTGGGGAATCAGTGCTGAATAGCTAGTGTGCACTAACTACTGTGGGCTTTTCCCAAATGTGGACAAGCCCTGATTGCTCACCAAACCCATAGAGAGACTACTCCACTAGCCCTCTATGCCATGAGCTATGGAGTGGTGCTGTATGCCGGGGTAGGGGAAGGGGACTCACACATTCTTATACCTGCAGCCCCCCCAAGCCCAACGATGGTTGTGCACAACTGGAAAAATTTTCAGCAAGAAACAAAGCTTTTGGGTTGAATAGGAAAATGAAAGAAAAGCAGACCACAAATCTGACACGTTAGTGAGGTGATTCTGTGAGACACATATGGGAAAGTATAATAGGAACCACTGAAAAGTGCTCTGCTCTGAGGAATTTTTGCAGGAAATCAAGGAGTGCTATATTCTAATGCACTGCTTCTTATAATGCCTCTTCCAGTCATAAAAGACAAACCCCCATCTATATTAAATAGTTCATAAACTGCATTTTCTGAACTGTCTTTCTGATAAAATGGATTTCTTTTACTTTAGCAGCACATTTTTGCAGTTGAGTTTCTGTGGTTCCTAAGGTGATGTTTAGCAGTCTAGAATATCTGAGAAGATACACTCCAGCTTGGTTTTCATAACCTTTGATGCCAGGAGCCAGCATGCAGATGGTGGGAGCTCCCAATCTGCAGATGCTGCAGGGTTATTTTGTGCTATTATCTTCTACCCGTGGTGTCACTACGTATTTGCAGCAGAAAGTGGAGAATTGAAATACCTTTCTCATAAGCCCACATCAAACAGGTCTGCTCATCTTTTTCTCCACTAGACCTGCTGGGATCACAGGCTACCAGATTCATATCAGCTCCATTATCCAGTAAAAACTGTACTAGACGGATGTGACCATGGTAGCAAGCACAGTGTAATCCTAGAACATCAGAGAAGAAAGAACAGTCACTGTGGTAAGCACAATTGTTACAACATAATTGAACTTGTAGTAATAGCTATAAAAACTGGAATTGATTTCCTTGATAAATGAATGTATTATCAGACAAAAGACTGGGCACTGTAAAAACAGAGAATATTATTCTACAAGAGCCAATCTATTGCATGCCCTATAGTAAATGTCAGTACTTATTTTACCATGTGCAATTCACTACCACAATCCTTTATAAGGATGTGAGAACAAACAGAGAGAGAAAGGGCTCCCCCGACCCAGTTTGAGCAGGTCTCCTCCCTTCTTGTATCTCTGCACTTGTATTCCCCATCTATTCAGTGTTCTCCTCTGCACTTTCAAAACACTTCACAGCCCTTCTGCCTACATCTCTGTCCCCAATCCTTATCCACCCAACTTTCTCTCAGGACTGATGCTTTCATCTCCTTAAGCCACTCCCCTCTTTGCACCCTCTTCCATGTCGCCATGCTTAGTTGGAACAGCCACACAATTAATGTACTACTCCCCCACACACACTGCCAACCTTTTCTGAAAAACCACTTGTTCTATGAAGTGTGCTAGTTATAAAGACCACATGCTGCTTTGTGCTTGGTCAGTGTACTGTACCTGCTCATGCCTTTAAGGCACAATTCTGTCAGGTACTCTATGCTCTCAATGCCTATTGGCTTCAGTGGGAGTTGAAAATGCTCAGTCCCTTGCAGAATTGGGTACTTAGTCTGTAAAGCTGGAATTTCCAAAGGAGCCTAAGTGTGTGAGAATCTCTTTGAAATTCAGTGGGAGACTGAGGACCTCACTCCCACAGGCAGGCACCTTTGGAAATCCCAGCCTAACCACTTCAGGCTTGGAAACTTGTCCTCTGCTTAGTATATTTTACCTGTTAAAAAGTTGGGTGTTATCTATATATACAAATCCTAAATCACAGTCCTCATGATCGTACCTGTATGCCCATCTCTTCCTTGATGATTGATGCTTAAAACATTCTGGTCAAGAAGAAATTTTACAAGTTCTATGTTCTTGCCATAGGTACAGGCACTGCAAGAAATAAACAACAAAATAAAAAAGAACTCCCCAGTCCCCAGAAATAGCAAAATTAATGTTAGTTACCTAAAGATTTCAAAGGAGTTACATTGGCATAAAACCCGTGTAACCGAATGGAGAATCTAAATGTGCAAATGAAGGTTTATCTACTAAAACAAATATGGGCTTTTCTGTTACATTGGAAGTATCCTGAATATCCTGCTGCCAATATCAGACACGGTTGTGCAAAATTCATTGGGTCTATTCTGCAAGTGCTTTTAAAGAACTCTTTACATTTTCATTGTGGCCAAAAATATTTAGAACAAAATTTCACACACATTTTGCTGTGCCACCTTGTTAGATGAAAAGTCTGGAGGACAGGTGGATTTTGGGTATAATGTGGTCCAAGCTTAGATTCCCTTGGTCAGAAAAAGGAAAAGAAGCAATGCTTTATACAGCTGTTGATGAACTTTCAACATCTCTCTCATGCCTACTATTACTATCTGGTTCTGCCTCTTTCTCCACTGTGGCACCTAACTCTCCCTCAGACATGAGTCTAGCATCCACACCTTCATAGGAGTAGAAGGGACCTCAGGAGATCATCTAATCCAACCCCCTGCTTAAAGCAGGGCCAACCCCCAAACAGATTTTTGCCCTAGATCCCTAAGTGGCCCTCTCAAGGATTGAACTCACAACCCTGGGTTTAGTAGGCCAATACTCAAACTACTGAGCTATACCTCCCCTTTCTTCCTGCAGTCCTGCTCCCACTTAGGTTGAAGTGGCAGCTACTGCCAATTTTGCATGCATCTGTAAGCAGAATTCTATTGACAATGGTGTTTAAAATGTCCTACCTGTGAAAAGCTGTTTCACTGAATATATTTTCCTTAGTCAGACTTTCTGTTCCTGACAGCTGGATTATTTCCTTGACAACTTCAAACTTTCCATTGTAACAAGCACTGAAGACAAAGTCAGCAAAGTGTTATTGATAATGCTATGAATTACACCAGTGCAATGCAAAGCAATGCTTCTGTGCATTACTCACAGGTGTAAAGGTGTGTCTCCATAAATATTGGCCACATGGGGCTGAACTTCAAAATTGCTTTGGAGTAGGAACTTCACTATTTCATGATGTCCAAATCGAGAACAGAAGTGTAGAGGAACATGGTCTTCATTGTCCTGAGCATTCACTGTCATTTGAATCAGACAGAGGAAAGTGAACTGTTTATACTTACTTTTTCAGAGAGAGAGAGAGAGAGAGAGAGAGAGTTTGCGCATGCACACTATGAAATCCCAAGACAGTTAATTGATGAAATATTTATGGAACTGCTCCTGCTCCACTGAAATTAATGGGAGCTTTTCCATTGACTTCAATGGATGCAGGATCAGACTGTGTAATCTGACACTGTTCATAATAAATCACCAAGGCCAATTATTCAGGATGTAATTAGTTATTGCAACAGCAGATTTACCGAATCTTTCAATAAAGTTTTCAGTGAAGAAAAGAGGGAGGTATTAATGATTTAGTGGCCCTTAGAAAGTGGATTACTGCCAGTGTATTAACAATGTGAAACAAAACTATGATCCAAAGACATTAAGTATAAGAAAACAACCACCGGAGTTATTTCAAATGAGTGGAACAAAATTCATTCACTAAAAAAATCAGGAAGAAAATCTTTCATTGCTGTTCTCTGGAGTGGAAATCCAGAGTTATTTTTAAATAATATATTAGGCTCCTTAAGTACCAGCATTAGAACTATGGAACCAGGAGCAGTTACAGAGTGACAGAAAAAAAATCAAAACAGATGTACAGGAGACACAAGTAAGGATATAATGTTTCATGTGCATTAATAAAAATCATTTATAAAAAGCAAACAAAGAAAAAAGGTATTTCCCTCTTCTGGATTTCCCAAGTTTTCCCTTTTTCCTTATGGCTATGTTTTAGGCCTCAATCCTGCAAAGTCTTAGAGTCATAGAGTTTAAGGCCAGAAGGGACCACCTGAGCATCTAGTCCATCCTCCTGTATCATGCAGGGTGCATCGGCACGCTAATCCCGAATCCCAAAATTAGACCAAAGACCACAGGAGACTAGACTATTATGAGCCACAAGCAGAGAACAGGAGGGACTGAGGTGCATCAGTGCGCTAGGCTCCCACAATGGCAGGGAAATGATTATGTGAGATATACCCAGATAATCCTGCTAAGTGACCTGCACCCACACACTGCAGAGGAAGGTGAAAACCCCTCTAGCCATGGCCGTTCCTGATGCTTCAGAGGAAAGAGATTAAAAAAAAAAGAAGAAAAAAAAAAAAAGAAAGGTACACACATTTAACTGTACACCCAGCAATGGTGCCAGATATGGAACTACTTCTTTGAGTGATGTTGAGCAGGTTTGTAAATCCTTGCAGGATTGGGATAAGCAATTTTGAGGTTGGGACAGTCTCTCTCTCTGTCTCTTGTACATAATTATACATGGAAGACATACGACTCTGTGAGAGTTTGGGATGGTTGCATTATTCTTGAAAGGCAATAACGTTTTATAGCAGTGTCATGGATTTTGTATGTGGTGGCATATATTTTATAAAAGATATATGTTTTAGAAAGAATTTAAAAAAATGTATTGAGACAATTTCTTGTCTCCCTCCACCTGTAAAGCCAGTGGCCTTAGTTACCATGCAACTGTATAAGCCTGAGAAGGAAAGCAAAATTAAAATGAATTAATTTAAAATACCTCTAAACATAACTCAGATCCACCAAGGGTCCTGTTGTGATACCAATGCCCTAAACTTCTGTAGGATTATGATTTTCCGGTTTAATTAATATATTTTTCTAAAAAAAAATGCTGGGGGGCAGATTGCACTAATTAGCAATTGGTGCACTTCAGTGGGACCAGGATTTCACCCCAACTCTTCTGAAGTCCATGGCAAAACTCCCATTGACTTGAATCAGGGCTTTGTTTCTGTTAGCACTCAAAAGATTAGCAAAAATGCTATTTTCACTGAAAGACAATATCCCACAAAATCTTCCTCCTGTAAATAGTAACTTCTACAGGGGAAGTTTCTTCCTAATCCTCTCAAATTAGCACCTGGTTTATACCCTGAAGCGTGAGGGTTTATATAAATTCTTTTTATCTAAAGCAGTGATACTCAAACTGAGGCTCGGGAGCCACAAATTACTTTTAATGCATCTCCTATGGCTCTTCGCAACACATGATATTAAAACACTGTGATTTAATTATTAACCAATCTAAGTTATTAACCGGCCAGGATGCTTTTACAATGTTATTAACCAATTGTAGAATACTTGGTCAGTCAGTGTGTGTGTGTGTGTGTGTGTGTGTGTGTGTATGCAAATTGTTTCATTTACAATTTATATACTGTACATAGTAAATGAAACAATGAATTCACACTACTGTGGCTCTTTTGGGTAATGTTGATTGCTAATTCGGCTCCTGAACCACTGAGGTCTGAGTATCACTAATCTAAAGTAACTGTGGATGTTCACAGTACCCATATAAATTGTCCATCACCCTTTTGGAGCCAACAAGCTCTTGGCTTCAATGATATATTGTGGCAATAAGTTTCATGGGTTAGTTATGCATTGTGCAAAATCAGTATTAAGTTTGTTGCTTTTCAGTTCCATCAACTGTCCTTTTGTTTTCCTCTCTAGACCATTCATTATTTTGTATAGCTCTATTGTGTCACCTTTGAGTTCTTACTACTGTCATCTGTCATGGTGCCAGAGGCTAACTCATTTGGAACTAGCATAAATAAGGCTTGGTCCACACTGGGGCGGGGGATCGATGTAGGAAACGCAACTTCAGCTACGAGAATAGCGTAGCTGAAGTCGACGTTTCCTAGATCGAACTAAGTTTACTTACTGCGGGTCCACGCAGCGCAGGCAAGCTCCCCCATCGACAGCGCTTCCTCCTCTCAGCGAGCAAGAGTTCCGCAGTCGACGGGGAGCGCTTCTGGGATCGATTTATCGCATCCAGATGAGACCGATAAATTGATCCCAGAAGATCGATCTCTACCCACCGAATCAGGCGGGTAGTGTGGACCTAGCCTAAGAGGGAAATAAAATGTCAAAGTTCAACACTCCTAGAAGACTTTCAGTCTGATAAGCCCACCAAGTGACCTGAGAGGCAGGAGAACTTCCGCCCATTCCAAACCACAACAAAGAGCAAGCACGGAGAGCGGTGAAGCAGAGCTTGGCACATTCATTTATGCTCTGGAAAGTGAAGCTGAAACTATTTATAAAGCATTTCCTTTTGCTGAGGTGGGAGATAAGAATAACATTGACATTGTTTTAAAAAAAATGAAATGAGCATTTTCATTCCCAAAAGGAATGTAATAGACAAACAGGGATATATTCCCCAAGGGAGCAGAGGCCCAGAAAAAGCATGAAAGCTTTCATAAGGTAATTATAGGAACAGGGAGTGTATTGTGATTTTGGCATCAGTAAGGAGGAATGTATAGAGATCTTCTAATAGTTGGATCTTAAAAAAGGAACTTTTAGAAAAATCACAGCTAATGTCTGAATTAACCCTGGGACAGCTGGTGCCGCTGGCATGGCAGTCTGAGATAGCAAAATGCAAGTCAGACAGCAAGAAAATAGTAGATGCATGGTAAATAAAGAAGAAAAGAATAAATTCCAATTGGGGAAAAAGAGAAGCACCATAAAAAAATTACCTTTCAGACCATCAAGTAACCTGGGCAGAAATATGACAGGTATGGCAATTGCCAAGGAGCCAAAAGCCAAGGAAATAGCCCAAGTGAGGGTTTCCTGTTTACAGGAATCTGTATTCAGAAACAAGCAGGCTTGTCCTGTTAATCTTAAAATCTGATATCTAAATTCAATTTGACTTTAACTGACAGAGGTGATTGTGATTTGCAGAGAGACTTTTAAGAAGATGAGCCACAGCCGAGGATAATGTTCAGTAGTCTGAAGGGGCAGATAAGTTTCCTAGGTTAATAAAAAACCCATAGGACCTACACAGGCAATGAATACATGTTTGACAACCACTGCAGCAGTCTACTAGATCAAACCGTGGTCACTGATATGGGCTTCAGAAAAGGCAGAAGAAAAAAAATTGCATTATACCTGTGTGAAGACAATAATATATGGAGATATCTTATCTCCTAGAACTGGAAGGGACCTTGAAAGGTCATCAAGTCCAGCCCCCTGCCTTCACTAGCAGGACCAAGTACTGATTTTGCCCCAGATCCCTAAGTGACCCCCTCAAGGATTGAACTCACAACCATGCCTTTAGCAGGCCAATGCTCAAACCACTGAGCTATCCCTCCCCCTTTGGGCATACTAGTCTACTAGCTATTGATTACTTTTCTAGATTTGTAGAGCTTCTACTTCTTACTATACCCACTAGGTGGCAAAACAGATAAAAGGCATCTTTTCTCATTTTGGAGGAATAGTCACCCATAACAGACCATAATCTGCCAATTTAGAGTTCCAAGCTTTTGAGAAACAATGATTTCAAGAATATTACTTCCAGCTCCCACCACTCTCAAGGGAATAGAATCTAAAAGAGAGCATTCTAAAAAAATAAACCTGAATCTTGCCTCCATGTTCTGCTGAGTTAATAGGGAAACCCCCATATCAGGCACCAAAGTAAGACAGTTCAGCTGGTTGAGTCCACAGTTAAGAATAATATTGTCAAACTCAGAGGCAACTCTTCAACCTAAGTGGCCCTGTTTAAAGGATGTGAAGCTGAGAAACAATAAATATAAAAGGTCTCAGTCTTTCTTCTTCAACCATCAGAATGAATATCAAAGTTTATCCAATCTTAAATTAGGAGACCCAGTCTTGATAATCTTGGAGACAGAATAAAATTGGACAGCACCAGCTGTTATTGTAAGGCATAGTTGCACCAATATTCCACATGAGTGCACCCAAGAGGGAGACTACTGATCAAGATACTCAGCAGCATGGAAGAAACAGGTGGCATCTTCAGATGGTTCCAAACCCAGCAGAATTGCTATATGACTCTACTTGAAATGTTCTTTTAGTGAATGGAGATAATGCCATTGAGAAGAACCTGAAGACTATTAAACTGGAGCCTACAGTCCTAGAATTTGATCAGCTAAACGAATCAGCTGGACAAAACTCTCTTGAAGAGATGTGTTGTGTTTCTTTCAACCTGTAGCAGAAAGAGAGGCAGCAGGGAGATGAGGAAAATTCTAGGAAGAAGTTCTACAGTGAAACATGATGGGTGTGTGTGTTATTTTAGGGATAATTCTCTCTTCTATTCTAAGAAAGTTCTTTGTTCAGTGTTAAAAGAAAGTGATTCTTTACCATTGTCACATGACAGAAGGATCAAGTTACATGAATAGTAGCATTGATTGACACGAAGAAGTGTTTGCGGGATCTGATCCAAAATCAGCATGTTTTGTATTGTAACCTAATAAAGAATTTACTACTATCATACAGTTTTATTTGGATTATTTGAAATGGAACTTACCGAGATACTGCATAATGCAAATAGGTAAAAATAATGAATGCATAAATAATACTAACAGCATATTAAAATAATGGACGCACAGTGGGAGTGAAAAGAGGAGAGAATGATAAAAATGTGAAAAAACATACAAAAATGAGATTTTTCATGCTAAACAAATCAAGGTCAGCAATTAGATGTTTTCAATATTAAGGGAATTTCAAGTGATAATAGTTCATAAAGGTAAATTAACTTTTAAAATGTATTAGTGGCCTAAAATAAATTGAAAGTTTATAAGAATCTGATCAAAATGCACTGCCACTATCTTGGTAGGGCCACAATATTTAAGAAAAATGTTTTATTTATCTGGTTATTCTACTAAGAGTTCCTTTCCAATAGCATTCATATTGCATATTAGGGAATTCCATATAAACAAACTATAGGACTAGCATTTGGAGAGAGAGTGCACTGTGCTTGCAGCCTATTGGTTACAATATAAAATACATGAATAATGCATTTGTGTATTTCCTTTTATATACCTTTGTGATGAGGATGAAGTACATTGGCACACCCTGGATTTAGTAAATGTTAGTAAAGTTTGGCCATACTTTGACCTTTTCATTATGTTGCAGTGGTCACTGCTTTTCTTTCTCTATTTCAGAGACATGAGAGATAGGAATTGAATGTCCAACCAGTCAATATATATTAAAATGAATAGGTCAAACTCATGAAACATATTGCTGAATTTCAGAGCATGTTTTCAGATTCCTTTGGATAATTTTATATCATAAATTATTTTCATGCTTAAATGTTTATGAGTTCTTCCTCTGTTGCCATGGTGATTTCAAGTTTCAAAATGTGCTACTTTGGGGGGTAAGACATTTTCAGCTTTCTTTGCTTTTTCTATTGAGGAATGTATAGATTTTAAAATAAATAATCTTGAATGGGGCCCTAATTTCCTCTTCTTTTGGAATAAATTAACTAAGTGATGATAAGCCTTTTACAGCCTTGTATGGTGAATGCACATCTCTTCTCCTCTCCCTTTCCCCCTTTATTATAATTATATTGCTTCAGTGCGCACATATCAAAACTTAAATATCAAGGGCTCACTGTTCAAAAAAATACTTACAAGTCTGAGTCATGCTGTTTCCCCATTTCTTCCTAATGAGTGAGTAGGAGGGATGTAATACATTCATGACTCTCAGAGAACATGTTAAATTTATACTCCCAGATACCAGTAAGTAGGAGGAGTGTGGGTGCAGACACAGTTATGGCATAACTTGCAGAACAGGTCTATGACACTGTGGAAATCATGTATATGAATGATGCTGCTTTTGGCACCACTGGTTTTGGAGCTGTGCACAGAAAACCTGAGTCCCGGGTGAAATGATCAAAGGAAAAAGACATATGGACTGTTGGCCTTTTGTACGGTGTGGTTATTTAGCAAAGGATAGTATATTGATAGATATGAGAGTGAGAGCGATATTAGAATAGATATAGCTATACCCCCAAATATATATAGACCCCAATTCAGGACAACATTTCTATTCCGACCAGCACTGAATCATGTGCTTAACTCTAACCATGTGCTCATAATCCATTGAAGTCAATGGAACTTATGCATATGTTTAAATGCTGTCATGAATAGGGATGGATTTCAGCACAAGCTCATGTGCTTTCCTGGATTTAGAATTTAGGCCATTTACTGCAGGCTTGAGAATGCTGTACTCACACATACAAAACTCCCACAATGACCACCTCCCACTGAAATTAACTGAAAGATTCCCATTGACTTCAATAGGCATTGGATCAGGAACTGACTAAGGATTGCAAGCCTGGGAATTTTATATGATTTTCAAATATGGATAGATGGAATCATTTTTATGCTCTGTCTGATGTGCTCCATTGTGTTAATTAATGACTAGCTATGAATATTGATTGGCAGAAGACATCGAATGGGGTTCTAGATTGTGAGACTGAAGTAGAATAATTTTGATAACTTTGTTCTGACTATAATATGTAGGATTCTTGTAGCAAATTCCAATTGCCCCTGTCCCCTTCTGTGTTGCTTTTAATTAGGTCTCTTGAGGTCACATGGAGATTGTCTTCCTGGGCAAAATCCTGACCCAACACAAATCAATGGAAGTTTTCCCACTGACTTGTATGGGGCCAGGAATTTATGCAATGTATTTGGGATATAAGTGTGTTAACAGTAGTAATATTAAAGTCAATAGCTTTATTAAAAATAAGTACTTTTTTCAGACCATGTGCTGTCACTTTTTGAAAGCTCTTTTTTTGTCCTATATCTGAAGATGAGAAATATCCCTTTCAATAACTTGAATATAGGGCTGTCCAATTTGTCTACAAGAACATCTGAACTAATACATTTCACATACATTTTTTAGCTAGTTAATTACAAGTTTTAGTATTTATAATATTTTTCAAGGTGTCTACAGATACACACAAGTATCTATCACGTGAGGTTCACAAAGACAGATATGTAATAGAGGCATCCTCAAGATAAATTGCAGAGTCGTGATGAATTGCAATATCCAATTGCAGTATCCAATATATTGTAGTTATCATGTACCTTTGACTGTCTCACCCACCCTCTGCTCACCACTTAAACTGTCTAACTCCCTCAAAAATCAGCCTACCAGAAAAATGCGTACGTCTCTTTCTCCCTCCCAAAATTGTCCAGAAGAGGCCGTAGTCGGTCCTGCACAGATACCAGGATTAAGATTCAACATCTCATAATTCTGCAGAGCTAGACATGGGAGCTTTATGCTCTCGGCAAGAGCAGAGTCCTCAAAGAGACGCAGCACTTGCTTCTAGCAGTGGAAGGTCCCAGGATGGCGAGGATGCCACAACAATTTTATGTGTAGAAAAGCTAGCTTAGGTTATTTTAGAAGAGGTTTTACAAGTGTATTATTTATAGTACTCCTCTCCCCACAGGCCCTTTACAAACAGACTTCTGGGACAAGCCTCTCCTTTCCTCCCACGTGACACTAAGCTCCGGAAATGAGGGAGGTGGGAGTGGGGTAGCGACGATGTCATTAAGCCACTTTTGTGTCTGCTGAGTTTTCAGCTTTAGGGCTGTTCTAATTAATGCTTAGCTGCAACAGCCCCCTAGCAGCTGTTCCACAATGGAGAACAGTTGGAGCAGAGCAGTACTCTCCCCATGCAACCCCTCTCACCCCAAGAATGTCCCAGCCCAACAAAGGTTTGGAGGGGGATTGATATAGAGTCATTTTCCTGTCTCTGCACTGTAGGGAACCTCTCACACAGGGAGTTTTACCGGGTGCCTTTTTTGATAAGTTTTGTGCCCTTTATGTTATTGAAGCTGTATAAAGGAGCTGAAATAGAACAGCAAACCCAGTCCATGGTAACTAAAGCACATGGTTTTACAACTAATGGGATGAAAGAAACCCTGACATATATTTCCACAACACAATTTTTTTCTTTTGCTTAATCTATGGCATATACAGAATATATAATGATGTGGAATTGTGTAGCAATTTCATTGGCATTAGCTTGTTATGACCTGTAAAACTTACTCAGAGATTGTGAAATTTGGAAATAATGCAAACATTTATGCTGATAAACCTTTACACTGTTCCACCCGGTCATGTAGTAAACACACACAGACACACAAACTTATATTACACTGAAAATTTTATAATGAATAATGCATTACAAAAATTCCATTTTTCTTTTTCTGTTCACAAATTGTGTGTGAACAGATTATGGTTTCCTCAATATTACTATTATTACTTGAAAATATTTACCACATAATTTCTACTTAATATCCTTCATCTGTAGCTTGTTCGCTAACAGTTTATTGTGGGTATTTGATATTCAAAATCTGAATTGTTTAGATTGGACACATACATCACATGGTTTCTTTCTATTCTCCAGTTGGACCAGCATATCTCTTAGAAACAAATCTCCACTGTGAGTACTTGTGACTATGAATTTCAAATTTGTTTCCTCCTGATATTCTCCAGCATTCACTTGCAACTCATTGTTTCTATAAGCACTTTTGCCAATGAGCTAATTCTCTAGCTTATTCATGAGAAGCCAACACAAAGAGGGCAGAAACATAGACAAAGCATATTTAGAATATGACAGAATTTTTTTTGCACTAGTCACCAGCTTCAATACACAAACACACATGCACACACCATATCAGAAAGCAAAATCCAAGGCTTGTGCAGAGTATGTGTCAGCATTTGACAGTATATACAACATATAATTATAATGTGCTTTTAAAATCTTCCCTTACCATCTGCCTTGCTGCCCTCTTCCATCAAGAGTTTTGCAATATTAAGAAACCCTTTGGCAGAAGCTAAGTGGAGGGGCCTGTCTCCAACTTCCCCGCTCACATTCACATCAGCACCAAACTTCAGCAAGAGGTGGGTAACCTAAATATTTCATCAATGTAAATTAGATCATCAAGTGAAAACAAACAATTCAATGAAACCAAAACATAAGAACGGCCATATTGGGTCAGACCAAAGTCCATCTAGCCCAGTATCCTGTCTTCCGACTGTGAACAGAACAGGTAATTATCAAATGATCCTTTTACCTGTCACCCATTCCCAGCTTCTGGCAAACAAAGGCTAGAGACACCATCTCTGCCCATCCTGGCTAATAGCCATTGATGGACCTATCCTCCAGGAACTTATCTAGTTCTTTTTTGAACCCTGTTATAGTCTTGGTCTTCGCAACATCCTCTGGCAAGGAGTTCCACAGGTTGACTGTGCGTTATGTGAAGAAATACTTCCTTTTATTTGTTTTAAACCTGCTACCAATTAATTTAATTTGGTAATCCCTAGTTCTTGTGTTAAAGTTTACTCTGTATTGGATTGCTTAACATCTTGAGTGAGAAAGCTCTATTTTTTTAAATTAAAACTGGGTTATATAAGTATATATAATTTATTTTCATTAAACTCATTATAAATTCCATTTGTAAGTTATATATCTATAAAATATTACATTGTTCACTAGCAAATGTCAGTTCATTTTCTTAAATGATATGGATAGCAAGGAGTTGGGAAAAAGACACACTTATTTGTTTAACTGACCTAGTCAGCATAATAAAGTAGATGTCCTTAACATCCATAAATTAGCTATGTCAGAGCTGTAGCTTCCTTCAGAAAGTAGAGTCTCTTATCACAAAAGCACCATATGCATTTTAGCATAATTTCACAAGACTGTGACTATTTGTTCAAAAGTGGTTCACGGGAAATAAGCAAACTAATCTCTCAGCCCAACATGTAAAGAGTTTCTTACTATTACTGGATGATGAGGTGAATATATAAAAAAGGAGGGTGCAGGAATGCATGCTTTGTGCCCATCCTTACTGTTATTGAACCATAGAAGTATAGCGTTTTCAATCATCTGTTCTCTTGGAGTCTGTCCTTTCAAAAGCATTTTCCTGGGAATGACTCTCCAACGCACTCTAAGTAAACGTCAGTGAAATGAAAAATATACTCTACCTAGAGGTCATGCTTTGAAACTCTGAAAATGTCCCAGCATATGCATGTTTCCAGGAAAAGAAAGGCACCGGGACTGACTCACATAAGCCAACACAGACACAGGGCTACTTTTGAACCAAAGTATCTCCTGCAGTGCAAACGAGTATATTGTCCTCTAAGCCACAGACACTTCTACATTAGCAAAGAGAAATGGGATTAGGAGGGTTTGATGATAACTTAGGGCCAAGGCTTCAGTGCTTTTTTAAAATTTCACTGCTGGTGAGAGTAAGACAAGCAAGATTTAGCCCTCTGCATCCACAAGGTGCTGGGTGAAATCCTGGCTCCATTGGATCCATTGGTTTTCCCATTAACTTTCATGGGGGCCGGATTTCACCCATTAAATCCAAGGTGCACCAATCCATTTGTTATTGAGTACTATGGGTCATTTATACACATTTCTGTAGCGGTATTTAAACTGATACACCTAATGGATACAAGGCAGCTTCAAGGTTCAGCATTGTATGAATTGTATCTCTGGGTGAGAAGCCCTTTTATAGGTTAGAAAAACTCTCTCTCATGAATGGCAACTAATTTCAAGAACTCTTTTGGGGGGGGGGGTAGTAAATTTGGCTGGTGATCCTAGCAGTGGGTAGTTAAAACATGAATATCCACATTCCTATGAGCTTTCAAACACCTGAAAATGTCAGATATAGTTAAAGGCAAAACTTAAGGATGTGAAAGCCTCTCTCTAGTAGGACCCTTCCAAATATAAAGACAGGCTGGCTGACAGTAAACCTATGGCTCGTAGTGTGAGTGCACTCTTTCATCTTTGTCAGATTCTTCCCATTTAGTTACCTGTTCATGGCCATAGTATGCTGCAATGTGTAATGGGGTGAAAAACACTGCATCTTGAACATTGACATAAGCTCCATGCTGCAAAAGTATATCCACAGCCTAGAAGAAAAAGAAATAAAAGATTCCAATTAGAAGCTCTGTATGTGGTAACCTTATAATAAAATTCTATAACATTATGCCAAGAAAGAACAGACACCAACCTATAAAGGCGGAGAACTCCATACAGCATATAAAAGTGATTAACTTACAGTACTATAACTGAACACTGAATGTCACTGATGCCTTATAAATAACCTGAAAATGTATTTGCCAATAAAATGCCTGATTTGTGAAGGGAGAGGCCCAGAAATGACTGACTCAGAAGGCTCAAAATAGCCTTTAATTTTCTTTTAGGCTTCGTGAACAAACACCAATAAACATATCACAGTTCTTAAAAATAAAATAAAATAGAATAAAATAAAATAAAATGACCCCTTTAAATGTAAATGCATGCAGGTAAATTCACAAGTATAATTCACTCAATGTGTAAAGACTTCAGTGTATTTTAGAAGATAATAGCCCTTAGACTTCAATAAATAACCAAAGTGGTTTCTTTCAAATTTTCACTCTCTTAGTCATTCTGGAGGCCAATGGTTTGGTCGAGCAGCTATTAATTTTGAAGCATTGGCCTTCTGAATAACTGTCAAAATGGAAATTTGAATTAAACCATTTTGGATTATTTATTGAAGCCTAAACACCGTTATTTTTTTGAAGCCCAAGGGTGTCTTTATATCCAGTAAGGGTCTTGTGCCACAGATCATTTGCATAATTCTACATACAGTTTTATGGAATGCTATTGTTTTTACATGTAGCCTGCATGTGAGTCTAATGATTGTGAAAGGTGCTGAAGTGACAACCCTAGAAATTATCCACAGCATGGGGAGCAGCAGGGAAAACACATTCCAGCTCAACCTACCCATATGTCTCAATGGTGACATAAAGGGACCACCTCTAGTGAAGCGATGAGTGGATAGTGTCGATTCCACTGCTATTCACTCCTCCTCTCTGCTGACCCTGCCAGCGATGGTCCCAATTAGTGCCAGACATGATGAATCATGTGTGATGTGGGCTCCTGTCAACTAGTAACTGGACTGAGACCACCAATTCATTTCACGTGGTCAACAAAGAGGCCAGTCATTTGAATCCGTCACTCACAAGTACTGACAGAACTAAGACCTGTTACTAAGCAACATTAGTGTTCAGGGATTATTTCTTTAGGCTATTTAAATTGAAAAAATATTTTGCCAATGTGCTTCACTGAGTGAATTTTCTGCATAAAGCCCTTTCCATACCACACTTAATGCGTTTTCCCTTATGTTTAATTGTAAGCAGAGTCAGGATAAGCTCTACCCTGACATCTGGTGGTGAATTATGGTGAGAGTTGAAAATAACTTCAGGGCTGATCTTGTTTGCATAGGCACACCCACCCGCCTAGCCTGGGACAACAACTGAAAGTGGTTAATTTGGCTGGTGTGGGATCCCCAGTTTCTCTGTTATTGGGGCAGGAAGAATAAGTTGTTGTTACCCTGATTCTGTGAATCAAGGCCAGTGGAACTGTTGTATGACAGAGGGACTCACCAGTAACTAAGTAGCACTTGCTAGACAAGGGGCATGGGTTACAAAACCCAGTGAATTGAGAGAGGTTGGGGACAGGTATGTGTACCGGATAGCATGGGCCCCTTTTGAGGGCCTGGAACACCAATTGCACTACCCCCTCTCTCCACTGTTGAATAGCAGAGCTAAGTTTGCTTCCATTAGGAGTCTAGCTAGAAGTTGCTGAACTGAATTCACTTTGGGCCAATGGTGCACCAGTACTGGGGCTCCCCTACTACAAGCTGAAATCACTAAAAGAGCTAAAATTGCTGAGCTGAGACCACCGAGTGCTGTGTTAATCAGTGGGGGAGACTGAAGATATATTGCTAAGCAGCTGGCAGAGCCGAGCAGTTTGTGGGACAGCTGGAGCAGCCCATGGAACAGCAAGCGGAGCGGCGTGGAGCTGAGCCATTTGTGGGGGCAGCTGGAGCGGTTCATGGGACGGCTGGTGGCGTGGCGCGGCTGCTAGAGCGGAGCCATTCGTGGTAAAGGCTGCAGCAGAACTCCACGGAGAGGTGGGGCAGTCGGCCTCGGACCATGTAAGGTGCCCCTTAACATCCCGTGTGCCTCCCCCCCATCTCTGCCCAGGCTGGGGGGGGGTAAAACTCTGCAGATAAACTTTTGAACTCTGGGGCGGCACTGACCAGGGACAGAGACTTTGGGGTTGTTGGACTTTGGGGTGATTGACTTAAGACCCTGAGGGGAAAAGGACACTCCCAAACTTACTTGGAGGTGGGTCTTTTGCTCATGGTTTGTGTTATGAATCCTGTTTGTGATGTTTCCCCAACATAATGCCGCATTGTTTCCCTCCTTTGTTAAAAGGCTTTTGCTACACTCAGTCTCCGTGCTTGCGAGAGGGGAAGTATTGCCTCCTAGAGGCGCCCGGGGGGATGGTATGTAATTGTCCCAGGTCACTGGGTGGGGGCTCGAGCCGGTTTTGCATTGCGTTATTGAAACAGAACCCCTAGATACTGAACCCGGCCCTTGTTGCTGCCAACTCAGAGGGGCAGAAGGGTTACATAATTATTTCACACTAACATTGGCTGTAAGCCTCCCTAGGACTAGTGTTTTAGGGACTACTCCTGCCATGTACAGAGCCTCCTCAAATCCCATTAACTTCAATAGGATCTGAAGGCATTTATCACCTTCTAAAAATGTCCGAAACACTGGAAGGCCCAAATGCTCTTGAGCAGAAGAGAACCTGAATTTGCAGGTCTGAGAACAGGATGCATGGAAGGGTATGCTCCTCTATCACATGGAAGCCCCTCTGCAGGAGCTCTGCTGATGTGGAGGGAGGGAAGACGCTGGCCTTGCTGTGTCAGATTTTACCCCCAGAGCTATAGAAACCAGTCCAGGGGAGCACAGATGGCAGCCAGTGGAGGATGGTGTTGTTAGCATCAAAGTTCCCCAAGCCATATTGTCAAGGGGATCAAGGAGATAGTGTTGATGGTGGGTAGCAGTGCAGAAGCAACTTGACTCCTTATGGAAGATGCTTTCCTCTGGAATATCCTCTGAGAGCCCCATGTATCTTGGGGGATTCATTCATTTAGGGGTCTAAAGTCCTTAGCCTGATCCCCAGCAGGGGTAACTCAATATAGCGCCACTGACTTCAATGGAGCTTCTTGTGACTCATCTCACTCACCCATAAATGATAAGAGGGGGGAGACAGAGAAACAATATTGTTAGATTAACAGACAGTAATCCTTGTAAGAGAGAAGAATGGAAGCTTAGAAAAAACACCAAAGCTTTTAATTACTCTCAGGAATTGTAAATTCTGGGATGATCTATATGGGTAGGCTTGTGCTTCCAAGAGAGTTTTGGATTAGAAGATAGTTTCAGAACCTCATATAAACAGCAGAGAGAGAGAGAGAGAGAGAGAGAGAGAGAGCGCTTTCTTTCTTTAGGAAGCAGGCACTGTGAATAAAGGTTTGATTCTTACATCACAGGAAGTTTTCATGCAGATCTGAGAGAGAAGCTCCCACTGATTTCATTTGGAGTTGTGGGTGTTCAGTACTTGTGGAAATTAGACCAAAGGCATTTAAAGGTACCCAAATTATAAGCCAGTTTGGAAAAACTGAGCCTTAACTGCTAAGTGTCTCAGTTTCATCATTTATCACCATTGGGGAATTGTAAAGCACCTTGAAATCTCTGGATTAAAAGCACTACACAAGTATTAGCTAAATCATCATTACTGACAAAAAAAATCACACAAGGATTGCATTCCTACGAGATTTTGCCTGTATTTGAACCAAATCAGAAGTTAGGTCCTTTCTGGTTTTAGATTTGAACCAGAAGGAAAATCATAAGAGCAGAGATTTGCATCCTTACAACCCAATATTCAAAGGGAATTAGATCTGAGATTCCAGTTTTGATCCTATAATGCATATGGTAATTTCCTGCAATACTGTTGGAGATTTTACTGTATTAAGGTTATGGATCATTGTGGGCTAGGGATTGTACATAATTGTAGGGGGAAGAGTGATCGCAGCTTCTCCAGGAATTAAGAACAGTGGGGGAATGGGAGTGCATAGGTAAATTCAATTGCATTGTAACACCTCCAGAGAAGTGCCACCTGGAGAGGCTTGCAAATACTAGTTGAAACTAGATTCTCCAGAGACCAACAGACAAAGAAAAAACTTTTGGATCAGTAACCTGAGTTTAGACTGACTCATGCCCTTCTTTCTGACTAAGAAAATGGACAGGACCTTCTGTTCATGGGAGGACCCAATTCTTTCTGAGATGAGATGGAAGGACTTTGGCCTATGGAGGTCACCCATCATTGCCCTGAACTGCAACGGATCCATCTCTAATTTAAAAATGTCCGCAGTTTCTCACAATTTTTCTTAACTAATTGAAAATACTTAGTGCAATCAGCAATCTTCAGCAGCTTATTACCCGCTTTCTCCTCCAAAGCTTTAGTTTATTAAATAAGACTGACCCTCGTGGTGCCCCACTATTAACTTGCTTTCCACTCTGAAGAGTAATCATTCAGTACGACTCTATTTCTATTTCTTCTTGCTTAACCAGTTTTTAATTCACAACATGACTTTTCCCTTTACCCTCTTGTTATTTACCTTAATAGTCTTTTATGAAAGGCATTATCCAAAGCTTTTTGAAAATTCAAGTAAATTATGTCCACTTCAAACAGAGACTGTTAATTAAGGTAACTTTGAAGGTTAGGGAGAGTCAACAAATGGAACATAAGATAGACCACATAAAGATTTTGTCGCTTGGAGAAGGGCAGGAGATAAGAATTCTTCTAACAAAATTAAATCAATGGATATTGACTTTCTAGTAGGTAAAATTAAAATGAGAAAGACAACTTCAACAATTAAGCCATATGCATCAGCATTAGCCTACGTATATCCCTGTGTTAACACATCTAAAGTATCTGCAATGCTTTCCGGGCTTCTTTATTAATTAAGTCATTAAAACCTAAATAAGAGGAGCATCAAGCACTGGCCTAATTCTTTCCAAATTAGAAGATATAGATATAATCAGTCATGTCCTGTAAAGATCCTTTGCACAAAACTGGCAAGTCTCTTAACTCTTTGCTGGTCTGTAAGAATTGTAGAATTAACCTTGAACAGAATGAAGCAGTAAATGCCTAAAGAAGTTTCCAAATGGTTGTGAAACACTAGCTGACAGATAAAAAGCAACAGAGGGTCCTGTGGCACCTTTGAGACTAACAGAAGTACTGGGAGCATAAGCTTTCGTGGGTAAGAACCTCACTTCTTCAGATGCAAGTAATGGAAATCTCCAGAGGTAGGTATATATCAGTGTGGAGATAACGAGGTTAGTTCAATCAGGGAGGGTGAGGTGCTCTGCTAGCAGTTGAGGTGTGAACGCTAAGGGAGGAGAAACTGGTTCTGTAGTTGGATAGCCATTCACAGTCTTTGTTTAATCCTGATCTGATGGTGTCAAATTTGCAGATGAACTGGAGCTCAGCAGTTTCTCTTTGGAGTCTGGTCCTGAAGTTTTTTTGCTGTAAGATGGCTACCTTTACATTGCTGGCATATGATAGCATATATAACATTGGTGGACGTGCAGGTGAATGAGCCGGTGATGTTGTAGCTGATCTGGTTAGGTCCAGTGATGGTGTTGCTGGTGTAGATATGTGGGCAGAAATATCTTTGTTTCAAAAATATAGTTTCATTAATTAAATGATGAGGGCAAGACAATTGTTTTCCCATAATGTATCACATGCCCCTCTGCTATGTACATTGGCCAAACTGGACAGTCACTACGCAAGAGGATAAATGGACACAAGTCAGATATCAGGAATGGCAATATACAAAAACCTGTAGGAGAACACTTCAACCTCCCTGGCCACACAATAGCAGATGTAAAGGTAGCCATCTTACAGCAAAAAAACTTCAGGACCAGACTCCAAAGAGAAACTGCTGAGCTCCAATTCATTTGCAAATTTGACACCATCAGATCAGGATTAAACAAAGACTGTGAATGGCTATCCAACTACAGAACCAGTTTCTCCTCCCTTGGTGTTCACACCTCAACTGCTAGCAGAGCACCTCACCCTCCCTGATTGAACTAACCTCGTTATCTCCACACTGATATATACCTGCCTCTGGAGATTTCCATTACTTGCCTCTGAAGAAGTGAGGTTCTTACACGAAAGCTTATGCTCCCAGTACTTCCGTTAGTCTCAAAGGTGCCACAGGACCCTCTGTTGCTTTTTACAGATTCAGACTAACACGGCTACCCCTCTGAGCTTTGATGATGTTAAACTGTGTCTGCATGGGTGTTAAGGAGGCTTTGCAATCATGTTAAACTTGTTCAACTGAGTGAGCTAACTCAGTTGAAAAAACATTCTCCCTTCCCCCCCAAATAGACAGACCCTTCATCATAAGAATACCACCTTAAAAACTGATCATATTATCTTGTTGTAGCTGATGTTTGATCAACTCTGAAGAAAGCAAGAGAAGTCCAAGTAAAAGAGGTTTGCTTATGTGAAACTGTAAGGGAGATGCAAGGCACCCACACCATTTGGCAGGATCTGGCTAACGTATGATTTCATCTCTGTGCTATTTTGGACACTAGAGAACTGGAAATGCATAGTTTCCATCTTGTTTTGCAGCAAACATGCTTTCACAATTAGGTTCAAGAGTGTAATGATTAGGAACAGGTGAACTGGTTCTGCAGAAAAGAAGGGTCTTAATCTAAATCATAACTGAACCTTTTTAAAGATAAGGACAGATGGACAACTCTCCATCTCCTAGTCTGCGATAGGCCTCCTTTAACCAAATCCATCTAGGGGACTGGACAATTTCTGCTAAAATCTCTATCAAGTCTCATTAATTCAGGTATCTCTCCTCCCACTCCTCAGGGTTCAGACAAAAGCAAATTCAGGAGAAGACCTAGGCTTGATTTACCATTGCCCTGCAATTTGTGCAGTCATCTATATCTATGCAAAGTGGGTATAGACCTACTATCCTGGTTTGGTAGCATTTTACATTGACTTTGCACCAGCATAAATGACTAAAAAAAAGCTTCAGACAAGTTGCAGGGCTCTGAAGATTCAGTGTCCTTGAATTCATGAGATTAGATTTTTCTAGCCAGTCAGACTGTAACAGAGAAATACAATAAAACTTCAGACTAGACCTCTCCATTCATGACATATGAAAGGGAGGGGGCATACTGGATGTCAGGTAGAGGAAACTGGAGATGCTTGAGACTGGAAGTCAGGAGAAAAATAGAATTAGGAGGAAGGGAAAATATGTAAGTGTAGAAGTTGGAAGGATTAGTGTGGAATGGTGAGAAAGATGAAGGAAAATGAGGACTTTGAAATATTCAGAAAAGTTTCAAATAAATACGTAAACTTTCCAAGGTTTCTCAAGTTGTTTTGAGGTTCACCCATAACTAGTAATAAAACTCATTCAAGTGAAAACTAGAGATGAAAAATATTCCATTGTAAAACAGGATTTATATGTGAAAATCTATATTTTATTCTTTGAAAGCTGTCCTTATAAAACAAACTCTGTGTTTACCAACAAGTCCTTGTTGCAAGAAAACAAATGCATTCACTCATTAGAGTGTCAACTGTACATGTGGCAAAATGAAATAACACTCGTCTGTCCCAACTGGAATCTCAGCTCAGTTCACAAACCTTTCTGCACTGTAATCTGCAAATGCCAATTTTAATTAATAAAATGAAATAGGCCACAATATTAGTTTTTCAGTGTGGAAATATTGGATATCACATCAGTGCATATTAAAAATGTATTATTAATTCAGCAGTGTCCTCTCTGGGCTGGAAACATTTAATGTTTTTAAAACACCAGGCTTAGGAACAGTTTTTTAAAACTCATCTGGGTATCTAATTTGGTTTCCAGCATCTCTTATATTTCTCTAATTTTGTACACTTCCCACTGAGGACTCCGGTCCCGGGATCGTGCTCTGAAAATGTCCACTAAACAATAAAACAAACCAGCAAACTAGTTTTGCTAAAGTAAACAAATATGACACAAAATCACAGAGAAGATGAAATATTTATGTACCAAGCTGGCTCAGCTGAGTTGGAACATCTTATTTACAGCAGTGTCCTTCAATCTCCCAGTTTTATCGAGGTGATTACCATCGTGGTTTCAGGAGGTGTGGAGATTGAGCCAAGGTCACAAACTGGCCCCGCAGCAGAACTGAGAATCAAAGCTAGATTCTCCAGTTGCTCTTTGTCTGGCTCTGAAATATAATGAGTATCTTTTCTCAAGAAATGGAAAAGTCAAATAATATATATAATAGGCTGGTGTGTATGTTTCTTTTATTTATTTAACTGAATAAATAACATTTTTTTTCTTATTTTATTGAAATGGAGGGAATGTCGAAAATATATTTTCCCTCTCTGACTTACATCTCACTGCACTTTTTACAGTTTTTTTTTACAGTTCCAATTTCCATGAATATTAATGAAATTCTGTGCAAAGTAAGCTATTTAACCTAGCAGAAGAGATTCTCAGCAGACTGACAATTTCAAAGATCTATAAAAAAAGAGAAAGAAAAAAGCAAAATCTGAACTATAAATCTTCAGGTTCCAAATCAACAACAGAACCAAATGAGGTATATGGAGTACAACTCTCTGTAGAGGATGTTTCTGGCAAAGAGCTGATCATTACTAACAGAGAAAACAATGGGTCTTTTCTAAATTGCTCGCAAAAAATGATTCCTCATCAAATTAGGGGCTTTATCCTTGCAAGGAGCTGAGTATCCTCAGTTTTCATTAATTTCAGTTGGAGTTGAGGGCACTCTGCACATTGTCGGAGGTGCTCTGTCACTCATAGGATCAGGCCCAAAAGTTTTAAAAAAGCAACTTGAAAAAGTAAAATGAAGCAAGGTATTTGGGATTTTCTGCTCATCGTTCTTCATTTTAATGATCAGATCTGAAGCACATATTTACTTTATGTTCTTGTGCATCTCGTATGTATTATTTACATTAGAGCATTTTTCTGTTGAGCAACAGAAAATACAGAATGCAAAATCACCCCCACCGGCTTATTCTTAACACTTCGATCCTTTCATAAACTCTGTCATGAGGAGTGTATTGCAGGATTGGTGCCTTAGTCGTATAATTTTCTAGGGGAAAAAACATTGGCAGAAGTAGACATGGGAAACGACAGAAATGGGGAGAAGAAAGGAGGTTTGGAGGGCCAGAATTTCAAAATATGGGCTCTAATCTGAAAAATTCTTTTCCGCTAGCACATACTGCAATTTATCTGCTTAAAAAAAGTAAGTTAGGTCACATCCTGATACAGATATATTGAAATATCATGTATAATTGGATCAATGATTTTTTGTTTCCTTTAGTCAACTAATGATAATTAAGTAACAAAGAACTCAAAGTTGTATGTGAAAGATCTATTCTGGAAAGCTAAGAACCTGCAAGGTGTAAATTAATCTGTTTTCTTATCCAGAAATCAAAATGTATTAGTGTAGCTGATTCATTTCTCTCCACAAATAATTCTGTGTTAGTAAAGGAGAAATAATGACAAAAGTTGCATTTGCAAGAAAAATGATTTTGAACTCAATACACAGTATTTTTCTGCCAGCAATATAAAGAAACCAATCAACATTATGTGCTTAAATTTATAGCCCAGGTTCAATATTTGTTCATAAAGATTTTATGCAACAACATCCACACATGTTAAGTATTAAATTATCTGATTTGTGCACATGTGGGATTTGTGAATGTAATATCATTCTGCCCATATTCATAGGCCAGACTGAAAATATGGCTTTTCATGTTGTAAAATATTAAGGGAGAAATCTTGGCCACTTGAATGTAATTGGACATTTTACCATTGACTTCAATGGGGCCAGGATGTCATCCTATTTGTGTCTCATTAATATTAGGGCCCCTTTACACCACTCTGGAAGTTTGCATAAATTACATTTATACTAGTTTTAAGCTATCTTTACAATGCCAGAGTGGTAGAATGGGGTCTTAGTATAAATGACAATCAGGCCTCCATTATTTATATTTAATATATAAATATTTCTTCACTAATGAGTGATTCTAACTTTTATATTGCCTTTCTGTAACTTCTGATCTGTTCTCACTATATCTTTTAAAATACATTGACAAGTTGTTCCCTCTGCATGTCCTGTCCTGCCATTTTGTACAAGCAAAAAAACCCTGAAGAATTACAAGGTCTAGTTGGCTCAAACCAGCTCTTGTTTCTGTTTGACAAATGCAGATTCTTCATATAGTTTCCATCATACTTATTATTTTCCTTGAGTTCAAACTGGCTGCTCAGCACTTGTGCACATGGTGCTGATAATGAAAGACTGCACTTACTCCAAAATTAGGGCTACTTGGACTGGAATTTCCAAACATCAGTGCATTCAGTCCACATGCCAGAGAGATAATCAGCATGTTGAAATACATTGAACTGAAGCAAAACCTTTGAAAGTGTGCAGGGAAACAATGACTTTTCTAGATTTATTTCGAAATTATCTGGAACGGCAAAGTACTTTTCATAGTCTCCAGCCTGTGAATAAATCCTCCTCACTTGTTCCTAGAAGCAAGTCATTTATAGAAATGGTCAAAAGCCACAAAATTCATGGCTGCATCTGATTTTCCCAGGTTTCCAGATCTGAGGTGAGGAGGAGACGATTCAGACAATTATGACAGTGGCCAGCCACAAGTTTGGAACACTCATATTTGGATCATATCTTGGCTTGTTTTTCAGGCTCTTCTCTAGCTATTTGGTACATGACTAGAAGCCTGCTCACAAGATTTCAGGGCCTCCTTTACTTTACTTAACATTTCTTTTGACATGTCTGTCAGTATGTCTTTTCCCACCTCCTATGTCTTTCAGAAAGTACAGTTAGGTCTAGTTTATATCAAATTGAGCAGTACACTGTCACATCAGAAAATCTTTTGCAACTGTCACACCACTTTTTATATAGCTACAAGATTTTTATTAAAGGTGGATCAGAGCTGAATCTGCCACTTCTTTCTTACTTATTGCACCCAAAAGATTGACAGGTGCTGATATTTACTTTGTAACAAAATAGGCAAAACACCCCCCGTGCAATATAAGTTTCACTGGCATGAGTGGTAGTGTGCACAATGCTGTTAGCAGATGAGCTTCTCCCACCGACATAGCTACTGCTGCTCATTGGGGGTGGTTTAATTATGTTGATCGGATCTTACAGTGGCACAGCTGCATCAGTACAGCTGTGCCGCTGTAAGCTTGCTAGTGTAGACACAGACTAGGAAACCTGAGTTTGGAAGAAATGTTCATTCTTTACGCTGGTGGTGTCAGAGTTCATGTAAGGGTTAGAGGTGGTATATATTTGTTTTCTAGGGAAACACTACACAGCTTCTTAGAACTTCTAAACAGATGACCAGACGATCATAATAACCGTTTGAATTTTCAGTGAATGTAATTTTACCCACTTAGCCCACTAGGATAATAGCACGTTCATTAGTGTGCAAACATGGGGTCATGTCCATCATGAGTAATTTTATTCAAAATTTCACTGTGGATATCTCCTTTAATGATGCCTCTTCTTGAGAAAAGAATTCTAGGATGAGACATCTTCATAGATGTGTGGAAGATTTCTAGAGATTTCACAATGCTTATTAAAATAGAGTTTTTTTTTCAACTTTGCCATAATTATTGCATAGTATTTGTTTTCTGTTTATTATTGGTCAGTGAATTTAGTGTAGATTAAAATATTGGAAAAAACAAGGCATAGTGCAGGTAAATGCTGTGTAAGATTCCACAGACAGCTATATCTATGGATCTCAGTCCCTGCTCCCAGTCAATATGAACACTGCCAAACTGTGACAAGTTTCCCAATATTGTCAAATAATGACTAGGGCATGACCACCAAAAACAGTTTAAATTGTTACCAAGGTCAGGATTTGAACTGATGTTTCCAGAGGAAAAGGCCAGTGCACAAATCCACCGAAACACCTATTAAAATAAACTGTAATCAAGATTCATTCTTCGGAAGAACAAATAACTACTGGCAACAGTTTTGGGGCAACTTGCCGGAGCCAGTAAAAATGTGCAATTTCTCCCAGGAGGGCAGAACAATTTTTATGTGACTACATTGTTTAGTGAATGTGCATGTGCACGTGTGTATGTTTATAGGTTTTCAACGACACCATTACTGTGGACTGTAGGGACTCTCCACTCACCTTACTATCCTCATTTTAGATCATTCTGTCTATACAGAAGTGGCACTTTCTTCTATTGTGGAATTGATATTTCACACACAGGGTCCAACAATATTCCCCATTTGGGGCCTGATTCTCATTTACCCTAAAACTCCCTTCTTTGGCAGTGTAAAGTGGCCTTGTAAATGTAATTTACCCTTCAAGTATAAGGGATCTCTCATATCAACAGAATCTTCCAAAAATGGACAAAGGATTTTAAGCGCAACATTGTGTGCGCACACACACACACACACACACACACACACACACACACACACACACACACACACATACCCTGCATCTCTTCAACATAGCAAAAATTAGGTCTAGGTACTATAATTCTATATGGTAAACAACAGTTTTGCGTATAAAGTATAGCTATAAATAATAGATAATAATCCTTTTCTATCTCAGCTATGTACTGTATACCTTTATTTAAAAACATCTTGATTTCATAATGGTTTGCAAACATATCCTTGCTGCAGCTGTTGGAGAACTTACACTAGCATAAGGCTCTGACTCAGTGAATGATTTTATGCCAGACTACTCCTTCAGTGAACACATTTCTTGTGTCACAGAGAGGACTGTGATGAAGAGGATGAAGTAACTATAAAAAATGAACCAGAGTCTGATGCACAAGGTAGGCCATTAGTGTGAGAAAGTCAAATTTAAGAGTTTTATCAATGGACTACCTAATGATAATCCCACCATAATGGTGAACAATGTTCCTGTGACTCACTAAAAGTCACTTTTTCTCATTGCAGTACACCTGAAACATGAACAACAAAGCAGGGTACCCTAAGATATTAGCTTATTTGTTGATTTAATTAAAATTAATAATTTTTCCTACTGCAAGCTTTCGTTCTTATCACTGGGTTGAATCAAATCACTCTCACTTCCCCCCAGCATCAAATACAAAGAGCGACTGCAGCACAAACAAATACAATAGGTGAAATCCTACTAGGGTGACCAGACAGCAAGGGTGAAAAATCGGGACAGGGGATGGGGAGTAATAGGAGCCTATATAAGAGAAAGACCTAAAAATCAGGACTGTCCCTATAAAATAGGGGCATCTGGTCACCCTAAATCCTACCCACCTGAAATCAATGGCAAAACTCCCATTGATGTTCAAGGTCAATGCTGGATTCACACATTGCCAAACTTAATTGATTAGGCCTGACGAGCCTACCCTACCAGTAGGGGTGTGTGAAGCAGTCCTTCCGCTCCTGTGTCCATTCCTGACAGGTACCATTTTCTCTTTGTTCTCCTAACTAAGGAAACCTTTATTAATGTTAATCTAATGAATTAAAAAGAAAATAGCCTTTGAAAGGACAGAAGAAAAAAGAAACAGAAGAGTGAACCATTGACACCACTACCTGTGATCTAAGTTCATTGTATCTTCAGTGACTTAAAAGTAACTGAAAAGTGGATGGGGCCACTCCCCTAGTCACTGTCAGAATCCTCGCTGGGGGGGGTGGGGAGTGTGGGGGGGGCAGTGGCTCAAGGACATTGCTCTCTAGCATATTCCACTGCTCAATGCCAGGAGGCACCAATCACAGAAGTGGAAATATGCAGTGGCCACTCAACAAAACAACACTATGTACATGATAGATTGATCATGTGAAATTTTCTATAAATACTGAAATCTGGTAATTATCATCAAAAGCATTTGTTACTTTTGAAAACAGCAACAGAGGGTCCTGTGGCACCTTTGAGACTAACAGAAGTACTGGGAGCATAAGCTTTCGTGGGTCAGAACCTCACTTCTTCAGATGTGGCATCTGAAGAAGTGAGGTTCTGACCCACGAAAGCTTATGCTCCCAGTACTTCTGTTAGTCTCAAAGGTGCCACAGGACCCTCTGTTGCTTTTTACAGATTCAGACTAACACGGCTACCCCTCTGATACTTGTTACTTTTGAGTTTCACCACAGAGGAAAATCATTTTTGAAGCATAGGGTCTCTTGTTCCAAAGTCACATACTGCGGTGGCTCTCAACCTTTCCAGACTACTGTATCCCTTTCAGGAGACTGATGTGTCTTGCATACCCCAAGTTTCACCTCACTTAAAAACTACTTCCTTACAAAATCAGACATAAAAATACAAAAAAAACCTCACAGCACACTGTTACTGAAAAATTACTTACTTTCTCATTTTTCCATGCAATTATAAAATAAATCAATTGGAATATAAATATTGTACTTACATTTCAGTGTATAGTAAATAGAGCAGTATAAACAAATCATTGTATGAAATTTTAGTTTGTACTAGTTTGCTAGTGCTTTTCATGCAGCCTTTTGTAAAACTAGCCAAATATCTAGATGAATTGATTTACCCCCTGGAAAATCTCTGCGTACCCTTGGTTGAGAATGACTGACAAATAGCGTTAAGTATATCACCTATACACCAATATAGCATAGTTTTCAACTGAAAACACATATTTTTTTATTTTTAATATATAAAAATATCTGTAGCTACAGCTGATTAATATGCCTTCTGAATTTGAAAAACATATTTTTTTAAAATAGTATATTTTCAGACATAGGTGAAGTTCCATACTGGAAAGAGGGTGCCCCTAAGAATTATTAATATCTGTCCCCCAAAAACCCTATTTTGAGTGCCTAAATTGAAATAAAATGGTGCATAGTCCCTCTGCACTGGGATGAATAACACCCATACAAGTATACTGTACTGTGACATGCACCTATTTTAATGTTTTAAAAATGCATAAAGATCAAACCTTAATTATTCCACAATCTCAATTAAAAGAGTCTTTGCTTCAGTCCTTAGCTCAATACACTGTCAGGGGATAGATAAATCAACTTACAGCAATCTTGGATTGGTATTTAGGTCCAGGGCCTGAACAGCTTAATACTCATCCAATTTTGTACAGATACTACATAGCTGGCATCTTCCCTACCATCATCAATAAAAATGATGTACAGCACAGAGTAAAGTTATTCACTAAACAATTCCCAAAGATCACCTTTACTATTGACTATGAAATAGATCCAGGACACCTCTTCTTGGATGTCAAAGCCTTAAAGACCAGTGACAAGGTACGCACTAGTTCAGGTATGACAAGGACAATGTTTCAGGTGAATGTGCAGTTTTGCCCACCCTATGTCCATAAAAATGGTTCGATTATGGGACTGTCTAGCAAAATAGGACCCTGATCCTGCATCAAGATACAGTGTAGTCAATGTAGCTACGCACAGAGAGAGGGAACCACACTAGCACATCTGAATGCAACATTGGAGCCTATTTATGGTAGAAAAAGGGATTCTAGAAAAGGTCTACTTGGCAATGTACCAGCTGTGAATAACATTTATAGGAAATAATGAGCTATTAAAATGACTCCAGTAAATAACCCAATTTAATGAGCATCCACATAATGAGGAAGACCACATAATCAATAAGATAATATGATCAGACAGCCTTACTTTATATACATGGAATTTTTGAAAAGATAGACAGTTTTATTAAGAATATATACTATAGATTGTACCTTAGATCAGGGATCGGCAACCTTTGGCACACAGCCTGCCAGGGTAAGCCCCCTTGCGGGCCGAGCTGGTTTGTTTACCTGCCACATCCGTGGGTTCGGCAGATCTCGGCTCCCACTGGCCATGGTTCACCGTCCCAGGCCAATGGGGGCTGTGGGAAGCGGTGCGGGGCGAGGGATGTGCTGGCCGCTGCTTCCTGCCGCCCCCATTGGCCTGGAGTGGCGAACCAGGGCCAGTGGGAGCCGCGATCGGCCGAACCTGTGGATGCGGCAGGTAAACAAACCGGCCCGGCCTGCCAGGGTGCTTTCCCTGGCGAGCCGCGTGCCAAAGGTTGCTGATCTCTGCCTTAGATACTTGGGGCTCCATTAAAGAATACAGACAATTCCCTTAATGCCATGCCCCCAGCAAGGCAAAATATCACTGTACATAAGATCATTACCAAGTAACACACAGTCCACACACAAAACACAAAGCACGTTTCAGAGAAGATGAAAGGATCATAAAACGAATAAGACTGTTGCTAACTTGCCTATTATAATTCTTGCACAGAATGATTGGATATATATTTTTTACATTGTAAACAGCAACTTTTTTTTTGAGACAGGATATGCTAGGAAGCATTTTAGTGAGTAAACAACAAGACCGAGGAATATACTTGATTAATGAAGGGAATGACATGATGTCTCATGAGTTTAAGAACGTAATGCTAAAAAACAAACACCAAAACCACTAGCAAAACCTAGTCCCTGAAAAGCTAACCTTCAAAATAAAGTATTTAATGTCAGTCTGCTCTATTAGCATGCTTCTCCATCCACAGACTTAAACAGTTGCCTACAGATGCTGCAAATTGATTTGTCCCTTGATAACTGTTGGAGTTGCTGACCGAAACGTTGAAGAATAACAGCTTTTTAATTGAGTTTTTGTGTGTGACTAACTGTACAGTGCTTTATCCTTTTTCTCACTTTGTCACATCTGCACAGATTTCAGAGGTAACGCCAGGCTTTCGTGTGACTTATCTTTATGGCTTCTATCTCGAGCGCCCAAACAATCAATGCAAAAGTAACATTTGGAGTTATTCTCATTTTGGTGTCTTTTGTATTCACCGTTTCTAAATATTTAGAGAATACAAACGTGAGGCGAGAATCAGCCAAAGTCTGCACTGGCGTCTCCTGGCCCAGACCCCCAATGGCAGAAAGTCTGGCCAGGTGGACGAATGAAACAGCACACTGCACCCTCATCCTCCCCTCCCCACACCAAGATGTGAGGAGTGGGGGATTAGGCAGCCAGCACATCTTAAAATGTGAGTGATGCTGGTGATGGAGGGAAGTGGCTGGGATATGGTGATTCAGTCCCTCCACCAGGCATCCTTTGCCAGTAGGGCTCCTATGGAGTACGGTCAGAGCATGAATCTGTACGGAGCTTAACAGAGCACAGAATTTCCACTCCCAGTGGAAATGTTGAGGAAGTGCAGATTACTCAGGCTGGCTTTGCAAAGTGCCTTTGAACCTCCCTGGGACAAGATTGCTGTAGTTATTATTTATATTATGTTAGTGCCCAGAGACCCCAGATAGAATCAAAGCCTCACTGTGCTAAGCAGTTCATATAAGCAGAGTTAGACACGGTGCCAAATATTCAAAGATATTTAGATACCTAAAGATGCAGCGAGGTGCTTAAATATCTTTGAAAATGCTCCCCTTGATTTCAAAGGGAGATAGGAGTCTAACTTTGGTTTGATAGTAAAGACATATTTAAGCTGACTTTGCCTTCAGTGTAAACAGGAATGTTTCAAAGGTTCACAAGTGGAGTGAGGCCAAGATGGCAGCCACATGAAAGTATAAGCACAGCTTTGTTCCTTCTGCAATTTCAAAGCCTGTGGGACTAGCAGTTCTGTTACACTCTCCAAGTGGCAGCACTGTCAATTTTGGTGATGTTTGCAATGCAGGATGAATGACAGAGTTTAAATCTTACCTCTGAACCTCCTTGTTTTCTGTGGTTTCAGTTAGATCATGACTGTTGCTTTACAATAAGTACTTTCACTGAACTATTTCCCCGTCCATTAGAGGAGTGTTAGTTATTTAGTCTTATGTTTTTTTCTGAATTTAATAGTTTAAAAAGGACTGGATTGAAGTAAAAAATCTCTCATTATCTGCAGAACACCTACATTTCCCTCTGCTCCTACCCCCATCGCCCCAGTGTGCTTCAGAATGAACCTAGATGGACCTTGTGCTCATTCAGTCTTCATCCTCTCTGCTGAGCATGCCAACAAAGGTGCCAATTAGTACAAACCAGGGTGTTAATTCTGGTGATGTTGACACTTCTCTACTAGGAACTGAAGTCTGAGTTGCTTTCTAATAAAAGTCTTTTTAAAATATCAGGTTTAGAAAGAAAGTCCATTCCCTAAAGCAAGTGTTTTCCCCAGGGCAGTCTCAATGCCTGATCCTTCCCATAAACTGCTAGTGAGTCCCAGCTAGATCAGAGAGGAACCCTAGTATAGAAGAAGGTTGAGAAATACTACCCTAATATAATATGGGCCAAAGTTTCAACATGCCTTCTTAACTGCATCACACAGTTGTTTGCAGAAGCCTCCAGTTACATAGATGATTCCTATATTGACACCAACAAGTGGATATTTTTGAATGCAAATGAGGTGACTGTGACTGCACAACTGATTACACAACTGTGAATATAGTCACCAATGTGCTCAATATTACCTTCTTTGTAACTTCTTGTTGTTATCCTGCATTCCTTGCCCAGCAGCCCTATTTCAGGAAATCTGAAGTGTCTGATTCCACAAGTTAGCCTAGTTTTGTTGTTTTGTAAAAGTCAGTAATTTCAACTTAAGCAGCAGAATTGAGAACACAAATAATGTGCATTTATGATTATGTTTCAAATTGTGAATCCTTCATTAAAAAAGTAATTCTGCACACATAATATTAAACACTTCAAGAAATATATTAAAAAAAAAATAAATGAGTGAGTTAATTTTTGCCAGGGCAATGCAAAGGAGATATGAGAAGTGATTGAAATGAGGCTGGAAAGTGATAGTCTAACAGGTTCACGACTAAAAGCATGTTTAGATAAGGAGAGGCTGGACTACAGCCTCCAGTGGAACTCCTCTTTCCCACTCTTCCCCCTCCCCCACCACCTCAGGAGCAGATTCTGCAGGAAGAAATCCTTTCAAGGATCCCCTCAATGAATTCCTCCAGATCATTTTGTCAGAGATGGAGAGCCATAGGGCCCACACCCAAGCTTGGCGGAACCCCCGGAGTCCATAGAAAGCAATGGCCGATGCTGGACCTCAACAGCTCCATGGCTCTGTTGCATCCACATACTAGGGACTTCCCCTAACTGCAGCTGCTCCTGGGATCCCCAGACAGAACTCCCAGAGAAGATAATACAACTCTAAGATAAGAATATATGAGTAGGCCAAATCTCTGCCCCCTCCCTGAGTGCAGAACATGCACTCAGCTTGTGGAGCATAATCTACAGGATCTGGAGAAGGGGATGAGACAGTGACACAGAGCCCTCACTTCCACACTGGAGAGGAGCTTCCCTTCCATACAGAGATCTGGGGAGGAAGCAATGATCCCACCAAGGGTATTCATATGCATTCATATCACCACAAATCTTTTGTTAAAATCTTTGATATTAATAAAGGAATAGCACTGGTTTCCAACAAGACTTTAAAGACATTTTATACAAAGAGCAGGAGATGTATGAATATGCCCGGTACATTTACTCATGTGTATTCTATGTACACACAAACCAAGAGAAACTTTTTTAATCCTAATAGCCTCTCCAAGGGGTTACGAAGTGCCAGTAAATGAAGCTTGGATTTACTGAGTTACTGATGTGCTGTATTGTCTGTGTTTTAAGCAGTAACACGCTAAAAGATAAATGAGCCGATTAATCATGCCATTCACTCTCACCATTTCCTGTGTAGAAGAGGAAAAACGTACCTCATGATGACCAGCTATTGTAGCAATATGAAGCGCCGTAAGAGCTCCGTATCCAACTTGCTGAATGTCAGCTCCACCATGCAACAGGGCTGTCACAAGTTCTGCACTGTCCTACAATGCACACATTTCAAATGTTTTTGTTAGGCCAATAGACATCTCTCAAGCTGTGTCTCTCCCTGATTTTATGAGCTATTTAAATATCACTTCGCCTCAGAACCATTTTTAAATGCTCAGAGGGACTATTTTAAATATCAGAACCATTAGAGTGTCAAACCCAGAAGAAGGGCACGTTAGGACTTCTCAGGATCTACAAAGGAAATCCCACAAATACACAGGATAGTATCCTGAATACCAAATTTATGAGCTTGGCATTTTGGATGCGTCTCCTTGTTGACAACGTAATGGGCTAAAGCACTGTTTATATTCCTGCCAAATATAACAATGGCAATGGAAATCATAGTAATAATAATAATTTGTTGAGACTCTAAGATCAGTTCACAAACTGTTACGAGGGACAATATCCAATTGAGGTGGATACTATTGAACTCATTTACAAAGGGGTAAACTTATGCCCAGAGAAATGAAGTAACTTGCCTGGGGTCACTCAGTGAATCCATGGCAGAACCATGAACAGACGCCAGGACAACTCCCAGTCCCCTATTCTAACTGCAAAACTAGACTTGTTCCTGCATTGAGCCAGATCCTCAGCCGACTCCAATGGAGTTATGGTAATTTACATCAGCTGAGTAATTGGCCCTGTCAGCCATCTTGGAAATAAAACATCTTCAAATGACTATTCAGCATCCAATAGCAGCACACACAACACTGCCTGTCATTCTGACTAGTACTGTCCCATTGTTTCCCTGTACTTCACTAGCTGTCTGTATCCATCCATTGTCTCATGTCTTAGACTTAGATTGTACTCTCTTTGGTGCAGAGACCAGCTCTTTGCTGTTGCTGTTCTGTGTTGATCTGCTTAGCATAATGGGTTCCTGTCTATACTTAGGGCTCCTAAGTGCTACAGCAAAAAAATCATAAATAATAAGACCACAACAGCAAGAGATGCTCAAGCTTGTGCCGCCACCACAGCTCCCTCGCCCTGTATTGTATACAAAAATGAGCGTAGACCATGAATGAATCAGCATTACAGAACATGCAGCGGAGATGTGACTGCTGACCCAAGCCATTTTGTTAGCGTTGAAAATATATGTGTTCAGCTTCTTGGAGCAATTAGCAACTTCCATGTGAGATCATGAACTACAGTATTCCCTAACACCACCGTCTTTGCCAAATTTTAATTTAAAAAAGAAAAGCAATCTTTTTAGGCCCAAGACTATGGAAGAAGGTTCTGTATTACTGGATGTGATATTTTGACCTGAATTTAGAGAGGAAAAAAACCCTGAAAATAAAATGGCCTAAGCTAGGAATTCCTTGGAGAATTCCTTTTCCAAGTGATAACTCGGTTCAGCCTACTTAATTCTGCCACGATCCCATCACATCTCACAAGGTAATCTGGCCACAGCCCAGACACAGGGATTGCCATTAAAAAGTCATCCTTTACCAGCACTTACCACACCATCATATCTGGGATCTCTATGCATTCCATATGCAATAATTTTAATACAATAGATGCTATGGTGTGTTAACTGTTGGTAAATCCTGCAGCCTTAACATTTCACATGTCCTGCAAAAGAAATTTCAGATTGTATATTTGATTCCAAAATTCAGAGTTTGCAATGGTTTGCTTAGCTTCATGGAATCCAATCAGAGCACAGAAAAAGTATTGTGTGACTTGGGTGACTAACTAAGATCCTGATTCGAGAAATCACTTAAGCATATGCTTAACTTTAAGTATAATCCTAAATTTCATTGACTTCACTGTATGCATTGAAAATTGTGAGCAGACAGTGCAGCATTTACTAAAGAAAGTCGGAAATTAGTCCCATCTAATGAATACTTTCAAGAATAATTGGAATCTGTTTGCAAATAATTTTTAATTAAGAAATGAAAGGTAAAATTTCTCAAATAAATCATCACCATTCTACTTGAGAGTAAGGCAACAAAATTCCTATAAGGCACTTAGCTAATTGTGCAACATTGCACATGGGTGAAAGTTTTCTTTATGACTGCTATAGAGCATCATCCTACATTCTGAAGCATAAGATTTGATTACCCTTATTATTTTGGTTGGCACATGTCAATGTAATTGTTATCAGTGGTCATAAAATTAAACTAGTATAAGAATTACAGAAATAAACAAAGAAATAGCAAGTTATCATAGTCATGGCTGTCCCTAGGGGGGTGCGGAGCCCGGGGTGGAAGTGACGAATCCATCACTTCCGGGACCGACACGTCACTTCCGGGATCGACTGCGCCCAGTGCTGGCCAATCGCACCAGCCTGCGGGGCCCCCCCAAAGCACGGGGCCTGGAGCAGTCGCCCCGATTTGCCATACCCAAGGGATGGCTCTGATCACATTACAATAATTAGGAAAGAAAAGACAGTCTTGTGATGAGGGAATAGAAAGTTAAGCCAGGAACTTTCAGTTCCAGCTCTGCCAATAGATTTACTGTATAACTTTGGGCAAGTCACTTACTCTCTCTGTGCGTTAAGTTTCTCTGTCTGTAAAATGGGGATAACAACAGTACTTCGGGGCAGGTGTTGTCTTTATTTTTCTGCTTCATTAATCGCCAATCACAATGTCAGTTCTTAACAACAGATAAAATAAAAAATAAAATAAAATAAACAAATATTACTGCTGACTGGGAAACTTTAGCTGAAACAAAATTGGGACAAAATACAAGGCGGAGAAGCTGCAAAGTTTTTGTGAAAATGTTTTTCTTTCTGTAACCATAATTATAACAATACTTCTCTAACTCACAGACATGTTGTGAGGTTGAATTAAACAGTATCCATGAAAGATAAGTCCATAGTATTTTAATGTGTGCAAGCATTTACACATAATTTCCTTATATATTGTATGCAAGGCATAAAGATTTTCATGGGGATTAGTAATTTAGAGAGAGCAGACTACCAAACATGCTGACTTCTCATTTCTAATTTACCTTGTAAGCTGCCAAATGCAGAGCTGTAAATCCATTTCTTGTTAACCTGGATGGACGCAACCCTTTTAGCATAAGAGTTCTAATATGGGATTTGTTACCTTTATAATAAAAATTGGAAAGAGAAGTCATTTACAGAAAAGAACATGCAAATGAAGGCAATCAGCTAAGAGCGTCCACACTTAGTGTGTGGCTACAGATTTGTCAGTTTCTTATTATTGAGCGCAGGTCAGATCTCAACACTTTTATTCACATTTGCAGTATTCAAAATGCAAGCAATAGTCCTTGTAACAGACAGTGTTACTTGGATTTAAAATTAAATGGTAGACTGTGGTGGCCTTTGCATGGGTGTACAACGAGAGGGGAATGGATTGCTCTCCATCCTAGCATCCCCTGACTTTCTAGTGACTCCAAAGTGGACAGGGAAATGATGACACCTTCAACATGTGGTAGGCACCACCCCCTTATGGTACCAGTCACCATCAGGCACAATCTAGCCATTAACAGGAACACTTGTGGCACTGGGCATCTATTCACTTGCTAATCTCATTCACATCTTTGAGGGAGGACTTTATAGAAATATTTGAGGTGCTAAAGAGCACAAACTCCTCTTTCAGCATGAGACTCCCTCCCTGCCTTACAAGTTGGGTTTCCTGGACACCTACCATGTCAATTGATCCTTCCAAAAGTGATGCTCCACCCAGTGCCTTTACAGTTTATTGTTACAGGGATAGTAGTTTTAGGAATACTAGTGAACCATAACCTGAAGACACTCTCATCTCCTGCCACCTCTGTCATAGAATATCAGGGTTGGAAGGGACCTCAGGAGATCATCTAGTCCAACCCCCTGCTCAAAGGGGGACCAATCCCCAGACAGATTTTTACCCCAGTTCCCTAAATGGCCCCCTCAAGGATTGAACTCACAACCCTGGGTTTAGCAGGCCAATGCTCAAACCACTGAGCTATCCCCTGCCCTTAAGTGCTGTGGTCCACATTATGGCTGCCTCCTGCAGAGCTATGCTAGAAGAAGATGCTCTCTCCCTCAGGGTTGCCACAATTTAGCTCACATTGTGACTACACAATAATCCATTTCTTAACGAACTCTCAACATGTGGCAGGGCACCATCCCCTTATGGTACCAGTCAGCATCAGGCACAATCTAGCCATTAATGGGAACCGACTGTTTCAAAACTGCCTAAAACAATCCTGGTGTGTTCTCTCAGGTCTTGCATGCACTGAAGCTAATGGCAAGCTCCCACTGATTTCAATGGTGCATAATCAGTCTCACTGATTATACATCTGGGCCCAGATTCAGCAAAGCATTTAAATGCATGTTTAAGTGCCCTGTGGCACTGAAGCCTTAGGGTACAATTCTCTTTGATTCTGAATTCTGACCTCTGTTGCATATTGTGGAACAAGTGCAAAATGCATGAGCACAGTGTGGACAAGAGATCTGCAGTATGGATCAGAGTAGAAAATTTTACTATCAGTATGAGTGCCTAGATGATCTCTCACATGACTTTTCTTGTTCTCCTGGTTTGCTATCTGCAAGAATCCCATCAGAGGACATTCTGGGCTAGAAGATCTGATTTTTATTTTATCATGATTATTATTATTTTAATTCGCCACGTTATAAAACATTTTCACAATATTACAAAAATGAAATGTTATCTTTGTGGGAAAAGAGTATCAAAAATTCAACCTTAATACCAGTCTATAATGTGTATATTTCATATAGAATAATACTATCCCTTGATTACAAAATAAACAACTAATTTCAAGTTAGTTGCACATCTGTACTTAAATATGCATCAGAGTTGATTGGAATTTTTGCTACATTGAAGAATAATTTAGAAAGGAGCTCAAAATTTACTTGGAGCCACTCCACCTTGTCACTACAGTTTAGAGTGTTGTAACTAATGCTTACCTGAGCATCAAGAAGAACAATGCAAAGAAGGCAAATAGTTTAAAAATATAATGTTCCTGTGGGTTATTAAACAGACCAAATCACTAACCATGTAAATAACATGCTTAAAGAGCATGAAAGTCCAAATACTTACCACCGCAAATACAACATAAATGAAGAAGAGATAGCCCATTTTCTGTGCGGTAATTTAAATTGACTTTGCTGAAGGCTTCATCAGAGCTGAAAACAGAGATTTTACAGATGATCACAGTTTTCAACTTTTAGCATATTTTCTTTTATTTGAAAAATTTGCAAAGAGAAATCTCACTATAGTTTCACTCATTCACAACACTGTAAATCCAGAGGTACTTCACTGATGTCTACATTTCTACTGTTGCAAGTGAAATCAGAATCCAACCCTTACTTTTTCCTGAGCTATATTTCTATTTTGACATTATTTCTATACATACATATACAAACCGCTACATTATAAGAATAAAGGGAGAAGAAAGTTTCTTTTAAGAAGAAAAATAAACTTCTATAAGTAGAAAGGTTCCTTCTTCCCCCTCCACCCCATCTTTCAGCTATAGTTACAGCAGCAAACAGAGCTGTAAACAGGGGAGTTTGAGTGGGAGTTTGCAAGGGGAGTTTGTGGGGAAGACCAAGAGGCAGGCAGAGGAACAGACAGGCTAGTGAAGGGAGTGTGTGGTGTTCTAGCAGTGTTTTGGTGCTTGTTTTTTTTTTTTTTTTTTTTTTGCTGTGGGAGGTGGTGTTGTGGTTTGTTTTGTTTCCCAGATTTACTGGATATAGGTGGGAAGCCTATGACAGATACAGAGGCAGCAGTGGTAGTGACCCAAGCAGTGGAAGAGGCAATGAAGATGACTGGATGTGGAAGCTGTGGCATGTACATGATCCTGGAGGGGGTACCTGAAAAGAGTTTCGTCTGCATTAAGTGCCACCTGATAGAGCTGATGGAGGAAAAGATCCGAGGATTGGAGATGCAGGTGGAAACTCTGGTTGAGTTTAGAAGAGGGTTTGAGCAGATGATGGAGCAAAGACATGAGGAGTCTGAAGGGAAAAGCTTAGACTTGCAGATGGAAGCAGGACCAAAGAACTCTGAGGGGAGACTGCTGGGTGAGGAAAGTGGACAGTGGAAGCATGTGACTAAGAGAACCGGGCAGAGGAAAAGACAGACTAGTGAAGGAGAAATAGAGCTCAGGAACAGGTATGCGGAGTTGGAAAATGAAGAAGGGGCACAGCAAGTGGTCGCTGAAGGTGAGAGGGCAAGGAAGAAGAGAAGAGCAGCTAGTCCTATAGGAAGAAGGGAAGAGTCAATGGAGATAACACCAAATATGAGCCCCAGGAGGATACGGGATGGGTTGCGGAGGATTGCAAGGGTGACTTGCAGCCAGAGGGAACAGGGGATAGACCGGAGAATCGCACCATCACCAGGAAAAGGCAGGTCTACGTGATTGGGGACTCCTTACTGAGAAGACTAGACAGGCCTGTAACCAGAGCTGATCCGGAGAACAGAAGGGTGTGTTGTCTGCCAGGTGCTAAGATACGGGATGTGGACCTGAGGCTGAAGAGGATCCTAACGGGAGTGGGAAAGAATCCACTGACTGTCCTTCATGTGGGAACGAATGATACGGCTAGAGTCTTGCTGGAACATATCAAGGGAGACTATGCCAGGCTGGGGAAGATGCTTAAGGAAATTGAGGCTCAGGTGATCTTCAGTGGGATTCTGCCTGTTCCTAGAGAAGGGCAACACAGGTGTGACAAGATTATGACGATCAACAGATGGCTCAGGCAGTGGTGCTATAATGAGGGCTTTGGGATGTATGGCCACTGGGAGGCATTCATGGACAGAGAACTGTTCTCTCGGGATGGACTTCACCTGAGTAGGGAGGGAAATAGACTTCTAGGATGGAGGCTGGCACAACTGATTAAGAGAGTTTTAAACTAGGAATTGGGGGGAGATGGTTGGGAGATGTCCAGGTAATCTCCACACTGGATTTGAACATTGAGAGGGAAGAAAATGAAGTAAGAAAGGATACAGCCGTGGGTATGAGAATGGACATAAGGAGGAAGGGTAGTGTAGATACCATTCTAATAGGTGATACTGGGGGCAGAATGTCTGGGCCTAATTGGGTAAAGAATGTGAGTGAAGCCAAACAGCCAAAATTAAGATGTGTGTACACCAATGCGAGGACCCTAGGTAACAAAAAGGAGGAACTAGAGTTACCGGTGCAGGAAGTGAAACCGGATATTATAGAGATAACAGAAACATGGTGGAATAGTAGTCATGACTGGAGTACAGGTATTGAAGGGTATGTGCTGTTTAGGAAAGACAGAAATAAAGGCAAAGGTGGTGGAGTAGCATTGTATATCAATGATGAGGTAGACTGTAAAGAAATAAGAAGGGATGGAATGGATAAAACAGAGGGATTAATAACAACGATTATTGTTATAAGCTGGGGGCGCATCAGTTGGAAGTAACAGAGGAGGAGAAGGACCTTGGAGTATTGGTTGATCACAGGATTACTATGAGCCGCCAATGTGATATGACCGTGAAAAAAGCTAATGCGGTCTTGGGATGCATCAGGCGAGGTATTTCCAGTAGAGATAAGGAGGTGTTAGTACCGTTATACAAGGCACTGGTGAGACCTCATCTGGAATACTGTGTGCAGTTCTGGTCTCCCATGTTTAAAAAGGATGAATTCAAACTGGAACAGGTACAGAGAAGGGCTACTAGGATGATCCGAGGAATGGAAAACCTGTCTTATGAAAGAAGACTCAAAGGGCTTGGCTTGTTTAGCCTAACCAAAAAAAGGCTGAGGGGAGATATGATTGCTTTCTATAAATATATCAGAGGGATAAATACCGGGAGGGAGAGGAATTATTTAAGCTCAATACCAAGGTGGACACAAGAACAAATGGATATAAACTGGCCATCAGGAAGTTTAGACTTGAAATTAGACTAAATTAACCATCAAAGGAGTGAATTTCTGGAATAGCCTTCCAAAGGGAGCAATGGCGGCAAAAGACATATCTGGCTTCAAGACTAAGTTTGATAAGTTTATGGAGGGGATGGTATAATGGTATAGCCTAATTTTGGCAATTAATTGATCTTTGATTATTAGCAGGTAAATATGCCCAATGGACTGTGATGGGATGTTAGATGGGGTGGGATCTGAGTTACTACAGAGAATTCTTTCCTGGGCGTCTGGCTGGTGAGTCTTGCCCACATGCTCAGGGTTTAACTGATTGCCATATTTGGGGTCGGGAAGGAATTTTCCTCCAGGGCAGATTCGCATCGGCCCTGGGAGGTTTTCGCCTTCCTCTGCAGTGTGGGGCACGGGTCACTTGCTGGAAGATTCTCTGCACCTTGAAGTCTTTAAACCGTGATTTGAGGACTTCAATGGCTCAGACATAGGTTTGCTACAGAAGTGGGTAGGTGAGATTCTGTGGCCTGTGTTGTGCAGGAGGTCAGACTAGATGATCATAATGGTCCCTTCTGTCCTTAAAGTCTATGATTCTATGATTCAAGGTGATAAAAATGATAGAAAAAAATTAGAAAAATCTATGTATTCATTTCTAAAGAGTCCAACAACATGATATCTGGGGGAATGAAAGAGACAATGAAGCTAATTTCAAAGAATACTCAAGTATAGACTTTGCAGAAAATAGTTTCTGTTCCCCATATGACACATATATAGATGGGTAGTGAAGCCCTTTCAAATGAATACCTGTTAAGATCCTAGTAAAAAGAACAAATTTCCTGTCTACTAGGGGGTACAATGCCTTCCACATAAGAGTGGTGGAAACTTGTAGAACATATGAGCAAACTTTTCCAACTCTAACAGGTTTCCCACTGAAAATTGACAAAAATGTATAATATTCCACAAAACTCAGACAAGCTCCTTCTAGTTTTGAATGAAGAGCACTGAATTTTAAAATGCAATGGCAATCGATCTATTAAAGGAGTAAGTATATATGACAACAATGGCTTTTGCGGGTGCCAAATTACAGTTCATAAGACAAAAGAAATAGAATACAAAGGATAATACAATTTTGTGCCACGCAGTTAGGTGTTTGACTTGTTTCTACCATATCTGCCAAATGTCCTTCCTGCAAAGCTTCGTGTTATCTGCTAATAAGCTTTACGCTAGCTCCTAACTGCACTGAAACATATTACAAATCTTACACCCGTTTTATAGTATGTCCAGTAGTTGTTGAAACACATTTCTTGGCAGGAAGAACAAAATGCATTGCACATTTTCCTTTTTACTGACTGTAAGGAATTTAAAATATAACACACACTAATGATAAACGTGAATACTTTTGGCAAAAGTAACACCCATAGCAGGCAGTGGTGAAGGAAGGAAGGAAAGAGTGGAATTGCATTGCCCACATTGTAGTACCTGAAGGCATCATATGGTTTGTAAGGCATATCACCTATAATGATTCTGGAAAAGGACAGAAAGTGCACCACAAAGTGGCTTTTGTTGTATCATTAAAACAGGTGTAGCTAGTACTCCCCAGGACAACTCTTTCAGTGTGGGAAGTGCATTCCATAGTCCAGAACCAGTCACTCAAACCGCACTGCTTCAGCCCCTCAAAATTAACCCAAGGGGTCATTAGCTCGAGCACTAGATGACCTCAGTTTTTATGTTATTACATGGCAAGTTACATACTAAGTTCTCTTAGGTAAGTATTTTAATAACATTGCTAGCACCCATGTCCTGAATATATTCTTTTCAATCAATGGTCTTCCTTAGGAGCAATTGGGAATGTGAGGCGGTTAACCATGAAGCTAATTCAGCTTCAAACTCAGGTGGCCTACTGTATATATGTCAGCTAATTTTCACTATTACTTTATGTTATACATTAACATGTAGGAAGTTGTGTGAGGGTGGGCTGCTGGGTACATTTTATATAAACATTGCTTATTCATACAAGATGATATACATGGGTATCTGAGGGTGTGGAAGAAGAGGGTGTGTGTAATATATGTCTATTTCATTAAGCCTACATTGTAATGCATATGCAGAAGAGGTCAGTATTCAGGAGGTATGTGCAATCTGAACTCTGGCATTTCCTGACTCTTGAGTTACCCATGCAACTTGAACATACTCTTAACCTCAGTAGTCATGTTTTGCCTTTCCAATGTCAAAAAAAATAGAAACATCCCTGCTTTTAGTCCTGGATTCACTGCTCAAGGAAATATGTAGATGTAGGACTCTATATTGTGGGTGTCTAGGACTTGAGAGGGTAAGAAAAAGCAGGAGTGAGAGGACCCAGGATATGGCCTGATTCCAGGCAGGGCAGAAGTACTGGGAAAACAGAGTTCTCACATAAATTTCTTCCCCCAAACTACCATTAATGTCAATCAAAGTTATTCACTCCTGTGCATCAACAAGGATATGGACCCCACAATGTTCAGCAGCAAATTGTGTGATTAAATAGCCCTGTTTTTCCGCTTGGTTTATTGCATTGGAATGTGATATTTTAAAATCAATTTTAGAACTATTTCTAGACCCTCATTCAGACTTTCCATTAACTTCTATTAAAATGTTTCTGGTTTTGATGTGTGCAATTAAAATATAGCTATAAGCCAAATCCATCCTAAGAAAGAAATGCAATTTCCTTTCTTTTTGCCCTCTCTAGAGTAATCGCACATAAAGCTCTCGGGCAACTGACCACCACTTATCTATTGTGACATTCGAAGTTCAGTTTAGTTTTTAATTTACCTCTACATTTTTGGAATGTCATGCTATATTTTAATATAGCCTAATGATTTTACAGTGCTTGCAACTTGGTGAGGTGACTAATTAAAATGAAGTAATTATTATTAATAGATTTCTAATAATATATCTCTCAAAAAGGATGAATAGCCATTCGGACTCATTAAAGAAAGAATCCATCATTCAAACTGGATGCTTGTATCTTTTTTCTGCAAAAAATACAGAACATACTTTTAAAAAATGTTAGTCTATGTATTTTTATGATTCATTAAGCTCTGTTCTCCATGTGTACATCTCAAGTGACCTCTTTTCCAGAACAGCACATGTCAAAGCCCCAAAAAGGAATTCATTAATAAAAATAAAACTAGAAAAATTGACAATGAAATTAATGAGTAAATTAAAGCTGCTTCACGTTTTCCAAATAAACATGTACAATATATTTTATAAGATAATAGACAATTACACTGGGCATTCCTGCCCCTCATGATTAATGACATATTATGGAAAGGCAGTAACCTCTGCATAGTTACAGTTACACCCATCTCCCTTTATAAAGCCCTCGATAAACAGCGACTGTAACTTGGCTTGGATAATTGCGGAAGGCCTGGAAAGTGCTACATTTATTCTTGAAGCAAGGGAGAATGTTTCTGCGAAGTATGAAGGAAATTGATCAATCTGATTTTGAGTTACAGGTAATTAAATAATAACCCTGATAGAGAAATGTTAGACAAAAGCCAAACTTTCCAATCTCCTCATAGGACAAATCATCTCATTACTACTCCTTCAAATATTCTAAGTAGTTAAATCTCTTTGAAAACTACTGTGTGGACAATTCAGGTCCCATTGATATAAACAGGATTTTTTTGCCAGTGACTTCAGTGGGATTAGGATCAGTCACTATGGACTTGTTTCAGCAGAACACAAAATACAAGCTTAATTTGGATGTGCTTAAATCCATCCTGATTCAGCAAAGCACTTGAGCATGTTTAACTTTAAACATGTGCATAAGTCCCATAGATGTCTATTAAATGTTATACAATTCCCCCTACAAATGTAAAACCACTGTTAAAATGAGATCAGAACCAGGGCCTGTTTTAATATGTTATTCATTTTAAGTATAGACAAAAGCCTTTAAACCAGAAACGTGCTAAGTGTTAACTTGCACCTTCATGGCTGGTGGCTTTTTGCAATGAATAATTCCAACTTTACAAAGTTTTTTTGGTGGGGGCAGAGGTGGGGAGGGGGGATAGTAGGCTTGGCATCAGCAGAGCTGAGTGAAATTTGGAATTTCCATCCCATGGGAAATTCCAACATTTCCACATTTGAAACATTTTGTTTGAACATTTTCAACAAATGAAGTGATTTGAAATGCTTTGTTTCAAGTCAGTTCAGCATTAAACTGCATTTTCCCATTGTGGTGCATTGCCTCATGGGAGTTGTGGTTCAGAAACCTCATGTCTCCCATTTGTCCTTTATGGGCCAGACTCCCTGGCTGGATTATACCACCCATGACAAATCTCAATTCATGTTACTCCTGTGATGCATCTTGCTTGGCCAAAGGGAAATCCACATTGTATTATGGGAGATATAGTCCTCCAAGGAGCTCAGCCCATAGGAGAGAATGGGGCCCCAAACTCCAATGTATTGGTTGATAGGGAAATAAATACAAGTTGGTGTTTTATTGAACTGATTTGAAATAAAACATTTCGGGTCAGTTCAACAAAACAAAATATCCCGATCAGTAAAAACAACCCAAAATTTCATTTCAAGTTTTCCAACACAAAATTTCATCATAAGCAAGATTTTTCCACAGAAAATTTCAATTTTGTGGAAACTGCATTTCCCATCACAAAAACATCCCAATAGAAATTCTGGACACGGTCCAGTGACTAACTTAGAATAGGCTCTACAAACCCAGGTCTTTAGGCCCATTCCATTAGGAATGATATTCTAGTAAAAAAAAAAGGGATGTGGAACTGATACATATGAATATGTAAAGCCCATTAATAAAACCAAGAGCTAGACTCCTTTCTGAACTAGCTTTGTGTTAGTTTGTGCATATGTTAGTTTGACTAACTTTCCACATCTGTCACTTAGATGGCAGATATTAAGCATTCAGAGAGCTTACTGGCCTTATTTCTATTTTCTTAATGTAAACTGTTCTGATATGGAATAATTCTTCCACACATTACAGTCACATTTTTTTCTTCAGTGACTGTTCTTCATTTACCACTTACTTTTTACTAAGAAAAACAAAATGTTTTGCTCACTATAAAGAAAATCTCATTCTTCAAATATATTATAGCTCCATACGTGTCCTCTCAGGCATAACATGATTAATGATACTGATGTAAGGCCCATCTATTCTTTCAGATTTTCCTTGAGGGGTGATTGTGGGAAAGAAACTCCAGTGGTTAGGGGGAAAATTCCTTTTCGTTAACATGTCTCCCCCCACCCCCACCCCTATGCTTGGAATTTTTGTTTTAATATATTTTGGTGCATGATTTGAGAGATGGATTGATTCACTTGGTGGATGAATTTTAAGAGTTTCAAAATACCCAAATATGATTCTATTGGAAAATCATGTCTCCTGCCCTCCCTTCTAGAGCTCAGTGATATAAAACAAATGGTAGCATTGAAGGGGGATGCTGTCAAGTTCAAAACTCACATATTTTTAAAGATCAAATTCCCTTCCCTATTAAAAAGACTTTATATATTACTAAAAATCTAATTTTTCACCACTTAGGCCATCTGTTTACATTTTCCTTTTCTCTCAACATGGAAGAGGAAAATAGATTTTCAGTTTCTCTGGTTTATAGTCAATTTGTACTCAGTTACACTTTGTGGTTCTTATACTCTGACAGCAATGATTTAGTTGCAAACATTGTAAGGGAATGTTTATGTGTTGAAAAGGCTTCCACAGTAATTTTTTAAAAATATTCATAAAACCATTTCCATTGGTCTTAGATTTTGATGAAGTTTGTGGTTACAAAGCCTAAATTTGAGTTCCCCAGAGTGTGTTTCAAATCCCCTTCTGAACAAATAACTCCCTCTTTCAGGAAATTATTGTGATCAGCTACCCTTCGGAAAAGGATGGGATTGAGGTTAAGGCACTGCACTGACATTCAGCTGATCTGGGTTCACTTGCCAGCTTTGCAACAGATTGCTGGTGTGACCTTGGGCAAGTCATTATATCATCCTGTGCCCCAATACTACAGTGGCAAAATGGAGATAACACTTATTTTCTTCTACCCTTTGTCTGCCTCAATTATTTAGACAGTAAATTCTTCATGACAGGTACTTTCTCCCCCTTGTGCTTGTACAGAGCCTAACACAATGTCTAGCTGAACTTTCTTGTGGCCTCTAGATACTGACATAATACAAATAATAAACATGACCAGCACCAATTTTGGCATGTGACAATCCAAAGCATATCCTTTAACGAGTTGTGCAATGGTAGACTGACAGCAGAGGGCACATGTGATAATATCAAGAACATCAGTGTGAACAGATGAACAGTGTGAATTGTGAACTCTCATTTTATATAATAAAGCTACATGTTTCTGGCTTTTGGAGGCTGTTTCTTTGCAAAGCTTGTCACATAAAGTGAAATTCCACACACAACCTTAAAAATCTACACAGATGCAATTATGTGCCACCATAATTTTGATATTGTTTTTGGGAAACTGCATTTAGCTGTACCTTCCTTTTAGCCACCAAGTCTGAGCACAGGAAAGAGAACGCCTTTTCAGAAATCTTCTGAAACTGGTATGTTATGAGGAAAAATGTACTAGCAGAGTGCACAAGACTTGCCACCCCATATTTCTTCTCCAGCAGTCTGATAACCAACTTCTCCCTGGCCTCTAACCAGTTTCTCAAAATTATTTTTCTTCCTCACTGAACAAAAGATTTTCTCTTGTGTGGAAGTATCCTACCAGCCTCATTTCATGTCTCCTCAGAGGTGACAGATCCACACAGAATAATTATGCCCTTACTATTAATCTTGGACAAAAACTATAGTCTTCAGACCAGATTCTGATTTTAGATTCACATAGGAAGACTGACCAATTCCAGTGATCCAGGGTGGATGGGAGAGTTGAACCTGTCGAAAGGTATTTCAACCCTGATTAAAAGTCAAAAGTCCACTTTTCAGATGTCAGTAACAGAGGGCCCAACCTTTCAATGTGCTAAGTATCAGTAATTCTCATTGACTTCAGTGGGAAGTAATAGCATTCCCTACCTAAGAAGAGAAGGTTCATTGACACATTTAGTGGTCCTACATTTGGTTTCAGGACAAAGTGGTCAGCTTCCAGTGGCCAGCTAGCCACATAATGAATTATTTTCTTCTCTTTTACCTAATTCAGAGTCAAAAATACATTTTCTACTGCAGCTCAGTGGACTCAATGCTTCAAAGTGTTGAGCATTCTAGCAAAACATTTAAGTACACACTTTAAAGTTAAGTCAATGGGGTTACGCACATGCTTAAAATTAAAGTTTTAAGTGCTTTGTTGGCTCAGAGCCAGAATGCTCAGCACTTTGCAGGATCCAGCCCAATATAATCAACAATCTGCATTTTAAATTGGGGAGGGGGGTGTCAAACAATGGTAATTAACATAGCTGAGTGAATAATCATAATGAATAAGTTAGCTGACCAATATTGTTTTTTATTTGTTAATTGTCTGGCAACAGAACACATTATTTTCTCAAGTGCATTTGATGTTTGAAATTATTTACTAGATAGCTTCTGCAAATTAAATCATTCACAAGCCATTTGTTGAGTGCATTCATTATGCGAGCTGCCTTGAATGGACACATAGCTCACATGGTATTATTATCCCTTTTAACCTATGGTTAGCGGAAAATTCAGGGTCTTGTAGGTTGTTCCAGTTAGGAGAAATTGGCAATAGGTATTTCTTTTATGTAAGTTTTCTTTTCAAAGTCCTGTTTCCCTGAACACAGAAGGAAACAAACAGCAGGAGACAGTTCTTTCGTTCGCTGATCCAAGCCTGCCTTCACCATCCGGTCTCTCTTCCCAAAAAGCTTTTTCTCTGGACTATGTTACCAGCCTTCTGTTACCATATTCTTGGCTTTCTCTAGCTGCTTCAGCTTGTCCTGTGGCACTTCAGCTTGTGCTCAATTACTCTCCTCCCCTGCCCAAAACAGTTCTATCAATCAAAGCCCCAGCCCCTGCGTTTGAAAACCCCCACGTGATTCAGGTTTTACTCCACTTTTCCATGTGTCTGTATTTTGTTGGCGACTCTTATTTCAAGTACATAAAAGGTTGTTACAAGGAAGCAGGAGAAAAATTGTTCTCATTAACTTCTGAGGAGAGGACAAGAAGCAATGGGCTTGGACATTAGGAAAAACTTCCCATCAGGTTAGTTAAGCACTGGAATAAATTGCCTAAGGATGTTGTGGAATCTCCGTCATTGGAGATTTTTAAGAGCAGACTAGACAAACATGTCAGGGATGGTCTAGATAATACTTAGTCCTGCCTTGAGTGCAGGGGACTGGATTAGAAGACCTCTCAAGGTCTCTTCCCATCCTATGATTCTATGATTCTATTGTTTCAGCCCTGATTACAATGGTTTCTTTACATTTATTCTGAATGTTAGGCAGTGGTCATGCCTAACCCATAACGTTATGTTATCTTATTGGATGAGTAGGAGTTTTAGAACCAGGTGTCCTGACAAAGTGACTATAATTAGGAATTTGAAATTACTTTCAGCAACTATTCTGCCTGCATCTTTGTGTAAAAATCTGCAAATATGCTTGCCAGTAGACTTGTTTGCCAAAGTATTTTTGGAGAATAAACAAAAGGAGGTATGTACACTGCTAAAGCAAATTCATTAAAAAATTCAAACATACATTTGCAGTAAAATTTTGGCCGTATTCACCCAGCTCTATTAATCAGCAGCCATTAATCTTGGTACTAGGATGTGGGACACTGGCCCAGAATTATAAGGACTTACTCCTGAAAACAGATAGCAGATATAAATAGAATGCAGATATAGACTATCCATATGTGCAACACTCATTGACACATATATGAAAACATTTGCAACTACACCAAAATTTAAAAGCTAATTATTGTTTCTAAATATAATAAACAAGTTTCCAGAATAATTTACCTAAAGACGTGTTTCAGTTCTGTGAACTCCTTTTCTTTGATCTGCAGGTCATCTTCTAATCTTTCTAAGATTATAGCGTATGATTCACTAACTTTCTTCTTCCATTCATCTTACAAGAAAAAGCAAATATGATTCACAATACACTTCATGCACTATAAAAAACTAGCACACGGATCACAATCTCCCAGTGATCAAAACAACTCCACTATCAAATTTACCAAATTATACATTATTTTGCTACTAACACTTTCAGTTTAAATTATGGATATTTGCAGTTTAAATGATATTATATGTATTATGCAAAAAGAGTTAGGAGTTTTTTCCTTGTGTAAAACAATATATATACACACACAAACCTATGCTATACATACATATTAGATATATCAATCTTTCTGGAAAGCTCTTTTCATTTTAATAGTGAAAAGCTAAGTTCATAAGGTTGTATTTGTTAGTTCTAAATATCTAAGTTTTAACAGTATAGAAGTACAGAATAAAATTTTTTCTAAATTTTGTATTGTTCTAATTAAATATTAATTAAATCAACAAAATAATCTAATTTAATATGATCTAATGGTTTGAATAAATTTGCTGGCTTTTCTTCCTCTTTTTCTATCATAGATACTGTATGTGATTTGAGCCAAGCCAATCTTCATATAGATTAGGAGCAATACAATACCTTATCCTTGAACTCAAGAGTAAATTAGCAAATGAGTAAATTTGCTAAAGCTACATTTGATGCTGGTTGATGGATTTATATCATATTGCATTTGAAGAAGCAACATTAATTACCAGTGCAAGTTTGGGTTGGTCTAGATTTATAATTCCCCATTTGTTCAATATTTCTTCTTTGTTTCAGTAAAGTTCTTGCAGTAATGATTCCTTGTTCAAGTGCAGTGACAGTCCTACTGAAAAATACTTTGATAGTCTCTGGCTAAAAATAAACTGTGCGCCAAATGGAATGTCATGCAACAATGACACAGAGCAAAACAGTGTGTGCTATGAAGTGTAAAATAATAAAGGTAACTAATCAGTCTGTTTAAAATCTAGTGTCAAGAATAAATTGCAAATGTTTCAGCAGAAATATTTGCTTCCTTCTGTTGACTACCCATACGTAGGGGAGGGTGAGCAAACTGCCACCAGATCAGTGGTGAGGAATAGACATGGAATTGATCCCCATTAATAGCGTGTAATCCTATTGTGGGTAGGTTGTGTTTACCTCTGAGTACACATCTTTCATACCCTTTGGCAACACTTGTCCAGCTTGTTATGCCAATGAAGTATCATAGAATTGAACGGAAAAATTGATTCATCTGTTAGCTCAAGGTTATGGTGTATGTATGCATTTTGTGTCCTTGTTTCCTGATCCACCCCACAGGAGTTCAACCCTGGGGACAAGAAAAGCAGCTGTACTGCCATCATTTCTGCTAGGGCAGTCCAGCTTGGGGTTCTATTGGAGTGCTAATGGAAGAGGCTGCCCTGGAGAACGCTGTACTGGTCAGCTCTGTTACCCCAAGAGGAGTGGGAGATTCAGTCCACGTATGTGGCTTACATCCCTGTTGTAGGTGGACTTTCCACCATCAGGGACTGCAACTTGACATCAGTCAGTGTCTTTAAGGAGGAAGGAAGGAAGGAAAGTAGTTTGGTTATCTTTGAGGCTCTAAAAAAATTAAAATAAGCAGTTTAGTGCTTTGGATTTTATTTATCAAGTCTGTCTGTCTTTCTCTCTCAACCCCTCCCAACACTCCACCCCCCAAAGTCTCTCACATTCTTTTTCTCACTCCAATATTTTACTCATTCTGATCTCTGCACTTGTGAATCTTCTATTTATTTTTTATACTGGTAGTTTAAAATAAATATTTAAAGTGATAGTATCAAGGTTAGAAAGCACAGCAATTGACCTTGACAGTTGTTCTGTATAAAATTTCTTATCTTAAGGATTCCAGTCAAGATAATATGTGCATGCATGCATACACACACATACACACCTAAAACTTTTAATGCACTACATCCCATTGTAAACAAACCAGCACTCCTGTTGTAGTTTCTATCACAGCATGACTGCACCAGTTTATTTGCACACAAACCCAAGGATGTATTTTTAAATAGTTTGAGTTGCCTTGACAATACACCCTGTGATATGCACCCAAATATTTGAGAAGACACAGGTGTCATAACTGATATTCCGCCTCCAAGCAACTATCAAAGTTACAAACCTAACGCCATAATGGGTGTCTATATTTCCCAGCTTGTATTAACTTCATATTTATTTATTTTTCTTCAGATTCCTAAAATGCAGTTTTGGGCACCCATCCAAATGTAGGTTCTGTGAATACTTAGACCATAATTTAGAAACACAACATAAACAAAGGATTACCCATAAACATATTCACTTCTGCCCCCCCCCCCCCTTCCTTAGAAGCCTTAATGGAGAAAAAGAGATTAAACAGATCAATGTGTTTGTATTAATGTAACTTCTGAAGATAGTTTGCTGAATAATCTATGTATTGGGGGTCTGTGTTGTTGGGAGTTTTGTTATGGACACCAGTGGAGGCAGGATCTGGCCTTACTTACTGCATAAACTATCTCTATCAGAGGAACTGTCTGATAAAAGGGGCCCAAAACTGTAAACTATCAGAAGTTTCCAGCTCACTGACATAGACAACAGAGTCAGGCTGCAAACATTCAAGTGTTCTGTTTGGGATCAGTGAAAGAAATCCAGGAAAGCAGCATGGTAGGGTATTGTATGGAGAGTCAGAAGACACTTTTTATTCCTGGCTCTGTCATTCATTTGCCTTGTGACCTTGATCAAGGGCACCTCAATTTCTACCCTAGTAAAATCAGAATATTAATGCTCACTGCTCTTTGTAGAGGTCTTTGAGATCTATGAAAGAAGCCACTGCCGGCAAAAGAGCAAAACTAAAACCAGTAACACTTGGATTCTTATCTGACCATATACCGGTTCACCTAAGGCCTGGGCGACCCCCTCCTCTGAGTAGCCCTGGAGCCACAAGACTTGTCATCCCCTTTGGGGGAAGTCCCACTGGTCCTGCTCCCCTATCTAGTGTGATTGGGAGTGCTGCTTCTCCATCCATCCTATAAGATGAATTGTGTTTTCATTAAGAGTTTGTTCAATAACAGAAAACAATGACCAAAATGGTAAAAAAAAAAAAAAAAATCACAGTTGGTTCACAGGCAATTTGCAAATTAAAAAAGTTATAAATGCACTGATTGAACTCTTAGACCAGTTCTAATTAACATCCATACAGGTAGCATTAAAAAGCCAAGAGCAATATATTTCAGTGATCATAATCCTCAGACATAATATCTACAGCACATTCAGCTGTACAGCTCTTGGATTAATTTTTAAAGTTTTGTCAAAAAAATTTATATTTGAAAATGTACAACCGTCAAACTCAACCTTGCAAGAGCGCTGCATGCCAAATTCACTTCCCATTTCAGTTGATACAAGTTATTTTCATGGAGTCTTTACAGGATTAGGCCCTTTGAAATTATCCTTATTTCAGATTTATTTCTTCCCATTCTAAGAATATCTTTGTGGAAGGGCTGTAAATCACTATTATCCATTTCAATATTGTTCCAGTGACACCCAGATGTATCACTGATAATGACAAGAACTTTAAAATAAGGCACATTATTATGAAAATAAAAGACAAGGGACTCAATAGCCCATAAAATGAAGCAGGTGTTTACAATGGCTCCTCTGTGACAGTGGATTAAAAGTACTGCTATTTTTGTTACCACAGTGTAACACTGGCATTTGCAAAGGGATTAATCTTCCACATGCCATCTATTGAGCTGCCAGTAGAAAGGAGAGAGAAAGTGAAGTGTGTGCATTAGAGATTTAGGAACAAGAAGAGGATGGAACCACTGAGCTCTTGTATTACAGATAAATTCTCTTTCCAAGGCAATAGTAGTTTCTATTGAGATCCAAATCATTTTCACCCTTCTCTGTATTGCTATTCTCAATCTCCCCTATCTTTCTGGCACTTATGTCTTTCAGGCTTTCATTTGTTTTTTCATCTGCCACTCCTGATGTTCTTCTTTAAGTGCCCAATTTCTCAGATTTCAATTTCCTGCCTAAAAGGTTACTGAAATAATACTCCCCTCTCAAATTTCATAATATAATATATACAGTATGGCCAAATCTCTTCATTATACCATGCTCTCAAAGCATTCAGGGAAATCATTAGGATGATGTTCATTATGAGCCCCATTATTGCACTACACAGCAAAACTAATTAAATAAAGAAAGCTGACATGAATAAAATCATTAAACACTCATCGTGGCTTTATTAGAGTCTGTACCATCCTGCACAGTAACATTTCAGGATGGATGGAAGCCAAGCAGCCCTATAGGGGTCTATAAATTCTATACCTGTATAACAAATCCAGCATATGCTCATTTAGGTCAAATCCTGCATTTCTTCAGGAACAGTCCTTATTTAATGGAAAACTTCTGCTGCATGGAATGTGAAGCGTTAATTAGTCCTGCCTAAATGAAGATTTCATCAGTGGATCCTTTATACCCGAAAACATTAATAAAAGGGGAGCATCCTGATCTAGTGGTCTGGGCATAGGATTAGGTGTTGGGAACTCCTATTACTTTGTGGTCTTGTGCAAGTCCTTTGACTGTGCGAGGCCTTGCTTTTCCCATCTGTCAAATGGAGACAGTTGTAGTCATCTACCTCAAAGGTGGGCTGAGGAAAAAATACTTCACTTTTGTAAAGTGCCATGTAAGTTAAAAAAGAAAAAGGCAATGGGTAAACCAAGTTTAAAGCATAGTTATTCACTAGGGGACCAATGCTGCCTCCACTGAGTTCCTGTAAACTGGCCCTTATTAGCCCAGGAAGTTGGAATAAGCCACAAGGAAAAAATATGTATGTAAATATGTATGTATTTCCAGTACACATCCCCAGGTCCTGAGAATTTCTGCTGGACAAGCAGAAGCGTTTCTTGTATTTCTTTGCACCCCTTTCCCTGCACCCCTTTCACCCTGATAACTCTGCTCAGATTATAAATATTATCAATTATTTATATTGCAGTAAGACTACCGGTTCAATTGAGATCAGGGCTCTATTATACTAGGCACTTTACAAACATGAAGGGAGATGGTTCCTGCCCCAAGGATTTTAGTCTAAACAGACAATGGATGAGAGGGGAAACAAGCACAGAGATGTGAAGAAGTGGAGCTACGAATAGAATTCAGGTCTTCTGAATACCAGTCATAGGACCACATTGCCTTGCAGGTATCCTAATGATCTCTTCATCTGCTTCTGCAGGGACTCCAAGTTTTGCCTCAGACCATAGAATCATAGAAGATTAGGGTCAAGCCAGGCATTAAAAACCTCTCAGGGTGGAGATTCCACCACCTCCCTAAGTAACCCATTCCAGTGCTTCACCACCCTCCTAGTGAAATAGTGTTTTCTAATATCCAACCTAGATCTCCCCCAGTGCAACTTGAGACCATTGTTTTTTGTTCTATCATCTGCCACTACTGAGAACAGCCTAGCTCCATCCTCTTTGGAACCCCCCTTCAGGTAGTTGAAGGCTGCTATCAAATCCCCCCTCACTCTTCTCTTCTGCAGACTAAATAACTCCAGTTCCCTCAGCCTCTCCTTGTAAGTCATGTGCCCCAGCCTCCTAATAATTTTTGTTGCCCTCTGCTGGACTCTTTCCTATTTGTCCACATCCCTTCTGTAGTGGGGGGGACCAAAACTGGACGCAATACTCCAGGTGTGGCCTCACCAGTGCTGAATAGAGGGGAATAATCACTTCCCTTGATCTGCTGGCAATGCTCCTACTAATACAGCCCAATATGCCATTGGCCTTCTTGACAACAAGGGCACACTGCTGACTCATATCCAGCTTCTTGTTCACCGTAATCCCAGTTGGTCCCCAGCCTGTAGCAGTGCATGGGATTCTTCCTTCCTAAGTGCAGGACTCTGCACTTGTTCTTATTGAACCTCATCAGATTTCTTTTGGCCCAATCCTCCAATTAGTCTAGGTCACTCTGAACCTTATCCCTACCCTCCAGCGTATCTACCTCTCACCACAATTTAGTGTCATCTGCGAACTTCCTGAGGGTGCAATTCATCCCATCATCCAGATCATTAATAAAGATGGTGAACGAAACCGACCTCAAGACCGACACCCTGGGGCACTCTGCTTGATACCAGCTTCCAACTAGACATCAAACCATTGATCACTACCTGTTGAGCCCGACAATCTAGCCAGCTTTCTATCCACTTTATAGCCCATTCATCCAAACCATACTACTTTAACTTGCTGGCAAGAATACTGTGGGAGACCCCTATCAAAAGCTTTGCTAAAGTCAAGATATATCACATCCACCCCTTTCCCCATATCAACAGAGCCAGTTATCTCATCATAGAAGGCAATTGGGTTGGTCAAGCATGACTTTCCCTTGGTGAATCCATGTTGACTGTTCCTGATCACCTTCCTCTCCTCCAAGTGCTCCAGAATGGATTCCTTGAGGACATGCTCCATGATTTTGCTGGGGAGCTGAAGTGAGGCTGACCAGTCTGTAGTTCCCCCGGTTCTCTTTCTTCCCTTTTTTAAATACGGTCACTATATTTGCCTTTTTCCAATCGTCCGGGACCTCCCCCGATCGCTACGAATTTTCAAAGATAATGGCCAATGGCTCTGCAATCACATTAGCCAACTCCCTTAGCATCCATGTATGCATTAGATCTGGACCCACGGACTTGTGCATGTCCAGCTTTTCTAAATAGTCCTTAAGCTGTTCTTTCACCATGAAGGGCTGCTTACCTCCTCCCCATAGTGTGTTGCTCAGTGCAGCAGTCTTGAAGCTGACCTTGTCTGTGAAGACCAAGGCAAAAAAACCATTGAGTACTTCAGCTTTTTCCACATCATGTATCACTAGGTTGCCTCCCCCATTCAGTAAGGATCCAACACTTTCCCTGATCATCTTCTTGTTGCTCATATACCTGTAGAAACCCTTCTTGTTACCCTTCACATCCCTTGCTAGGTGCAACTCCATTTGTGCCTTGGCCTTCCTGATTACACCCCCTGCATGCTTGCACAATATTTTTATACTCCTCCCTAGTCATCTGTCCAAATTTCCACTTCTTGTAAGCTTCCTTTTTGAGTTTTAGCTCACTGAAGTTTTCACTGTTAAGCCAAGCTGGTCGCCTGCCATTTTTGCTATTCTTTCTGCACATCGGGATGGTTTGTTCCTGCGCCCTCAATAAGGCTTCTTTAAAATACAGCCAGCTCTCCTAGACTCCTTTTCCCATCATATTAGCCTCCCAGGGGATCCTGCCCATCAGATCCCTAAGGTAGTCAAAGATAATGGCCAATGGCTCTGCAGTCACATCAGCCAACTCCCTCAGCATCCATGGATGCATTAGATCTGGACCCACTGAAGTCTAGGGTCTGTATTTTGCTACTCTCCTTTTTTCCTTTTCTGAGGATCCTGAACTCAACCATCTCATGGTCACTGCTGCCTAGGTTGCCACCCACTTCTACTTCCCCTACCAATTTTTCCCTGTTTGTAAGCAGCAGGTCAAGAGGAGCACAGCCCCTAGTTGGTTCCTCCAGCACTTGTACCAGGAAATTGTCCCCAGTACTCTCCAAAATCTTCTTGGATTGTCTGTGCACTTTTCCCCCAGCAGATGTCAGGGTGATTGAAGTCCCCCATTAGACTGTGATCTGGAAACTTCAGTTAATTGTCCAAAGAAAACTCCATCTACTTTAGCCTTCTGATCCAGTGGTCTATAGCACATGCCCACCACCACATCACCCTTGTTGCTTTCACCTCTAAACTTAACCCAAAGACTCTCAAAAAGCTTTTCTCCAGTTTCATACTGGAGCTCTGAGCAACCATACCGCTCTCTTACATACAATGCAACTCCTCCATCTTTCCTGAACAGTTTATATCCATCCATGAGAGTGCTCCAGTCATGAGAACCGCCCCACCAAGTTTCTGTTATTCTAATCACATCATAGTTCCTTAATTGTGCCAGGACTTCTTCCTGCTTGTTTCCCAGGCTTCTTGCTTTCGTGTACATGCACCTGAGATAACTAGCCGATTGCACTACTTTCTCAGTATGAATAAGGAGGCTTCCCATTTTGTACCCTCCTCTTTGTGTTTCCTCCTGGTATCCCACTTCCCCACTTACCTCTGAGCTTAGGTCACCATCCCCCGGCAAATCTAGTTTACTTGTTTTAGCTAGTCTTCTGCTACTAATCTCAGCTCACTTGATCCCACTGCAATCCATCTGCCTGTTCACATTAAAATGATAGAATTCATTATTTTTACTCCCCCCCCCAAATTAACATAATATATCTCAACTGGTCTTCACAGCAAACACAAACACAGGACCAGATTGTGAGCTGCTTTTCCACAGCTGAACATTTAGTCCCATGAGTCCCATTGGATTCAGTGGTAGTACTCATGTGAGTAATTACTCCTCTGTGTGAGAAAAGACTCAAGCTGGTCCACAGCAAACTCTCCCAGCATTTGCCTCCTCTCCTTTTCTTTGTTCCATTCTACTAATTCTTCAGATCGTAAAACATGGGGATGGTGATGGTGAGGCTTTTACTTCTGTAAATTTCTATCTAGAGAGGACTGTAAAGGCCAAAAGGGCTGGAACCATGTGTTGTATTATGCCTGCAAAGCAATACAACACCTTCCCCCAACCCATGGCACTATCTCATTATAATATCAACAAAGAATAATCTCATCCCCAATTGAAGATGCTTAACCCCTACACTATCAACAGAGCACTTAGACACTGGGTTAGTGTCCACATTCAGCCCCCTCTGGGGTATGGCTTTGTTTGTTAACTCAAAAATGGGATCACATCAGCCTGAGACCAAACTTTTTCCTTGATATTTTCCTCCAAGTCTCCTGTGTCCTTGCTCCTTACTCTAGTGAGCCACTCCGGCTTCCTTAATGTTCCACAGGAAGTAAGGAGCTGCACTGGCCCCCATAAGTCAGTAGAGCTTCAGCAGCTTTATGCCATTTGCTGACAAGGTGGTCAACAGAAGCGCCATGAACCCCTATTATACTTTGTTTAAAGAAATCATATTCCTAATGTAGTGAAGAAACCTTTGATGCGCATCAACAAAATACCAGAGGTTAAATCCTGGCTTCATTGAAATCAATGGCAAAACTCCCAGCGACTTCAGTGGAAGCCAGGATTTCACCCAAGATATTAATGATAGTGGCTATTGTTTGTATGACTTTGCTATGGTTGAACACGTGGCACTCCCACTGAAGTCAATGAAAGGATATGGTTTTAAACAACCAAAAATATTCAAGAGAATCCAGCAGCTGGCAACTAACAGATGCTTTAATTTTTTTTAAATGGACTAATGGAGATCCCTTTGGGCATAGTCACGTGTATGCTTTTTATTCCCACTAATCATAATTTTTCATACAGAAATGTTATATCATAATTCCTTTTCTCCCATTTTTGAATAATGCAATAATATAATAATCTGATATTGTATATTACAAGAATTTCAATGTAAAGAAGTCCTCATAAAATTATGGGTTTCTTGAAGAGTTACTGGGCAAAAATTTGTTTTCTATCATGACTCAGTTGAAATCAATGGATACATACGTGCTTATTCATAAATGATGGATACGGCTCCGTATCTGTCACAGAGGTCGCGGAAGTCACGGAGTCCATGACTTTCCACAACCTTCATGACTTCTGCAGGGGCCGGGTGGCTGACCCCACAGCTGCCGAAGCAGCTGGCTCTGGGGCCAGCTACACCAGCTGCTGCTCCGGTGGCCCCAGGCAGCGGTCCCTGGCTGGCCGGAGAAGCTGCGGTCCGCAGCCCCTGGCAGCTGGTGCTGCTAGCCTAGGTGGCCCCCCGAGCAGTGTCCCCCCTCCCACCTGATTTAATCACAGGTATTTTTAGTATAAATCATGGACAGGTCACCGGCAGTTAATTTTTGTTTATTGCCCGTGACCTGTCCATGACTTTTACTGAAAATACCCGTGACTAAATCGTAGCCTTAATGATGGATCTGCAATTGATCACGCAAAATATATGCATCAGCCATATATACTTATACATGTACACATAAAGCAAAACACTGCATATGAAAAAATATTTATAATATTTTATTTGAAGTAGTATATGGAAAACTATAGTTTATTTAAAACATAGCTCTGTAAATGATTGCTTTTCAGAGGTATTACAGTAAACCTAATTGTATCTTAAATACTAGAAACATGAAATAAATACGTGAGGAAACCCAATTTTATTAACCGCAGCTCTATCGATTCCAATTTGCTTTCTGAAAACTCAAGGCCAAAATATATAGTGTAGAAAGCAATCATGGACTGCCACAAGCCCATAAAAAAGTCTAATCTTTCTCACCCCATAAAAGAAATCTACACTTATTCTGTTACAAAAAATCTGCTTTTATTAAGCTCTCTGCTTCAACATTTAAATGTTTTATTTCCTCTCAGGGCAATGCATTGACAAGCTACATGTTAAATGAGACCGGACATGAAACACCTCACTGGTTTGCAAAGGAAAAAGAGTGGACATTTAACGAATCTATTCAAAAGTGATAGGAAAATAGGAAATTACTTAGCCACAAACTGTTCCAGGCTATCACATATTTTAAGAGCTGTAGACGCAAGTTAACATTTGAGCAATGAAAGCAACATACAGTATATTTAATACAGTCAATTGTTTGAGCACTCTCTACTTTGGTAATAGTACTACAAAAAAAAAGTAAAGAAGAGATCCTGCATAGGATTCCTCAATATTCTGAAGCCATAGTCAACCTGTGGAACTCCTTGCCAGAGGATGTTGTGAAGGCCAAGACTATAACAGGGTTCAAAAAAAGAACTAGATAAGTTCATGGAAGATAGGTCCATAAATGGCCATTAGCCAGGATGGGCAGGGATGGTGTCTCTAGCCTCTGTTTGCCAGAACCTGGGAATGGGCGACAGGGGATGGATCACTTGATGATTACCTGTTCTGTTCATTCCCTCTGTGGCACCTGGTATTGGTCAGTCAGAAGAAAGGATACTGGGCTAGATGGACCTTTGGTCTTACCCAGTATGACCATTCTTATGTTATGAAGCACGATACAATTAAGTGCAACTCTTTTTTACTGTGTCCAGGTAATGGGCCAAGTTCTGTAAAACTGAATAAAATTATATGCCAGACAATAATTTCAGGCAGACAGGTAAAAGTAGGTCTATCTGTTACTTTTCATGGGGGATGAACCTGTAAAACAATTTTGAAATCTTTAGCCCACGTTGTTTGAATTAAAAGCGGAAAAAGTAATCGTTGCAGGGTCAAGTGCTGCAGCGTTCCTTTGTGGCCTGCCGTAGTACTACTCACCATATCTCAGTTTCCTTCTGGTTCTTCAATAGTCAGCATCCGCCTCCAATGCGGTTAGGCCCCATGCTGACTTAGCTCTCCAGCTAAATCACACCGAAGTTCCTTTCGGGGTATCCAAGCTCCAAAACAAATACAACAAAACTAAAATTGACAGTCATCTGTCTTGGACCCAGGCAGCCCTTCTATTCAGTTTGTCTTTTCTAGTTAACACTCATCTGGGCTCCGTTTCAGCCAACTTTTCCTCACAAAGGCTCCGACAGACAGCAGTCTCACTCAGCTCCCAGGCTTCCATCACCCAGTACAAGTTGGAGATCTGCTTCCCTTCTCCATCAACTATCGACTGAGCTAGGCCAACCTCGATGCAGATGTAGTGGAATGGGGCTGATTTGAACCCACAGGCTCTTGTAAACCCCTTGTAGGCCAGTGTGGGGTTTACACCCCTGCACAGAAATGTTAACACAAATTGTCAAACTGTTTAAATCCACAATTTTTTTCCCAAGGAACATGCTCAAACAGCTTGTGCTGTTGCCTTTCCCAAAAAATTCCTCACTGATAAAACAAAAAACAAAGCAAAACAAAAAGCGGAAAGGATGTGTGTGGGCTTCAAAAATCAGATTTAAATTAGACACTGTTTTACAAACTATGCAATTACTGTCCTACCGTGACACCATAATCAAAATATACATATTTCCATGTTAGGAAAAAAATTAGGCACAGATTTGTGAGCATATTTTGGCAACAACAGATTTCAGTGTAACTTGGCCTTGATAGGTTATATCAGTGCTGTGATGAATTACATTGAGCCTGGCATCCCACCAGCTCTTACACCACGAATGCATTATTTCATAGCTAGTACTGCTAATAGGATCCTGACTGAACAGCTCTACATAATAAGAAACCTTGTTGGGGACGATTATTTTCTTTGTCATTATCAACAGTTCTGCTTGTAAAACTAACTAGCAGAAGCAAAGGAAGCGGTGTGGATTATAACAACACAAAGGAAAAACAGAGATAAGATCAACCTTTAACCCTGCAGTGTGTTTTAACAGACACCCTCTGGCTTTGTAAAACTGCTGGGTTCTTGCAACCTGCCTAGTGCAGGGAAGCATGCGTAAATGCCGGGAACAGAAATATTATTGAACACAGCAAGTAAGCAGCACATTCGTGCTTCCACATTCTGGGACAGATAGTGCTTCCTCTTCTTAAGTGGAAGAGTCCTCAGGGAGATTTTTGCTTCCGCATGCACCTGTGTGGGGAGTGAAAGGTGGGCTACTACATATATGTGTACTTGGGATATGTGTACACTGCAATTAAACACCCACGGCTGGCCTGTGTCAGCTGACTTGGGCTTATGGGGCTCATGCTATGGGGCTGTAGACATTCGAACTCCAGCTCAAACCCAAATGTTGTGGAGTGCTCCGAGGCATTCCACAAACCACAGAGGCATGGCTGGGCAAGGTGGGGTCTGACCAGGATTCTACTCCTTCTGTCCCCCCTGTTGGGAGGAATACAGACTGCAGTCTTTTCAGAAATGCTGCCGCTCCATTAAGAACTCTTCAGAGACTATTTGGTCAGTAAAAAGAAGAACAGGAGTACTTGTGGCACCTGTGCCTCTCTCTTACCTCCTCATCCCCAAACACCTGCTGTGGATACAAAAACCAAAATCTCTGTCTTTACACTAAAACTAATTTCAGTGAACAAAGTGGTTATTAATGCATTATGTTTGGGGACTCTCTTAAAATAAATCTTATAATAGTTAAGAATGAATGAGTCTGTTAAAAGAATACAATTACTGGTTACCGGGAATCTAAGTCTTTATATTGATGAGGCAATTCAGCATGAAAACTATCTAGGAGCAAAGTCTGGTCTCTAATTGAAGACGCAAAGTCTGTATGTCAAACATTTGTGTTTTCCACAATGTTTTGTATAACATCACAATAGTTAATGACACAAAGATTACGCAAATTTGAAGATAGATTAAGCATTCTCATGACTTCATGCACCATGTTCTATGACTCTTTTTACTTCTTGATTTGTATGGTGTTTGATTGTAAACTTTAATCTCAGTCTTCACGAACATACGCCTCTGCAGCCATTTAAAAAAAAAAAACATTTCACTAACACTTTATCCCGTTGCCTAAGACCTTTTTTCCTTGGCATCCATCCTTATCCCCATTGCAAATTAAATTCACACTCTCAACCCCCCCTTGCAAGTCTCTGGGGGGGTCTAGTTCTTCTGTACCGATTCACATGCAGAAGACTTAACTCAAGTAGATAAACCTTCCAAAAGAAGTAGTGTCTTACCAGCGACACATGATGAAGGTTAAGGAAAACTTTGGTATTAAATAATATTGGTGAGATATTCCATTGCCTTGGAACTGGCCTCAAGAAATATCAATAGGAGTTAAGAAAGCAGCCTACAAGCACTTTGTTACTGTGAGATATGTCAAAAAGGTTGGTACAAATTTAATCTGATAATAGTTAGTCTTTGATTACAACTCACAAGCACAGGAGCTTTTGTGAACCATGGCACTCACTCATTAGGTTCCCTACCCTAACAAGCCAAACCTCAAATTCCACATTATAACCCTATGCTTTCCCTTCATCTAAAACCTCTGGAGAACTCAACAAGGGATAGTTTTATTACTGATAATTCCATGATATGATCAACATTATTTTGCACTCAGTATACATTGCCTTGTTTAGTCATTAAAACTATTGTTAAACATTAAAGATACTGGGCTCAATTCTGATCTCCGTTTTACTAGAGTAAATCCAAGGAGTTCCTCCAGATTTACACTAGTGCCAGAGATCAGAATCTGGTTCCATGCTTATAATATAAAAATAATTAATTTTAGGGGACTGGAGACTGACAAAAATAAAATTCATGTTTGACTTCAAATATATTTTTCATGAGAAATGCAGTTCTATTTTTTGCTCACATTTCCGGCTACTGAACAAATACCTTTCACTTATGCATAGCAGAGTCATATGTTGGGTTAACTCATTTGCCCTAGCATTGTGAAAGCTTAATGGGCACATTCTAAGGGGAAAAAAGTTAAAATATTTTAAATTGTAACAATGTAATAAAACAATCTGAGAAAAAAATATAGTTAAAATTACTTTGTGGAGTGTGCAGAGTTAATTAGCGCAGCATACAGACACAAAATGGACAGCCATGGCACAGGATCATCCACAGTCAGCACAAGAATAAAAATGCATGATGGAAGGGGTGATGTGGGTTGGGAAATGTGACTGCATGTTCCCGGATGATGAAAAAAGAGCAGGTATATTCATCAACTAAGAAGCTTCTGGAAAGTGTGTAAGGTCTAAAGGGGGCAGGAAGAGTTGTCGGAGAGGAGACTGTGTATGGTTACAACATTCTAAATTCTGGGCAAAACAGCTATGCCCAGTGCCACTGAATATTGTGAATGTCAGTATTATAGAACGAAAAGGGACATTATTTTGAAGGAGAGACTGCACGTAGCAAGCGGACACAGCTGAACATGGGACAATGAAGGGGGCATTACCACAGCTTGATACTCAATGTTGATACTGAACCAGAACATTCTATTGGCCCTGGTCTCCTTTGAGAACTGAAGTTATGAAATGACCACAAGATGTAAGAGTCTTGAGAGCACCATAAGGGGATTCAAAGAATTGGAATCATAAGTTAATGAGCCATTAGATTCTGGAAATCTTTGATTCAGAAGGGACCATGATGCAGAGATATGGAAAGTGCATTTACGTCAATTTACTTATGATACAATATTTCAGATCACAGCTTTTTTAGATAAAGTCTTTCCACAAATTATTCGGTATTCTGCAAGAAGATATATATAGCACACATACACAAAATTTCCCATTGCGTGTAAAAATGATGACGAGTTAAAGTTTAAACAAATATAAAAAAAATCTTTTGTTTTGCTTAGCATAATGAAAAATTACCTTAGCCTCTTAAAATACCCATTTTAAAAGGATACCATGAAAAGAGGGAAATGTAACTCATTGCTATGCCACACTATGTTGCAAGAGCCAATATTGAAAACTACTTAAAACTTCTTCAAAGTACAATCAAACTCTTAATTAATGTTCATTCCATATTCTTAACAAAAACTAAAAAAAAACCCCACCACATAATGGATACCCCAAGAAAATTCACCTCTTAGTTTTTTCATAGATTTGAAATATTTCATTAATTCTTTCATCAAAAGAATAGTTTATCTGTGTTTTTTGCATTATTAATGTTATGCTACAATAACACTGCTAATGCAATTTCATTATTTCTACTTCAATGAAATCAGAAAAGATGTGTACTTTTTGCTTCTGGGTTTTACAAGCTTGAAAACATTCAATCATCTTCATATTAAAGAAAGACAAAAGGGTAAAAATACTGTACATTTACAAATCAGATTTCTCTTTGTTTCTTTGTAGAGTGATTTCTTCGTAAATTTGCTGCCTGAACTTCAACATGTCTTCTACATCTTTGTAGAAGAGCATTTCTTCAATAGACAGGAGCTTCCAGCCATTCAGTTTAAAAGCTGACTTGTTTTGCACAGCATTTAACATCTTTAATGACACTCTAACTGAATCACTTAAAGTAGAACAAACAGGGAAAATCCGAGCAGTCCACAAACCCAAACTTGTCTTGTCACCAGAGAAGAGTTGGTCTGAAACTCTCAGGTCCCAGAGGTCCAAGCACTGCAGTAAACTGATTCCAAAAAACTGAAGGGAATGTATGTCTGACAACAATTTCACATTCTTTTTCAAGTTATCTTCTACACCAAGCACCATACTCACATACATTACTTTTCCATTAACCCTGATGCTCAATGAACTCACAAAAGAGTTTGGTGGTACATCTATGTTAGCACTTATGCAACAACCACTGACAATGCTGTTTGCCCCTACTGAAACCTCAGGTCCCAGCCTAGAGTATTCAATAACAGAGGCAGGTGCTACAACACATCTTGAATCCAGTATGCTTTGAATGATACATGCCGATATATCTGAGTTTTCTGCTTTATCTGGAAAGATGCTAAAAGCTTTAGATAGTAAGCCAAGCTCCAATTTCAATTTACTATCAGAAGTAAAATGAAACAAATACTCTTGTGTAGTCCCAATATGATAGAACTTGGAGTTATTTAAGACTATAACATTAAGTGATGTTCCTTTAAGAAGAGAAAATAGCTTCTGCCTTATTTCTCCTAACTGTGATCCTTCTTTTGTGACATTATCTGTGATTTTTGTGTAATCATGAGTTGCTCCAGGTCCCAGAGCCTGGAGAAAATCACCATATGCATCTATTTCACAGGAAAGAGTATCCAGCTGCTTAAAAAATATTAGTAATTGTTTTGCAATGCTATGATCAATGTAAAATAAGCTGTCTGTATACACATACTCATAGTCCATTTTTAAGTCATAGTGTTCTCCAGAGGAGTTTGGTTGAGAGCAATTCCTCCTTATGCATACTGCACCAGACTGATGCATCTTTTCAATATTAGGTTTATGTAGGAAATGATGACAAGATCTGTATTCAAGCTCTTTTTCTGATAAAGCAGATGAATCTAACACAAATACTCCATGAGTGGTACCAATAGTCAAATCTGAAGGGTGAGCTAATGCAGTGAACCCAGGTTTATCAAACTCAATGACGTCTGTTGCTCCAATACTATAAAGTTCAATATCATCTGCACAAGTAATGAGAATTCCTGGATTCATATGGGTAGGAAAATCAATGTACATTGCCAACTTCAACTCCAACATCTGGTAAATAGGGTCACCAAAAGGCAAAGCTGTGAAAATTTTTCCCAGTGCACTTGCATGTGGTAAACGTTGACTATAACCACCTTAAAAAAAAAAAAAAAAAGATAGTTTTATTATATACAAGTTTCACACACACACTCCTCTTTAAAGATCTCTCTTATTGGTATATACAATTATCAAGAACTAGTTATGAGTTACAATATCGAAGTGGCTATTTTACATATGCACATGGCTGTATTTTAAGCATGCCTTTAAAAAGAAAAATGAAGATTTAAAGAACTGATATTTCTAATGTCAGTCAAACTCTTTCAGACAGAATTAATGCTGGATCCTGATCTTGATCCTCAGAGTGTCCAAAAGACAGTATGCGTTAAAGAGAGCATTTCCTAATTTATTGACTTTATCCTCTACAGCAGTGTTTCCCAAACTTGGGACACCGCTTGTGTAGGGAAAGCCCCTGGCGGGCCGAGCCGGTTTGTTTACCTGCCCCGTCCGCAGGTTCGGACGATCGCGGCTCCCAGTGGCTGCGGTTCGCCGCTCCAGGCCAATGGGAGCTGCTGGAAGCGGCGGCCAGCACGTCCCTCGGCCCGTGCCGCTTCCAGCAGCTCCCATTGACCTGGAGCAGCGACCGCAGCCAGTGGGAGCCGCGATCGGCTGAACCTGCCCAGCCCGCCAGGGGCTTTCCCTACACAAGCGGCGTCCCAAGTTTGGGAAACACTGCTCTACACTTTGTGCTCACAGTAAACTAGGAAAAGGACTTTTTGCATACAATGGAAACAAGAAAACTGAATTACTTCCATTTCATCTTTGATTTGGTAGATAAACTCTCCCACTCTCCTGTCCTTTTCTCCCATGTCACCATTTTTTATATTTACTTCTCCCACTCCCTTAAAATCAGCAAATATCTGGCATAGAGCCAAACTCTGTCATCAAGCGACTGGCATTCAAGTCTCTCTTCTTTCTACATGTAAGCAGTCCCTTTTGCAATTTCAAGCCATAAATGAGCCAAACAACCCATCTCCCCCAGAGGATGTTGCTGTATGATGACATAAGGCTTCTTTCTCTCAAAAAGCTGAGGTTGCTGTTTCACAGCCCTTCCAGACTCTTTTAGCTGAGATAGTTGGACATGAACTGCAAACCCACATTCAGATGCCATTCGATTGCCAAGTCAGCCAGCCAAATCTGAGCTTACTTAAGAGAGATCACATTTGACAACTTCTTCTTCCCAACACCACCACCACATTTTCATTCAGGGAGAAAAGAAAAAAATAGCATAGTGTCACAGAAAATTTAAAACAGGAAAAGGATTTACCAGAATGAATTAATATGATAGTAAGAGAAGTCCATTTATCACCATACATTTCTTCCAAGCACTGAAGGACATGAAGAGTTGATCCACCATTTCCTACAAAATATTCAATACATAAATTAAGAATATAAACATTAGTTACATAAACATGTCAAGTGTATTAAATTCATGTGCTATCGGTACCAGGGGTTGTAGTGGGCTGCTTGGGGAAGCTGGTCACGTAAGTGCTTTTTAAGATGCTGACCTCTTGCTCCAGAGCATAAATTGTCAATTATTTTTAAATGAAGTCTCTAGTCCTCATGGCTGCAAAGATAATTTTTAAATTGTGTACTGTCTATTGATGCAATGATATCTACCTGAGATTGCATAAAACAACTCTGAAAGGATGGTACTATTCATCTCCATGTCAATACTGATGATCAAACCTTGCAGGAAGGAGGTTGGGCAGTCACCTAATGATGCTCTGCACAATCCACTATAAAGAGCATCTCAAATGGGCAGGTCTTGGGGGGAGAGGGTGGAAGAAGAACATTTTTCCCCCCTCCAATTCATCCCGAGTGACATAATTAAAGATCTGTCATCAGTTCCAGAGGCTATAAAAATTGGCTCTAACATGTAACCTGTCACACAAAATCTCACTAATGATTTTAAGCAAGTTTTCAAAAGACCTTTTTGACATGAAAAGTACAGAAAAGGAAAAAAAATAGATGTTTACCAGTATTCTGATATTTATTGTTCTACTAGAACATAAAATGATTTCATTTCTGAAAATTAATGTTTGGAGATTATACTATATATATTCTAATCAGATTTGTTACTTTCTAAACAAACAAATGGCTGAGCTAATGAAATTTACAAGATGACACTGTGCATGTGCATGCTCAGTGGCTACTTTTCATTAAGATTCTTGCTATGTTTTCAGTGTTATGGATCTAATAGGTGTAAACGTATTCCATTATAGACCATAATGGATCTGTTGTGATGTACAATATGAATATATAAGAAACAACATGAATCAGTGACATTCTGTGTTAAGCACTTATATTATTAACATACAATCGAAGTCTAAACCACCATGATATATACTGTGAATGCTCCTTAAGGGCAATATATAAATGTTACTAGGTAAATTTTAATATATATGCTGAACTGATATGAGGTCCAAAGGAGCACCAGACTCATTAATGCTAATAATTACACATTTGAATCAAAATACACTGCTTAATGCCATTAGAACATTTTTTGTGATTTAATTAATATAATTTTGCTTCTAACAGCTTTCTGGAAATCTTTCGCTGTAAGAGATACAACTGTCATAATACTTACTACAATGAGCACTTTTTGTCTGTCTGAAAATTAGTCAATTTATAGTGAAATCTTAAACTATGAACCTTACCAATGGCTGAGGTGGCTTTTGCATCACTGGAAATTTTTAATCAAGATTGGCTATTTTTCTAAAAGATACATACTAGTACAAATATAAATTAATTGAGGGAAGTTCTATGGTCTATATTATACAGGACAGACCAGATAGTAACAATGGTGCCTTCTGGCTTTATACTGAACGTAGTCAGAGATTGGCTAAGTTAATTTCTTTGACTGATTGTCAGAAAAAGGTATGTATCAACTGCTATGTCATGTAAGAGAAAACAGAAAAATTGGCAATAAAATACCCACCAATTTTTGGTCCAGGAGGATCCACAAAAACATGGTAATGAACTCCAAGAGGGAGTTCCTTTCTTTTCAACTTTTCTGATAGCTGTTGCTGATAAGCCAATTCCTGTTTTTTGTCAGCTGCTGTAATTACAACAACATCCCAGAATTCTCCAGTTTGTGTGACTTTACCTATTTGAAAAGTGAGTTAACAAGAGAGACCATCACAGGGTATAACAGTGAGAGATTAATGACATTCTCCGTAGTACGACATACAAAAACTACATCAAAGGAACTTACATTTGTAAAATCAAGCACCAAATGTTATTAAATGTCCAAATAAAAGTGGCCATATACAACGTTAATTTTGTTGCCTCATGAATATTCATTATGACAGACTTTCCCAACAATACTTAGGAAATCCAGAAATCTTAAACTTCCTACTACAAATTCCCTCGACTGGCTACATTAAGATAAAACAACAGTGTGCCCTATTTACACTGGGGTGAAATAAGGGCCTCACTGAAGACAATGGGAATTTTACCATGGACTTCAGTGGAGTCAGGATTTCATTTTAGGATTTTATGTATGTATCTTGTTATAAAAACCTTAGTGTGCTTAAGGAACTGTTTGTGTGTGTCAGCAGTAGTAGATTTATCCCCCAGCCTGCTGCGAACTAAGTGTTGTTGGTATAGACAAGCCCTTAGTCTAGACATGGCCTTATAGCCTTATTCATGTAACAATTCTAGCCACTTTAACACTCTGTGGTGTACAGTGTTGATCTCGCTCTTTATGGGTGCATCAAGGAATCTGCATACTCTTAACTAGACCCTAAATAATAAAACAATACTATACTACATTTGTTCCTTAGAGTTAACGCGAGTGATGCTCTCAGCTCAGAGCTATCCATCAACCCGCTGTAATTCAAATCCCATGAAAATTAAATTATCCTTTGTCTATATAATGGTCACTCTTAATGGAATAATTGTTTTATAAAACATGGGTACATTCATATAGGGCAGTTCATATATTCAATATGCAGCATTTCTCCTGTAATCCGAGTCTCCGTAAACCTTCTCAGATTCGGAATTGTAACATCATGTTGATCTGCAGAACTAGCAGTTGTAGGAAACACTGTACTTCTCCTCTCGCCCCCCCCTTTTTAAAAAAATTGACAATAAAATGGAGAAATTTAAAAATAATCTGTAATCCTCCCTACTTACTCTTCCCTTTGTCCCCTAAAACTCTTTGCAGAATCTGCTGAAGTTTCCCCCTCAGACCTCATTATTTCAGACCAGATCTGAACCTTTTTTCTCCCCTACTTTAAACACCACACTTCATAAAGTTGTGAATGAGCCAAAGGATCTACATAGGCGGAGTCACATTGATGTAAGAATCTACCATGTGGATTCTTTTGAAGGACTGGGAGTAAAACAGTGAATATAGAAATGGAACTAGGAATCAGAAGACCTGGGTTCTATCCCCATCTTTACAAATGACTTGAGCCTTGATCCTGCAAACATTGATGCATGTGTTTAACTTTAAATATGTGAGCAGTTCCAATGAAGTCAGTGGGAATCAGGGCCGGCTCCAGGGTTTTGGCCGCCCCAAGCTGCCAAACAAAACAAAACAAAAAGCCGCAATTGTGATCTGCATCGGCAATTCAGCGGGAGGTCCTTCGCTCCGAGCAGGAGTGAGGGACCGTCCGCCGAATTGCCGCCGAACAGCTGGACGTGCCGCCCCTCTCCGATGTGGCCACCCCAAGCACCTGCTTGGTAAGCTGGTGCCTGGAGCAGGTGTACCGGCCCTGATGGGAATACTCCCATCCTTAGAGTTAAGCATATGTGTAAGTGTTTGCATGACTGTGGTCTTGCTGAGTGACCCTCTGGGGTGCTTACTTGGACCCAACTCTCCACCTCTCAATTTCCCCACCAGTTACAAAGAGCGAGAACCTGTGTCGGGGATATCACTTACCTTCCATGAAAAGTGCTTGTCTTTCACATTTACAGGTGGAAAACGCTACAGGAACAAACGCCGGATCCTGCAAACACTTACACACGTGCTTAACTTTACTTCTCATGCTTTCAGCTGAGATCAATGAGATCACAGAGGGAAGCCAAGTTCAGGAGGCGCCCAGGTGTTTCAGCTGGGCGGGCCTGGTTAAGGCCGCCCAGGGGGACACGGGTCTGTCTTTGCAGGGTCAGGGCCTATGCTTGGGACTGTTAGTCTAAGGAAGGGGAGCTTGACACTGCGGTTCCGGGGTGACTCCCCTGGGCGTGAGGCCCCGCTGCTGAAGCCGGGAAGGGGGGGCGTTGCCCAGTGTCGGAGCCTGCGGGGCAGCGGCTCCACCCCAACACCCCGCCCCAGAGGCCACCAGTGACCCCGGCCCCTACCTCTCAGCTCGTCAAACTTCGCCAGTCTCCGCCGAGTGGCCTCTTGGAGCAAAACATCGAGCTCGGCCTCCGCGCGCATCTCGCCGGCGCAAGGCCTGGCCTAGCAGGGGCCTTCCGGGTTCGGTTAGCGGCCCCGCCTCCCCGCACGGGCCGGCCCGGTTCCCATGGTAACCGCCAGACAAACAAGGCCGCAGCTCCGCTGCCGGCCGGGCTGGGAGCGGCGGGACGCGGGTGAGTGCAGTGGGGTGGGAACCGAGGGAGCCCAGCCCCGCCCCGCCCCAGGGTTTCGCCTAGGCGGGGGGCTGAACCCGCGGGTCTCTTAACGGCCCCGGAGGGGGGCGCTGAACCCGGGGGACCAAAGGAGCCTAGCCCCAGGGTCTCGCCCGGGCGGGGGGCTGAACTCCAGGGTGTCCGACAGGCTGGGATGAGGGAAGATTTAAAGCAGCGCCCTCCTGCTCGCTAAGGGCTAAGTGTGTAGTCCCGGTTGGTAATTTCTCACTACAGAGTTTGGGGGCAAATTAGAGTCTGTATCTGAAAATTTCACCCTTAATATCGAAGTCTGCCACTGAAACTGACAACCCATCCCAAAGATTCCTTGGCATGTTTTGGAAGAGTCCGGTTGTCAAACTCCATTCCCTGGCTGGAGTCCCACCTGAGTGTCTATGGCATAGCTCCCTAATTCCCAATATACACCGTCCAATAGCTGTGGTGTTCTTCACCTCCTGGCTCCAGCAGCAGTGTTCTGGCCCAGAACTGGCTGCATGTCAGTAGTGCACAAAGTCATCCGTGTGTCTTGGTTTAAGTTTAACACTTTGTCAGGTTTCAGAGTAGCAGCCGTGTTCGTCTGTATCCGCAAAAAGAACAGGAGTACTTGTGGCATCTTAGAGACTAACAAATTTATTTGAGCATAAGCTTTCTCTAAGGTGTCACAAGTATTCCTGTTCTTTTAACACTTTGTGTTATAAAATATGACATAATACCTGATGGTCTGTGTACTGTACTGAGAAGTATAGTAATAAATGATGTGTTAAAGTAGCACAGTAACTTTTGTCTTTAAATTATTATTATTTAAATTATTTGATTCAGAAATCTTTTATAATACTTACATACATCTCAATATTTTGGCCCAGTCTTACAACTGGATTCATGTGGGTGCACTTGAGTGCACACAGACACATAAAAGTCTGCCTAAGTGGTTCAGAGCCCTAGTTTTCTGTTTTTACTAGTTGAATTTCAAGAACAACATGAGTAGATTGTATGGTTCTCTTTCTGACGCACACTGATAGGAAACTTGGAATTTACTAAAATGTGTTCATGCTGTGTTGTATCATTTATTTTCCCTTTGTACTTGCTCTTTGTTATTTATTGAAAAAGAAAGGGTTGTTTCTTTTGCTATGTTCTAGTGTCTAAAGATGTCACAAGTGATAAAGAATTACAATGTTTATTCAGTTTGATTAAAAACATCTACAAGAAAAAAAACAAACTATGCATTTAAATCATAAGCATTCTTCAGTTACTGTATACCAAACTTTTGAATAATACTGCTCAACAATTTGTATATAAATGCACTTTTTAGTGGTATTTTGGTTATTCAATGGAACCAAGGATTATCAATTAAAGAGAAAAATAACTTTCCTTCCAGGTTAAGTAATGGGTGGACTTTGTAGAAACCTATGAATGTATCTTCTGTGCTTAGGCTCAAACCTACAAAGGCTTGGGGTATGTCTACACTTAAAATGCTACAGCGGTGCAGCTGTTTATGTAGATAATCCACCTCCTTGAGAGGCAGTAGCTAGGTCGATGGAAGAATTCTTCAAGGGCAGTGCTGTCTACCCTGGGAGTTAGGTTGGGATAGCTACATCTCTGGCTATGTCTACACTACCGCGGTAAGTCGACCTACGCTACGCAACTCCAGCTATATGAATAACATAGCTGGAGGTGACGTACCTTAGGTCGAGTTACCACAGGGTCTACAACGTGCGGGGTCAATAGGAGAAAATCTCCCATCGACTTACCTTACTCTTCTCAGCGGGGGTAGAGTACAGGGGTTGACTGTAGAGTGATCTGCAGTCGATTTGGTGGCTCTTTACTAGACCCACTAAATCGACCACCGGTGAATCAATCTCAGAGCATTGATCCCGGCTGTAGTATAGACTTACCCTCTTAGTGGTATAGATTTTTCACATTCCTGAGTGAAGCAACTATCCTGAAGTAAATGCCTAGTGTAGACCAGGTTCTGGGCACATAAATAGCTTTATTCACAGGAGTAAACTTACTCACAAGCCTAAGGGTATGTCTACATGTAAAATGATACAGCAGCACAACTGCTTTGCTGTAGCGCTTCAGTGTAGACACTACTTACACCGATGGGAGGGGTTCTCCTGTTTGTGTTTTAGGAATCCCCGAGAAGTGGTAGATAGGCTGATGGAAGAATTCTTCCGTTGATGTAGCACTGCCTACGTCGGGGATTATGTCGGTTTAACTTTGCTGCTCAAGGGTTTGGATTTTTCACACTCCTGAGAGACATAGCTAAGACGACTTAATTTTCTAGTGTAGACCAGATAGGCTGGTTTTAATTTTCTAGTGTGAACTGCTGTTGATTTATCAACACCAGCCCAAAAGAAATGCATCATCATTGTGAGGCGGGGTTGTTTTGCCCAGTACTCAATTAGTAATTTATAGGGCTGTCAAGCCATTAAATGCACTGTTAAACAATAATAGAATACCAAAAATAGTTTTGGATATTTTCTATGTTTTCAAATATATTGATTTCAATTACAGCACAGAATACAAAGTGTACAGTGCTCACTTTATATTATTATTTTTGATTACAAATATTTGCACTGTAAAAAACAAAAATAGTATTTTTCAATTCCCCTAATTGCATGACAGTACATGTAATCTCTTTATCATGAAAGTTGAACTTACACAGGTAGAATTATGTACAAAAAATAACTGCATTCAAAAATAAAACAATGTAAAACTTTAGAGTCTACAAGTCCACTCAGTCGTACTTCTTGTTCAGCCAATCTCTCAAACAAGTTTGTTTACATTTGCAGGAGACAATGCTGTCCGCTTCTTGTTTACAATGTCACCTGAAAGTAAGAACAGGCGTTTGCATGGCAATGTTGTAGCCGGCGTTGCAAGATATTTATGTGCCAGATGCCCTAAAGATTCATATGTCCCTTCATACTTCAACAACCATTCCAGAGGACATGCGTCCATGCTGATGACAGGTTCTGCTCGATAACAATCCAAAACAGTGTGCACTGACGCATATTCATTTTCATCATCTGAGTCAGATGTCACCAGCAGAAGGTCGATTTTCTTTTTCGGTGGTTCGGGTTCTGTAGTTTCCACATCAGAGTACTGCTCTTTTAATACTTCTGAAAGCGTGTTCCACACCTCCTCCCTCTCAGATTTTGGAAGGCACTTCAGATTCTTAAACCTTGGGTCGAGTGCTATATCTATCTTTAGAAATCTCACATTGGTATCTTCTTTGTGTTTTGTCAAATCTGCAGTGAAAGCGTTCTTAAAATGAATAACATGTGGTGGGTCATCATCCGAGACTGCTATAACATGAAATATATGGCAGAATGTGGGTAAAACAGAGCAGGAGACATGCAATTCTCCCCCAAGGAGTTCAGTCACAAATTTAATTAACACTTTTTTTTTTTAAATGAGCCTCATCACCATGGAAGCATGTCCTCTGGAATGGTGGTCGAAGCAGGAAGGGGCATATGAATGTTTAGCATATGTGGCACATAAATTTTACCTTGCAGTGCCGGCTACAAAAATGCCATGCGAATGTCTGTTCTCACTTTCAGGTGACATTGTAAATAATTAATAAGTGGGCAGCATTATCTCCCATAAATGTAAACAGACTTGTTCCTCTGAGCAATTGGCTGAACAAGAAGTAGGACTGAGTGGACTTTTAGTTTTACAAGTTTTGCTTTGTGTGCAGGTATGTAACAAACAAGCAAAAATCTACATTTGTAAGTTGCACTTTCACAACAAAGGGATTGCACTACAGTACTTGTCTGAGGTGAATTGAACAATACCATTTCTTTTAATCTTTTTACAGCTCAAATATTTGTAATAAAAATATAAAGTGAGCACTGTACACGTATTCTGTGTTGTAATTGAAATCAGTATGTTTGAAAATGTAGAAAAACATCTACAAATACAGTAAAAGCTGTTTTACCCAGTACTTCATCAACCAGAAAGCTCTATAATCCGTCATTTCTGATTTTCATTGAAATTCCGGTTTATAGTCTGGTTGGCACTGGGCCGACAGAGGGTTGGGGCGCAGGAGTGGGTGTGGAGCGCGGGCTCTGGGACGGAGTTTGGGTGCAGGAGGGGGCTTGAGGCAGCGGGTTGGGGCACGGGAAGGGTGTGGGGTGCCAGATCACCTCGGGCAGCTCCCCAGAAGCGATGACCTGTCCCGGCTGCTCCTAGGCGGAGGCATGGCAAACGGCTCTGTGTGCTGTCTCCATCCACAGGCATCACCCACTGCAGCTCTCATTACACACACAGCTGTCCCCTAACCTACAAACAGTTGTTCAGTATTGGTATAATCTATGTTGCTGAGAGTTTTTCTTGCCTCATTACTTTCTTTTGGATGTTATGGCTCCTGATCTGCGATCTTCATTTGTTTTTCTGAATTTATATTCTGCACCTGTAGAATCTAAACAGAGGAAAACGAAATGGTGGTATCTTTTGATAAAGTCTCACCATACACAAATCTTGCAATAAAGGAAGCCTTAAAAGTAATACAAAAACTGCTATAAAGAATTTAGGAAACAAAGTATGTCATCATGAGAAAAGTATCCTAGTTCTACCAAAAAGCCAATTTTTTATCACCTAGTTATAAAGCCCTAAAAGAGGTGGCTTAGAGAGTAAATGCTGATGGACCCTAAAATATCAAAGTGCCACTGATCTGGAATTATCAAACTTCTTCAGTGATCCATTAAATACAGTTTGACATCACTATGGCAATATAGATTGGAAAAGCTTTTAAAAAAATAATTTAAAAAATTACTTGTTTTTGCTCAGTATAAGGGATCCTTTTGACCCTTCTTAGTTTTCCCACATTACTGAGTAAATGTAGGTAAAAGATTGAAGTGCTTTTATAGAATGCATACTTATTTATTTTTCCAGACTCCTGTTGAAGCCAATAGCAAAACTTCCTTTTACGTCGGCGAGAGAAAGTTTGGATCCTTCATTAACAGATGTTGCAGATATAATTATACAATTTGTTTTTAATTAAGGTGAATATGCCTGCAGTTTTAGGTTCTTGGTATCATTTTCATTCTGTTCTGCTAGTTGGCAGAAATGTAATATTATTAATGGATCCCATTAATTTCCCATGTTTCATGAACACTGTATCCTTGTTCAAAAGTACATTGTACAAAATGGATTAAAACATGTCCCAGGTAATAGATAAATATTTTAAGTAAAAAGCTAGTAATAAGTGCCTCTTGTAACAGTGTAGGACCCTCAACAGATAGCCAGCAAATTTTCATGTATTGTATTCTCTCCAGATGGAATAGTTCCTTTAAGAGAAAATTCCCATCCTTCTGAACTGGAGAATGATTTGCAATCCTGTTTAATACTTTATCGTAGTCTTTCATTTATTTAACCCTTGTTTCCTTCACATACACCTCTGCCACATGTACTTCACCTAATTGTATATAATGAATAAAGATTGAGAGTAGAAAGTGGTGTCTGCTGTAACTAGTATGCACTATACTCTACAGAGGCATAGTTTTCACAGTGTGATTAAAACTGTATAATAATTTACAAGGAATTTAGGAAACTGCTGAAGATATAAAACTCATGAAAGGTTTACTGACAATAATATGATTTCTGTTCAACTGAAATCTTTGAATCTATAATTAGATCCCTAATATTGGAGTAAAATATTTCTGTACTTATTTTTTATTTTTAATAGTGTGGCATTAATTGAATTTGATAATTCATACATTTATGTGTGCATTCCTTATGTTACAATAATCGAAGTCTAAAAAAAATTGCTGAATCCAGCTGTTCTTTGCAGTTACATTTTTTTAAAAAGGTAATTTCAATTAAAGGGACATTCCTACCTTTATCAATAAAACCACATCAAATTGTGCCTAATTCCAGCAAATGTCATACAGTAAGTAGTGGTGGATTGTCTCAGTATTTGAAAAGAAAACCACCTTAGCTGATGCAGCAAGTGGTATTGATGATTCATTAAGAAACACTAGCGGCAGGGACATTTGTGCTGCTTTCGATGCTCTCTTTTGGATAAGATGTAAAACAGAGTTGTTCACCATTTGTGGTTATTACAGAATTCATAGAAGTTTTTTTGTAAGAGCAGGGCTGTTAGCTCTTGTGTCCTAACTAGATTGTAACTCAGGAAGTTGCATTCTGCCAACAAATTTCTCCATGCAGTTTCAATGGTTCATGTTATTCTTTGCTTTTTCCAGTCTAATTTATTGTGTTGTGTTGCTGTGCATTCTTAAACATTGCCTCTCTTCCAAAGTGGCTGCATTTAGCAGCTGATGAATTCATCCCTACAACCCTTACTCATGTTAACAAGGAAGATCAACTAATAAACAGCCAGTACATTTATGTATGTACTATTCATTAACTGCTTGATTGATTGAATACAAAATATAAAGGGTTGCATAATCAAGCCTCAGTTTGCAAAGCACTTTTTGGGTTCCTTTGGAATAAAATGTACTATATACTAGTAACATGCACTTGCACTTTTTCATTCACTTTTATGTTTTCAAATTAATCCCATAAGAGATTCCCCACTCCCCCCAACCCCCCGCCGTGACTGTGTAAAATTTTACAGAGCAAGCAGTGTTGTAACAAACAGTTGTATATTTATTTGGGGTATTTGAAGTTTTTCTTTTGAAAGTTGAATAAGTGCAACTTACTGTGTAGTCCTTCTTCTTTTCTTAGATCTCTTGTGGATGAACCACAAAGCAAATAACCAGCTATGGAGGAATTAATGGAACGCCTTGTTTCTACTTCTGAAAATCTGTTACTCAAATATGGACAAACTACCAGTCAAGCCCACGTAAAGAAGCTCAAAGATCTTGTTATAGTTCAGTTAAATGGGCTATATTTAAAGAATGTGAGACATTTGCAATACTGTGTTTTGCTTAAAGTATGCATCCTGTCTAATAATTATATTACAGATATTGATGCACTTGAATATTGTACTCATTTAGTTAAGCTGGATCTCCATGGAAATCAGGTAAATAGTTGTTTTGGAGCTATGCAAAACAGAATAGTTCAATGAAGTAGATTTATCTGTAAACTTGTGTGTTTTCCCAGTATTTCTTAGAAGCAATTTAGATTTTAAATGCAGACTAACATTATTTGTACATAGCAGTTGCTCTTCCAGTTTAATATTTTAGATTTTTACTCTAAAAATATCTGTTCAGGAACAGTTGGTATAATCTTGGCTGCAGTGAAGACAATTGGATTTTTGACATTAACTTGAATAGGGCCAGGATTTCACCCTATGTCTACCTTTTTCTAGCACAACACCTACCACAAGGGGGTTCTGATTCTTATTGGGGCCTCTGTACATTACTGTAACTTAAGTCTTAAGTAATGATAATAGCTCAACACATCTGCATATGAATTTATAAAGGTATGTCAAGATTATATAAATATAGAATTTGGTTGACTGAAGAGTGATAGCATGAAATGGAGTTTTTCCCAATAAAAATTTCCCATGCATTGTCTAATGCATAGATGTTAGCAGTGGAAAAGACCCGCTAAGATAGGCCATTTAGGGTATATCTCCACTGGAATTAGACACCCACAACTGGCCCCTATCAGCTGACTCTTGATGCGGAGCTGTTTCATTGTGGTGTAGATGTTCCGGTTCAGGCTGCAGCCCAAGTTCTGGGACCCTCCCACCTTGCAGGGTCCTACAATTTGGGCTTCCGACAGAGCCCTGCGAGCCAGAATCAGGTGGCATAGGCCAGCTGTGGGTTTTTAATTGCAGTGTAGACGTACCCTTGGTTTTCTCCCAGTATTAAAGGGTTGTTCCCTGTTGTATGTTAACGTGCTTTGTCCAGTCTAGTTTTAAATTATTAAAACATTAGGGCTTCCACTGCTTTCTTTGGGAGGCTGTTCTTTAAAAAGTGGAAGATAAATCCCAGTGAGAAAAATAGAAAGGAGCATAAACTTTGGCAAATAAAGTGTAAAAATATAATTAGGAAGGCCAAAAAAGAATTTGAAGTACAGCTAGCCAAAGACTCAAAAAGTAATAGCAAATTTTTTTAAGTACATCAGAAGCAGGAAGCCTATTAAGCAACTTGTGGGGCCACTGGACGATCAAGATGCTAAAGGAGCACTCAAAGATGATAAGACAATTGCGGAGAAACTAAATGAATTCTTTGAGGGGATCAACAAGCATGGACAAGGGAGAATCCAGTGGATATAGCATATTTAGATTTTCAGAAGGCCTTTGATAAGATCCCTCGCCAAAGGCTCTTAAGCAAAATAAGCAGCCCTGGGATAAACGGGAAGGTTCTCTCATGGATTGGTAACTGGTTAAAAGATAGGAAACAAAGGGTAGAAATAAGTTTTCAGAATGGAGAGAGGTAAATAACGGTGACCCCCAGAAGTCTGTACTGGGCCTAGTCCTATTTAACATATTCATAAATGATCTGGAAAAAGGGGTAAACACTGAAGTGGTAAAATTTGCAGATGATACAAAACTACTCAAGATAGTTCAGTCCCGGGCAGACTGCGAAGAGTTACAAAAGGATCCCTCAAAACTGGGCGACTGGGCAACAAAATGGCAGATGAAATTCAGTGTTGATAAATGCAAAGTAATGTACATTGAAAAACATAATCCCAACTATACATATAAAATGGGTCTAGATTAGCTTTTACCACTCAAGAAAGATCTTCAAGTCATTGTGGATAATTCTCTGAAAACATCCACTCAATGTGCAGTGACAGTCAAAAAAGCAAACAGAGTGTTGGGAATCGTTAAGAAAGAGATAGATAATAAGACAGAAGATATCATATTGCCTTTATATAAATCCATGGTACTCCCACATCTTGAATACTGCATGCACATGTGGTTGCCCCATCTCAAAAAAGATATATTGGAATTGGAAAAGGTTCAGAAAAGGGCAACAAAAATGATTAGGGGTATGGAACGGCTGCTGTATGAGGAGAGCTTAATAAGACTGGAACTTTTCAGCTTGGAAAAGAGACAACTAAGGGGGGATATGATAGAGGTCTATAAAATCATGACTGGTGTGGAGAAAGTAAATAAGGAAGTGTTATTTACTCCTTCTCATAACACAAGAACTAGGGGCCATCAAATGAAATTAATAGCCAGCAGATTTAAAACAAACAAAAGGAAGTATTTTTTTCATACAACGCACAGCCAATCTGTGGAACTCCTTGCCAGAGGATGTTGTGAAGGCCAAGACTACAACAGGGTTAAAAAAGAACTAGATAAATTCATGGAGGATAGGTCCATCAATGGTTATTAGCCAGGATGGGCAGGGATGGTGTCCCTAGCCTCTGTTTGCCAGAAGCTGGGAATGAGCAACAAGGACTGGATCACTTGATGATTACCTGTTCTGCTCATTCCCTCTGTGGCACCTGGCATTGTCCACTGTCGGAAGACAGGATATTGGGTTAGATGGACCTTTGGTCTGACCCAATATGGCTGTTCTTATGTTCACATTATTATAGAATTTACTTTTAAGATTTTTTTGTTTATATTTGGTCTATATCTTCCTTTACATGGTTCTATTCCATTAATACTCTTAAAATATAATAGATTGGAACTGGATTTTTTTTTTTTTTTTGGAAATAGAAAAATCTATTCTCCTTGGGTTGAAAAAGTGTCATCTACTGGGAATAAAGCCTTCGGCATGTGGCATTGGAAATGTCTTTTCAATTCATGGAGCAAAAGTTTTCAACTAGATTTGGCCTTCTGATCTTTTTTTGTGTGCTGGAGATCTGTTGAGACAAGCCACAAACAGAAAGATGCTGAAAAACAAAGTTCAGAAGAAGCAAATCCAAAATTGCTGCCTAATGTGGTTTGTGGGGACTTGTGGTTTGATAGATATGTGAACTTATGATCCTGTAAATAATAATTAGCTTCAAAATGTTTAACCTTTTTACTCATAGACTCATAGACATTAAGGTCAGAAGGGACCATTATGATCATCTGGTCTGACCCCCTGCATGCTGCAGGCCGCAAGACCCTTCCCTGGACTCTACCGTTGAAGTCCCCAATCCTGTGTTTTAGTGACTTCAATCGGCTGAGACCCTCCTGCTAGTGATCCCTGCCCCATGCTGCGGAGGAAGGCGAAAAACCTCCAGAGGCTCAGCCAATCTACCCTGGAGGAAAATTCCTTCCCGACCCCAAATATGGCGATCAGTAATACCCCGAGCATATAGGCAAGAGTCTCTAGCCTGACCCTTGTTGGCCATTATGCTGTTCATGTACCATTGCTTGGTTTTCCTTGGCTACTATGTTTTATCATTAAACCATTCCCTCCATAAACTTATCCAACTTAATCTTAAAACCAGACAGGTCCGTCGCCCCCACCGTTTCCCTCGGAAGGCCGTTCCAATATTTCACCCCTCTGATGGTCAGAAACCAACGTCTAATTTCAAGCCTAAACTTCCCCCCGGCCAGTTTGTATCCATTCGTTCTCGTGTCCACATTAGTACTAAACTGGAATAATTCCTCTCCCTCCCTTGTATTAACCCCTCTGATATATTTAAAGATAGCAATCATATCCCCCCTCAGCCTTCGCTTTGTCAGACTAAACAACCCAAGCTCCTCTAATCTCTTTTCATACGACAGGTTTTCCATTCCTCTGATCATCTTAGTCGCCCTTCTCTGCACCCGTTCCAGTTTGAGTTCATCTTTTTTAAACATTGGAGACCAGAACTGCACACAGTACTCCAAATGAGGTCTCACCAGCGCCTTATACAACGGAAGCAGGACCTCCCTATCTCTACTAGATATACCTCGCCTAATACATCCCAAGACCGCATTGGCTTTTTTCACCGCCACGTCACATTGCCGACTCATAGTCATCCTGCGGTCCACAAGGACCCCTAGGTCCTTCTCCTCTTCCGTTACTTCTAACCAATGCGTCCCCATCTTGTAACTAAAATTGTTATTATTCGTCCCCAAGTGCATCACCTTACACTTTTTACTATTAAATTTCATCCTATTTCTGATACTCCAATTCACAAGCTCATTCAAGTCTCCCTGCAGAGTATCCCTATCCTCCTCCGAGTTTGCAACTCCTCCCACCTTCGTATCATCCGCAAACTTTATCAGCCCACTCTTGCAATCGGTCCCGAGGTCAGTTATAAATAGATTAAATAAGATGGGTCCCAAAACCGAACCTTGAGGCACTCCACTAGTAACCTCCCTCCAACCCGACAATTCACCCTTTAATATGACCCGCTGCATTCTCCCCATTAACCAATTCCCTATCCACCTCTGGATTTTCATATCGATCCCCATGTTTTTCATTTTAACCAATAGTTCCTCATGGGGTACTGTATCAAACGCTTTACTGAAATCCAGGTATATTAGGTCCACCGCATTTCCCTTATCTAATAAGTCCGTTACTTTCTCAAAGAAGGAGATCAGATTCGTTTGGCACGATCTGCCCTTCGTAAAACCATGCTGTAATTTATCGCATTTGCCATTAACTTCAAGGTCCTCAACTAGTTTCTCTTTCAGAATCTTCTCCAGCACCTTGCACACTACTGATGTTAAACTAACAGGCCTATAGTTACCCGGGTCACTTTTTTTCCCTTTCTTGAAAATAGGAACCACATTGGCTATTCTCCAGTCTAACGGGACTACCCCCGAGTTTACAGATTCATTAAATATAGTCGCTAATGGGCCTGCTATTTCCCGCGCCAATTCCTTCAATATTCTCGGATGAAGATCGTCCGGTCCACCCGACTTAGTCCCATTAAGGCGTTCTAGTTTTGTTTCTACCTCGGATGCGGTAATCCCCCATCCCGTATGCCCCTCTTTAACGGTGCTAGTATCCCTAATACCTTCATTGGCCTCATTAAACACCCATGCAAAATATTCATTGAGATATTGCGCCATGCCTAGATTATCTTTAATCTCCTCTCCGGCTATAGTCTTCAGCGGTCCCACTTCTTTCTTTGCTTTCTTCCTATTTACATTGTTATAGCTCATAGCCGTGATGCCCGGGGAGGGTTACGTATTTGGTGACATCCTGGTCACATCATGTAGTAGCTCTAAATAATAATTAGGGTCCAGATACAGCCCCGGTATAGTTAGTGGAGTTTCAGCTACTTGCATAGTGTATTGGTCACTGTGGCATTTTATAATTTAGGATCTAATAAACTACACAATTCAAAATTTCATTTTCATCATTATTTCAGATACAGCATCTTCCTGGCCCAACATTTTGGGAAGGCATGAAGGAATTAAATCTACTCTATCTTCATGACAATGGAATTGGAAAACTGGATAATGTGCATTCGTTATCTTTCTGTCCTAATCTGATAGGCCTCACCTTGTTTGATACTCCACTGAGTCTAAGAATAGCATATAGGCATATTGTTGTTAACAGCATTTTATCACTCAAAGCGCTGGATTACTATGTAATTTCTGATGAGGAAATTGTTGAGAACTGGAAACTTCCCCAAAAATATAAACCATTTAGCCCTAGCTTTTTCCTTGATTTTTGCCATGCTTCTCGAAAGGTAAGCAATTATGTTACATCAAATTACATTAGATATTCGTTAATAAAATGTTAATGTTTTATATGACTGTGTTGCACTGATTTATACATTTTATGATAGCTGTGTTAAAACTGTGTTCCATATTTTTGGGGTAGAATAAAGCACTTATGTATCAAAACAGTTGTATGTGATCAAAATGCTTAGTCTATCTATATAGTACACTCTCATTGGTTTGCCATTGTATTCCTATGCTTTCATCAAAAACAAAATTCAGTAATCTGTCATACAGTATATGAACATTTCAAACAGGTTGTGTCGCTCCCCATGAGTACCAGGGTTGTGCGGCATCTCACAACTACCTGCCCTTAGCATAGTCTTGTCTGTGCCAGCTGTAGATCAGCTCCCTGAAACCACCAGTCTTTGGCAGCCCAAGTACTACCTTCCAGGTCTCTCTCTCTCTCTGTACAGGTAGCGACAGGCATATACTAACCGAATATTCGGTGTGTTACCTGTATTGTCCAGCCCCTTATCCAGTCAACACTCACAGAATTACCAGGGTTGCTATTCCCACAGGAACAGTACACACCAGCTCATAAGATTCAACACTTGACTTTACACCACAGCACTTAAATACATCTATAGTGAAAGCAAGAACAAGTTTATTGTTAAAGAATAGAGATTCAAGTAATAGTGAGTAAGAATATTGGAAACAAATGATTATATGTAAATCAAAATCATAACCTGCTTTCTAGAGACTAAACTCAACTAACAAGTTACTGTACTCATCTGTCTAAAGAGGCTTAACTCACCCAAAATGCTCTTTAGCATTTTCAAACACTGATTGAGACCCCTTTTGCATGATGCAAAAACACTGTTCTTTTTCTTCCTAAGTAAAGGGTGCCAGGATGTCTATTTTGTCTCTCAAATATAGTCAAGCAAACCTCTAATGTACAGTTTACGATAAGGTTCTCTTCCCCCACTGTATTTCTCTTCCTATTAGATCCTTTCTGAAGTTCTTTCTTATCCTCCTTACTTCGCATTCAATCAAGACTGGTGATAGGGGACTCACTATGAATGAGAATACTTAATTTACACATAAACAGATAAATGCAGAGATATGTTCTGTCTGACAGTAAACAATATGTTTTTCACCTTTGCTGGTGACTAATACCTTGATACGAACTTTAAGAATATATTTTAGTATATATGCATAAATCCTTACAGTCTACCTGTGCATACCTTTAACAATGATACTGATGACCAGTATGACACCAACTTTCATTTGAGACCTCATATGACATTCTTTAGTGAACAAGAATATATGTGCTAAAATCAAGAGAGTCCAGCAACCCCTCTGCACTTGTCAGTTGGCATTAAGAAGTTCTTCGGTCACACAGGTTAAAACTTGACACACGTATTTAAGAAAACCTCTCGATTAGTACCAGCACATAGGACAATAAGCATTGATTTGCCATACGATACTTCTAAATGCACAGTGGCTATGGATAATAACGGTACCATGTCAGAAACTCATTCATCCAAGCTAATGTCTTCTAAAGGTTGATGACTAATGTTTTGTAAATGACTGTTTTACTTAATTTTATTATACCATATACCATTGAAATAAATCTGCTGCTTATGCAGATAATTTCCAGAGTCTATTTATAATCAATCACTCATTTTTTCCCCTCTGCAATGTGCATCCTACTGGTAGTTAAAAATGATAATTCTTTGAAATTTTTACTTGAAAAGTAATTGAAAAATGGTGTTATAAGAAACACCACACTTTTGTAGTAAAATAGCACAACACTGACTTCATAAAATAAATCTGTGGTGCAGAAATGTAATAATCATGTATTACATTATGACGCAAAAACTTCAATATCATTTACTATTTCAATAGGACAATTAGCTGCTGTATCGCAACAAAAATTGAAAATATAGTCATATATTATTCAGCAATGGTGCTGAGCCAAAACCCTAGAGCTGAACAACATTGAACTGGGGTAGATTTAAGATTCTTATCTGAATCCAAATATTATAGTTTGTTCTCTTGCACTGTTGTTATGGAACATGCGCCACCTCTCATTTTGTGAAAATAGGTATTGAGACAGTGGATCGGACCATTAGACCATGTAGTTTACTAGTCTCTCTCTCTGACAACAGTCAGTACTAGATGGTGCATGAATGTTTCTTCCTAGCCCCCATCAATTAGAGGTGGATTTTTGCAGTGGGAGACAAACATGTTAAACCCAACTAGAAACATGAATATTTTCATTACAATGCACTAGAAATTAGATGCAACTTGTAGCTGTGATGATCAGAGATGTGCATAACTCATCTGTACTAAAATAAAAATAGATTCTGTCTTCCTACAATATTTTTTGCCTAACATAAAATTTATAACTTTAAAAAAATTGATATATGCTATTAGTTAAAGTGGTTTTTGAAAACACAATCTTTGCCTTAAGAGGAATAACTTTCAGAGGTGGTTTTTGATGCTCGTAAACCCTGCATTTCTGAAGTTCCAAAAGCATAAAAAGAATCCCAAAGGTGACAAAATATATTTGGATGAAAACAATATGGGGAACTTAAAGTATTAACATATCTTGAGAAAAAGCATTCAGTAAATGCAGACAATAGGAAAACCCCTCAAGAATGTTATTTTCCCCTCCTCCTTTTGGAACTATTTTAGTGGAGATGGGACTACGTCTTACTGAAGGTGGTAGCAAAAGGTTATAATGACAAAACATTTGTGCAGTTAACTTCACAGCTTCTTTGGATGGTTTACAATAGAAAAATTAAAAACAGTAGAAAATGTAACCTTTCAAACACCAAGCTACTGAATGGAGTGATACCATTTGATTTCATTGGCACTACTCACATTAGTAATAGCTAGAGTATTGGGCCCTGCAATAGGAACCAGTTCTATTTTTGGGAGGGATAGACACTGAAAATATTATCGTCTATCATTTTTTTCTAAATTATACCTAGGATATTGTAATGAAACCATGGTTGAAAATGTTTAATGTGCTTTTATATTGAAATCTGTTTGAAACCCACCCATATAAGGCATCTTTCTGATTTAAGAGACCTCTTCTAAGCATATCCAAATGTACTATGCATAATTCTTCTCCACTTATGGTAGACCACCTCCATTAAACAACCAATTTTGTCAGTCCGTTTGAGTAGCTGCTGAAGATATGTTTGATTGTAGTAACATTTTCTGAATTTGAATGTTTGTAACTGCTGCAGGCTGTATAAAGTAGCAGCAACCTGTATTTTAGGCCAACTCCGTGTGCGTTTAGGCATAAACAGTTTAGTAGATGGAGCCTTTAGCTGAGAAGAGAGAGAAAATTTTGTGAAAAATGAGAAGTATATTTTTCATTTTAGGCTTGATGAAGTAGTATAGAAAAGTGAGCTGTGTCTTGTTTTACCTTACTTTTTATTGTATTTATAATCAAACTATATTCTCATTTTCACAATTCCTAATAATTCATAACCCATTCAGTTATTCAAATATTTTACTAAAGAAAGAAAACAGTATTTTTTCATTGTCCTATAGTAACAATAATATTGTAATAATGTAGGGTTATCTTTATGTTCATAGCGCTAACTGGCTTTTCTGTAACTTAAAATGAATTACATTTCTACAATAGGCAGAATAGTCTCACCAACAGGTGTTTGTTTTATATGGGAAGGAGGGTACTGACTCAGCTTCTGGTTATAAATTATTTCTCAGCTCTGTTTCAATAAAAATTAACAGTTTTTTATTCTGCTTTTGTTTTAAGTTTTCTTCAAGCAAAATACCTTGCTCTTCCCCTTCAATTGTTAGCTATGGAATGAAAATTAAAATAATAATAGTTTTTAAATACATTGTTTCAAAATTATATATTAGAGAAGTACAGATTTTAAGGCACAATATTCAACATATTTTCATTTGAATTCATACAGGAAGCAACCATTGAGGAGGAGATAAATGTGGTAAAAGATATCATTGCAAAAATCAATCATATTCTAGCTCATCACTCACCAGTTGTGATTGTTCAAAGATGGATAAAGGGATATTTAACTAGAAAAAGATTTGGGTATGTACATTTGTTTATTTAATTTTTTCAGGATGGAAATAGAGATTTTTTTTTTAATGCAGAAGAATAAGTACATATTTAGAAAACCTATAAAATACTTTATCACAGTTGTAATCACTTTATATAGCAGGTAAATATTTAAGGACAACCAAGGTATAGTCAGGAATGATATACCTATGGCTATTCCAGAAATAAAAAAAGGTTCTGCGTGCTTACAATATACAGTATTTGAAGAAATCATTCAATAAAATTCTTCTGTGTTGCTTGATGGCTAAAGTGCAGAGTCTCTGAATGTGTCTTTAGTTTACTGTATAGCAATCAACTAAATGGCATAAAGCACAGCTTTCATAAATAGTGTTTTGCACTGCAAATAAAATTTCTAGTGCATTATTTATTTCTATTCTATTTTCATTTTATCTTAATCTCTATATATCTTACAAGTTGATTGAACTTTCCTGTAAGATGTAAAATAAATTCATTTTCATATAGAGTTGTCTATACATCACATCTGTACAACCCAGCCAATCAATAATAATGATAATAAGGACAAGATGTTTGGTACTTATATTGTAGAATGTTCACTTGGATGATTGTGCCAAAAATAAGTATATCAGGGGTTTTGTCATTATGCAAGTGAGCCAGGCTAATGCTGAAAGTATTCACAGCATTTATTCACAATTGTTCATTTTTACTATTTGCTGAAATAATCTGCTCTCAAATCATACTCTCACAGTCTGATTCTACACCTGCTCTGAATTGATAATGGTTGGAAATTGCAGCCTAACCTGGAAAGTGTTGACAGAGCAAATAATGCCCACCATGCATGTCTCTTTGGAAAATGGTCAAAGAAAGAAACTATAAAACATGAAGCACTAAGGTGGCAGAAGTCTTTTTATTTTAAATGTGATTGTAAAATGTGGGTATTATCTGAGAAGTGAATCATAACAATATCTGTATTACGAGAGAATAAATTATTTTGATTTAAGCACTTGGTTTTTAAAAATTTAGTGAATCCAGTGTCCCACATATTGGAGGACTTATCTCCTTGATGTGGGTCTGCTAGAGAGCCAACTCTTCCTCAATCTTCCAAAGGTATGGAAGGTTTTGACCATAAAAGGAGGAGCAGGATTTGGGAATCCAATAATGGTGTATACCTCCGGCCTACCACAGAGTAGAGTCCTGTGTGGAACTATTATTTTTAATCCCGCTCTTGTCCTGCGCCGCAATACCCAGTCCCACCCGCTCCTCCATTGTTTCTTGCATTTTATTGTACTCCCACTTGCAAAAACCTTAGGTCACGCAAATCATGCAAGAGTGACAGATTCCCTCATGCTACAAAAAACCCCACAATGTTAATGTGGTTAATGTATCATGCAGGAAAAGCTTTATCTGGCATGTTGGGGGAATGGGGGGTTCCGGTTAGTCAAAAATTCCAGTTAACTAAGAGTTACACTTATGAATGGAGGGAGGGAGTTTGGGTGCATGAGGGGATTTGGGGGAGGGGATTGGGGTGCAGGAGGGGTTTTGGGGTGCCAGATCCAGGTGGCGCTCACCTCGCGCAGCTCACAACAAGTGGGAATATGTCCCTGCTGCTCTTAGGTGGAGGCACGGCCAGGAGGCTCTGCACACTGCCTCCATCTGCAGGCACCATCCCCATAGCTCCCACTGGCCACGGTTCCCGGTCAATGGGAACTGTGGAGTCAGCGCTCAGGGGAGGCTCTGCCTAGGAGCAGCAGGGACAGGTTACTGCTTGTAGGGAGCTGCCTGAGGTGAGCGCCGCCCGGATCAGAAATCAGAGATATTAGAAATGCTGGTTTCTAGAGCTTTCCAGTTGGTAAAGTGCCGGATAACACAGTTTCTACGGTGTCTATGGTGACAAAGTTCCTCCTCTATCTTGGTGGGTCCTGCGCTTATTGGCGGATTTTCTTGCTTCAGAGATTTACCATGTGGGTTGGGGAACAGCCCAGAGACCTTCCCCTCTGGGAGAGCCCACAGTCGAGGTCAATTGGGAGATTTGGGGGGAACCCAGGCCCGCCCTCTACTCCGGTTCCAGCCCAGGGCCCTGTGGACTGCAGCTGTCTATAGTGCCTCCTGTAACAGCTTCATGACAGCTACAACTCCCTGGGCTACTTCCCCATGGCCTCCTCCAAACACCTTCCTTATTCTCACCACAGGACCTTCCTCCTGGTGTCTGATAACGCTTGTGCTCCTCAGTCCTCCAGCAGCACACTCAAAACTCCTTACACCACTTGCTCACAGCTCCTCACACTTGCCCCACAAACTGAAGTGAGCTCCTTTTTAAAACCCAGGTGCCCTGATTAGCCTGCCTTAATTGATTCTAGCAGCTTCTTAATTGGCTCCAGGTGTCCTAATTAGCCTGCCTGCCTTAACTGGTTCTAGCAGGTTCCTGATTACTCTAGTGCAGCCCCTGCTCTGGTCACCCAGGGAACAGAAAACTACTCATCCAGTGACCAGTATATTTGCCCTCTACCAGACTCCTGTACCCCACTGGTCTGGGTCTGTCATACTATATATAAACAGAATTCACACACAATTTTTACCACCAAAAGAATAAAAGAATTGTTGCTTAAACTATGTAAAAATACTTTCACTCCTGTTATAATAGACATCAAATCTCTTTTTATTCCTCACTTAAATTTAAGTATTAAAACCTTTATTTAAAATAAAGGAAAAACTTCCTGTAAATTCCTGAAATTCTATTTATGACAAACTGATGAGAGATTTAGTATTTTCCCACAAATTACTGCACTCTGTTTTTCCTCCCACCCACCCTATCCTGCCTCCAACAAAGTACATTTTACCCGATTCTGCTATTATGGCAGCGGGTCATGTGGGACCCACAGGATCCCAGTCCTGCTGCTGGGCTCTACCGCTGAGCTCTTTTCCAGGGATTTTTCCTGGGTGCAAGCATATAGCATTTGGCAGGTGATAGTATGGAGTGGACTAGTTGAAACTTGATAATGTGACTTCGCAGCATCCTCCACTGAAGACCATTAACACATCAGTTTAGGGAATATTGCAGACCAGAAACAGGCATAGTGCAGATTCCAGTCATTGGCCTTGATTTGAAATTAGAGATTTGGCCTGTGAAGAAAACTCTCTTCCCTCATACCATTTTGTCATTAAATATTTATGGAAATTTAAAATAAAGTGAAAGTACACAGATTAACCATCAACTGGCAATCAGTATGACTAATCTGTACATACTGTCCATAAGCAGAGAGGAAGAAGTATTTGAGAAAAACAAAAGATGAAGTTATGGTATAAGGGACATACAATATTTTAATTTTTTAAAAATCAAGTGGTTTTCACCCCCGCCCCCAAAAGTGCCTAAAAGTGTACATGCTATGCAAACAAAGGAAACAAAGTATGCATAGCTTAAAGAACTAATGGCTCACCCCATCCAAACCAGGTCTCAGTTCAATAATAAAAAGCAACATGCCATTTAAAAAAAAATCCTCATCAAACCAATGAAAAATCCTGAACAGTTACATGAACCTTGCAGTGTTCCCTAATGGTTAACAACTTGGGTTCTGTCAGGCCAAGTGTAGAAGTGACTTTGAGAATCAAGCACTATTTACAGAAATGCCCTGCTATCTGTCTGTCTCTTCTAAATCACATTAGAGCTATTAGAGCATCCCAGTGATCACAGCTTTAGTAATATCACAGAGGGAAAGAGGCCCTTGGGCTGCCTGGATCCAAATCAATTATGACTTTACATGTAAAAGCCTGAAATTCTACCAAGAAATTAATTGGAAGCCAGTACAGCTCATTCATGTATTCTCTGTGTGAGGCATTTCTTAATAAATGAGTGAGCATCAATATTCTTCATGAACCTAAGTTTCCAAATAGTCAAAAAGTTCATGTAATTGAGATATAGAAAACTTTCCCCCCACTAATTTCAATTTGAGAAGAAATTGACAATGTTATTGTTTGGCACATTTCAACATCTATTGATAAATTTGGATGAGTAGTTAAAAGGTTTTTAAAGACTCCCTAGTTAAAATGCTTTCATTAGAATGAGTGGGAGCATGAAGACTTTAAGATGACCAAGCAGTTCTTAGTCCTGAATCAGTGAATTTACACTGTCCATTGGTATTTGCAATGGTATTTTTAAGTTCCTGAGTTAAAAGAACTGCAGCTGTTGTTTTTTTCATTTTAAAAAAGTGAAATAAAATGCAAAAACTAGTAATTGTGCATTGTTGAAGTTAGATATATCAAGTTAGGAATTTTCAAAAACTAAGCTTGCTTCTGTAACGTTAACTCAGCCACATTGCAGATATGCAGTGTTTTCTATTCCCATTTCATTTGTTAAATGTAATTTAACTTATTTTTGTGTGTTAATGTATACTATAATTACAGCATATGCAGCATGGCAGAGTTTATGTTTTAGGAGCACAGTATATGTTGTAAATTCTGAATTTTGATATGTTCTTCAAGTTTCATGTCTCCTGGCAGAAGAAAGGAAAACAGGTTGCTAACAGAAATGTTTTAATTCCCATGGCTTTTATTCTAACTCCACAATAATTAATAAAAGAGTTGTCTGTAGTATGGAGTAGTACTATACAAAAGAAAACAAAATATTCATGCAAAAATTTGGCATGCTTAATTTAAATACCAATAGCCCAAACTTTCTGTTTGTGGATAATGGGGAAGGAATTTAGGAGAACAATATCAATAGAAGTGTGTGTATGTGCTGTGGGGATGGAAGTTTCAGTCTGTAAACTAAGTAAAAATAAGTTAATTTTAAAACAAAACTATTGGTACACCAAATAACCCCTTTCCCCCAACTCTTCCAATTTAAAGTATATATACCTTATTTTAAAATGGTATTCAAAGTTGACTGTTTTCTCCAATGGGAAACAATTTTCTGTCTCACTAGAGCTTTCTGACACAAGGACATGTCAGCCATGCTGAAATAAATAGCCATTTTTGACATAGAAACATGGACATTTCCACAAGTATTTCTTTAATGCTGTTTGTTATTTTTGAATGTTACTTATTTAGGCAAAGTCAAGTTTATTAATTTAGAACCTTAGCTTTAGCAAAATAAATTTTTTTAAATCAACACAACTTAGTAAAATAAATAAAAACACAAGATTGGCCCTTCTCCAAGAATCAGTTACATGTTTTAAGAATGCTCCCACCCCCATCAACATGTGAAAATAAGATGATAAAGGTTAGAAATTCATTGGTTCATTTAGTTTATAAGGAACCTTTCCTTCACATATTTTTTTTTCTAATTTTTGCTGCCGACGAGGCAAATAGAGCGACAACCCATATAACCAAAACATTTTCATTACATAGTGAGTATGCTAGTTTTTGAGCTGGTGTAGCGAAAGGCTTCTAAGGGTAGGTCTACACTTACCTCCGGGTCCGGCGGTAAGCAATCGATCTTCTGGGATCGATTTATCATGTCTTGACTAGACGCGATAAATCGATCCCGGATCGATCCCGGAAGTGCTCGCCGTCGACGCCGGTACTCCAGCTCGGCGAGAGGAGTACGCGGCATCGACGGGGGAGCCTGCCTGCCGCGTCTGGACCCACGGTAAGTTCGAACTAAGGTACTTCGAATTCAGCTTTGTTATTAACGTAGCTGAATTTGCGTACCTTAGTTTGAAGTGGGGGGTTAGTGTGGACCAGGCCTAAGACAAGTTATGGAGGTAAAAAGAAAGTAGATCTTCTGGTAAATCTTCAACTTGGCCAGACCCACATGGGCAAAAATGATTTTGTCTCTCAGTTCCAGTATACCTCCTTTCTAAATAGGCCAACTGCATAGGTAGAAAATGGAGAACTGTAAAGGCCCTCTGTAACATATTGTTGTTCAAAATAGCCAAATATTCCTCACAATTATGATTGTTTTTTAGAGGAGGAAACCAAGGGGACATATTTATATTATGGATGACTGACATATCCAGATGTATGTAAATATCTTTTATTCTAAGCTTAATTACGGATTTCACACTCTTGCACACAGTCCTAGTCAGGTTCTGAGAATCCCAAGGAATGGGCTTGCAAAAACCAGAGGAAGTCTAAAGTTTGTGTCTCGTTAAGATGTTCCTCCAGATTTTACCTTGTTAGGTGCTCTAAATTTATATGCAGAATACACAGCCTGTAAGTGCTATAAATGTATTGAGCTTTGATCAAAGTAGTGAATTCTCTTACCTGTGCCCTAAGTAAAGCAGGTGAGCTGTAGGTTGGGAGGCCAGGCATTCTTCTTCAAAATTTGTTTTGCACAAACTGTTAGCAATTAAAATCTCTTCAGCCCCAGATTTCCTAACCATATAATATTTGGGCACTGACTTGAGCCAGCCACTGCAATTAAATTGCCCCCATGGACATGGATGAAACGAAGCACTGCTTGCACATACCTTAAGGCTCTCCTCTGTTTGTCTCAGTGATCATTATATGTAAAACAAATATCAAAAAGGTGGGGAAAAAACGGACCTGTTCAATGTAACGTCCATCAGTCTTCCATTTATCCTGCTTTGGTCTGTAGACTGTGGCCAAAGGAAATTACTTGAGTTTTCTTATAATTTATGGTCAGGCAAAAAGCTAAAATCCCATAACATATGCTTCAAGTCCCGAGGAGTTTGGGAAAGCAAAATCCTGTCATCTGCATAAGGAAAGATTGGACACAAATCAGTCCAAATTTTTGAGGGTAAACAACTGTAACTCTTCTAAAATAGCCACAGCCTCTTTAACAAAATAGAAAGGAAAGGGGCCAATACATTTACCTGGTGGACACCCTTTGTGATGGGATCAGTTAGGTTACCTTTCCACTCTATGCTAACTCTGGCCATTGGCTGTGAAGGGTTCTCAAAAGATGGAGGAAAACTCCCTGTACTATTTATATTAGTAAATAATTTTGCTACAACAGGTCCCACCAATCAATATTGTCCTTGTAAGCTACTGCTAGGATAAAATCCTCCCCAGGAGCTTTGTTATGGCATTTTTGGTTGATCAATATTCTAGCTTCCCTGGTGGAGACTGGGGCCATTCTAGAGATGATGAGGTTCACTGAGATAGATCATAACAAACGATTGATAGATAGAATGTCATTACAAAAGGCAGAAAAATGTGGGACTCCCAAGCATGTTTGGTGTTAAGATTGAATCTCATTCCCACCAATTCCAAAATAAAGATGATTTTTTTCTTTGAGGCGGCAAGTTCAAATTCCTTCCAAAGGGCCCTCTAATCCAATTTTTTTCCCAGCAATTTTTTATAGTCCCCTCTAAGGTTAAATAATTTCTTAATAGAATCAGCAGAACCATTGTTACTAACTGTCCTTATATTCTGAACAGTGTCTCATAACAGAAGCAATCCAAGTCATAGCACATTCTTCTGTCTTTTGAATGATGAAAATATCCCATTTTTGCTGGTCAAGTCATCCTGTAATTTTTTAAATAATCTCAGTGAATATGGTGTGGGCTTGTGGGTCATTAAGGTCCAAAAGCTGGTTCTCCAAAGCTAACAAATAATTGGATGTGAGTTTCTCTCTGATTTTGGACTTGGATTCCACTTAATTTGGCTTGAGTTTACAGCTTCAAAATCAGGGGTGAGATACAATTTATATGAGGCTAAAGTAGTGAAAGATCAGAAATGCACCCACATAGCAGTTGATGATCACTGTCTGGTTTAAAAGCTACTATAAAGTTGAGAAACAAGACCATTTTAAAATAGAACTGATTGATTATATCACACTGCTCACTCTAGAAGAGGTGCATGCGAAATAACCTTTCAGATCATCACCTCTTCTATTATTCAAAACCTCGAGCCAAAATCTATTTAAAATTAAAAGAAATGTACATTGTGGGATATATCTCACCCTGTCCATAGAATGACTAGGGAAAAATAAAGGCAACATCCCATTTATTGAGCTGGACGAAAAAATAAAAAAAAATCCTTATCTCCAGGGCCTAGTTAGGCATTAAAATTTCCCCAAAGCACAAAGATTGCTAATGGAAACTTTTCCAGAAGCAGTTTAATGAGAGATTCAAGCTCTGCTGACAGACTCATTATAAAAAGGGGAAACCAAAGAGACCAAATAAACATGCAGGACTAATAGAATAGATTAATCTGGGAAAATATTATTGTAGGCCTGAAAACATGGATTGTCAGGTGTTAACTGGCTAGTTATGACATTTAATTTAGTAGAAATCAGAAGGCCAGACCACTTACAGGTCTACCCCCTTTGCACGCTTAATACCCCCTCTAAAAAGAGTCAAAGCCCAATAGCTGAAAGCCAAGTTTCCTGGAGAAAACTAAATCAAATTGAGATAAATACTTCCTAAATTCCAAATCCTGGGATTTACTTTTAAGTCCAGTAATATTCACTGAGACAATTTTGATAGGAGTTTTACTGGAATCCAAATTGGGTCCATCTAATCAATCCACCTCTCTCTTTCTAGGGCCTCATTACAAACCTCTATTCAAGATTTGATAGAAAAATACTTGTACCTTCACTTAAAGGCAATATTGATAAATGTTATGCACAGTTGCTCTTATGGTTCCTGATAATGTGAGGCAATATCCAGTAATTTTTTTCCTACATAGAGCAATTGATCATTGTGGGTGCTCTCTGAAATATAACAGCCATCTCACCTTGATTTATCAGAACTATTCACTGGCCATTGTAGTGAAGAAGTATGAGTTAATTGATGTAAGCTCTGCTCTCAGAGGAAAAGTTGGCAGAATTCCCTGTTCCTTACCAACATTTGAATTATTATTGATGGGTTAGGGAAGCTGTGGTCTAGAAATGGACTGAGTGTGAAGCTGGAAGTTAGGAGACTGGGTTTCTACTCCAAACTTTGCCACTGATTTGCTGTGTGACTTTGGGCAGGTTACTTAATCATACTGTGCTCCAGCTTTTTTCTCCATTTGTAAAATGGGAAAAATACCTACCTTTTTAAAGCACTATGAAATCTATGTATGAAACTGCAAAGTATTATTATTAAAGGAAAATTTTGTCCTCGGTTACATCCATGAGATCCCAACAGACTTTGGTGATGGGTCACGTGGGTCATTAAGGCAGAATTTGGTTCTAAGCCATTTGACTTCTATCCTTCTCTACTCTGGCAAAGTAATTGTTTCAATTAGTAGATACTTTTTTTTTTTTGGCTTAATCACTTCTTCACTCAAGTCTGTTATGAAAATATAGAATGCTGCATCTTAGTTCTCTAGATACTACATATTTTGGTTTCACCTTGTTGTTTGTGTGTTTTATTTGTGTCTTTACAAGGCTTGTGACAATTTGGATTCATTCTCTTACTCTTTGTGTTCTTGTAGCAATGATTTTAGTGAGCCTTGAACTTTTGCATAGTTGGCATTTTAGCACACAGTTGTTCTTCTATCATTGTCATGATGTAGGTTATATTCTCATTGTCTTCTAGAACAGGGTTATACCTTTAAAGTTTTTATTTATCATTTGTGATGTCTAGAATAAGAATGTATTCATGGATCATCAAAGCAATATTACATCAAAAGGGAGAAAAACTCTTCTCCCTTGAATGTTTAGATTATATTTCTGAAGAAAATACATTTATCCAGCAAGAAACACAAGGAGCTTCAAAGGGACTAGGTGCATCACATAGAATTTACTACTTGTAATTCTCATAAACTTTCGATTGCTCTTACATATTTATGCACTCTTCCCTGCCTGCTTATCTCTGGAATGAAAAAGTGTTCTCCTGAGATGTTTGAATGAATGCAATGTCAAGTACAATAAACCATAGGTAGGCAGTTCTTATCCAGTTCATGATTTCATAGAGAAAGACCAAAGGCAGGCCCTATACAGTAGATACAATATTAAAATAGTGAAACACAGACAAATATAGGTTAGTTTTGAGACTAGACAGAAAACAAAACAAACAAATCCTACACATCACCCTGAATGGCTTAGTTCACTAAGCCTCAGCTTTGAATATAAAGACTCTATAGATCTCCAGTTTCAAATTACAGTGGGGTCAACTTTATTCTTCATCTTTCTGTAGTAGACAAGATGAGTAGTGTACTCTCGGTGTGATTTTAAAATGACACATTAAAAACCATGATCCTGTTTGCTGTGTATGGCCATAAAAGAGCCCATGGCATCTTTTATAAGACTAGGAGTTTCCCACAGTTGTTTTTTTATTATTTGTATTACGATAGCACTTAGGAGCCATAGTCATGAACCAGTTTACAGTTCCTTGCAATCAGTTGTACATCTGTTGGTTACTGCTCTCCAATACACAACTGTCTAGAAAAAAATGTGTAGTAATAACATTGCACACTCTAAGACCTTTTTTAGGAATCCTGAGCTCCTTATTGCATTCTGGAGGACTAAGATGATGGTACCACACATGCTATGGCATAGTGCCATCTTATGGAAACTGAATGTATCTATAAGGAACTACAGAGGCAGAAGGAACTAGTATAGAGACATGAAGACATTCCGGTTAAATTCAGGTCTCATGGAAGTCAGTGTTCGGGTTCCCAAGGCCTTAGCTGTCCTTCTTTCCCTTTTTGTCTTTCTACCTGTCTGGGAGTGGAGAACAAATTTGGGGATATTTCAGAGAAGATTGGGGGTTGACAGTCTGCTGTGGATGCCTCATCAATTTTAGGGTCCCCATCTTTCTCCAGTCCCCCTACTGAGAGTAAGTTTCCAAACACTGGGAAATCCCTCCCTATGAGCACTGGGTATGGGAGTTTAGGGACTACACCTGCTGCTACCTCAGTAGCGTTCCCTTGGATCTCGATTTTTACTGGCATGGTGGGGTAGTAACTAACTGTCCCATGGACGCATGTTATCCCCTTACGTTTAGCCTGCAGCAGCTGACTATGCTTCACGAGCTTCCCTGAGATAAGCGTGATAGCATTCCCCGAATCAACCAGTGCCGTGGTCCCTACCCCATTTAGTTTCACTGGTCTGGTATACATATGTGGGGTTAGTGAGACCCCCCACAAGGTGGATTAGGGAGCATGGATCTGCCCAGTTCCCCAGGTTACACTGCATAGGCTCCTCAGCATTGGGACACTGTGCAGCTATGTGTCCCCACTCCCCGCAGGCATAACATCTGTATGGAGCCCTAGGCATTCCCCGGTCTCTCAGTTTGGGCAGTCTAACATCATGATCCTCTGCTCCCTCAGTGCTCCGACTCTTTGTGGCCTCTAATGGGCCTTCAGCCTCTCTCTCTCTCTCTCACTGGGACCGGGATTTCACCATTGGAGTTTATGGATTCTCTGAGTAAGTCACTGAATTTGTCCTAGGCCCTGCATTAAGATTCAGGGTAACTACTGCTGATATCTGAGTCCAGATAGTTCCATCCTTATGAAGAGTGACAGATTCTGTGTGGGAATAGATAAAGTTTTTCTCTGGGAAGGTGACAGTTTCCCATTTTTCAACTAAGAAAAAGTCTGTGGACTAAGCATTCCCAAAACATTAAAATGATGGAGCTGGTGGGGCTGGTGTGGTTAGGTATGCTTTAGTGTCAACCTCTGCTATATTGAGAGTCTCCGAGGGACACAAGTGTGGTCTTCCATGTTCCTCAGAAGCTGAAGTTGAAATGAAGGAAACAAGTTCTCCTTCTCTTCCCTTTTTGGATTTACGGCTTTTTAGTAGGTGAATTGTGTGCAAACTTAACAAATGTAATTTGTTTGACCCAACATAACTTTAAAAATGGCATTTTGATAGTTTGGGAAAAAATTGTTTTACTATGGAGAAATAATGCTTCCTGTGCTGTAACAGGCCTCATGATTTTGCTTCCTGTTTTGTATCATCCTATAGTTATTGGTAATTATTGTATCCAGAGTAATCCAAGGTAACAATATTTATTAGCTCATTATTAGTAATATGGAAGATAAAGCATATCACCACTATAAGGCTGAAAAATAACTACTACACAAGATTAGTACTGACTTTTAATGAGATTTTTATTACACGAGAGCTCTAAGAACATTATTTTAAACCAAACTTTGGATAATTTCCTCCCCATTGCAATATGCTAGAAAGTAAGTTTAGCAAGAAGAACCTGATACAACACCGAGGGGTCTTTATGGTACAAGAATAAATGCATGTCACTGAGGACCTTATAATGATTAGCGTGGCATGAACAACAAAAGGCATGAGAACTGATTCACTTAGTGGTGCTTGCAATGTGCTTGTTTATTTGGACATGTTCATCAGCCCAAAACTTTTTTAGCTCCTTGGCCATCCTTGGATCCATTCCCACATCTGTCAAATTCTCTCTTAAGTCAGTTTAGATTTTAGTAGTCCTGTACTAATCTTTCCCTCTTATACCATTTAATAGATTCAAACATAACTTGTTCTTCCTAATGCTGTCAGCTAGCATGTTGTCCTCTCATACTTGCTTCTGCAATTATTCTTTCGTGCCCTAAACCACTCACTGAACCTTATCTTAGTTTCTTCCTCAACTATAATTTTGGGTTCATTTATACTATGTAGGCGACGTTTAACCTTTCCTTTCTCCCCCTGGGGCCATATGTAACTGAACCAAAAATTGGTAACATACAAAATAAAGCCTGTTTTAACTGATTCTGGGATCAGAGGGCAATACTTTTGCTCAGATAAAATAAAATACTCCCCAAGTAGTCCTACTGAAATCAGAGGGACTGTTTGAGGTGTAAGGCACTATTCTTTTTGAGTAAAACTGTCACAGTGTGGCCTTTTGTGATAAAGTTCATTACCTTAAAATAGTAACTTTACACGGGTTCTTTTTTAATCTAAGCATCATTAATAGCCAAGGATTCAGGGGTTAAATCAGGCTCATCTAATATTCTTATTGGACTCAGAGAAACTCACACAAGGTTCAAGGCCCAGTGCCCCGCCCCACCCCACACTTGAGGAACAATGGCAACTGTGGCCCCCTGACAGCATCATTTATCCAACCTTGAAAAGAGTGGCAGAACTGATATGTATCTGCCATCTCCTTGATCACTTTGCTTGGACTTGAATAATCTGCTCTATCTTTTCATCTCAGCTTTCATTTGTGGGCGGTAGGTTTATTTTTGTCTTCTTAGATTGTAAATTCTTCTAGATCAGGAACTTCCTATATGTCTTAATAGTGGGTTGGGGCCCAAGCCTAACTGGGACCTTTGGAAGTAATGAAACACAAAAGATAACAAGTGCTCTGTAACTGAATTGATGTTCCCATTCAGCAGGAATGCACAAGCTGTGTGTTACTTGAAGACTCAGGAAATAAAACACTCAGGCTCAGATCCTTAGGTGTTCCAGGCTTCACTTAACCCAGCTGGGTTGGGGGGAAAGGTAGCGTAAAGCTCTCTTCGTGTTTCCCCCAGTGCCTGGAATACTTGGGGTGCCTTGATGCAAGTTGGAGTAGCCTTAAGGCTGATATAACTTGCTCTGGCTTCTGATGGTCCCTGTTCAAGTGGAATTCCCAACTGCCCTTCAGATATTAATCCACAAAAAGAAAAGTGAATGATTTAGCAAATGACCCTGCAGTCATTATGGTGTTGGAGGAATAAAGATTTTTGGCAATCCATTAGGATCTACCTGTAGGGGAATTCAGGGAAACTGCCATCCCAGTTACAGTGCATCAGAAAGTCTGTACCACAATCTTTTCAGGAATCTCTAAGGAATTATTAATTATTCTGATAGCTCCTAAAAGCCCCAGTCAGGATGAGGTGCTGTGTACTATACAAACATATATAAGTTACAGTCCCCACCCTGAAGACTGCTGCTTCTCCTTCCTGTTGCAATGAGCTGTTGACTGTCCATTCCCAGCTGAATATCAGAGCAGCAATGTGTCACCAATTAGCCAGCAGTGTGGGGGATAGCACAGTGCAGCACTTCTTCAGCCCATCAGGGGCTTGCCCTGGAATGGGGAGAAAGCAGTGGAAATACTGGAAAAACCAGAGGAAAGTCAGAGAAGATCATGAGAAAATTAGAGGAAAGCGGGAGCAGGAAGAGCCAGGAGATTTAGGGAAACCAGAAGAAAGAGTGATGGAGCCAAGACTTGTGAAATAAAACTAGGGGAACCAATGCTAGGAGACAAGGGTTCAGAAGTCAGCCCTGGAACCAGTCAGCAATAAGTAGTGGGTTAGGATAGAATCAGCCCACAATAGGGTAATAGTTTATGATATAATCTATTAATCAATCCAAGTATCAGAGGGGTAGCCGTGTTAGTCTGAATCTGTAAAAAGCAACAGAGGGTCCTGTGGCACCTTTAAGACTAACAGAAGTATTGGGAGCATATTATGTATTGGGAGCTACCAATACTTCTGTTAGTCTTAAAGGTGCCACAGGACCCTCTCTTGCTTTAATCAATCCAAGATATCTACAAAAAGAGACCATTGCGATAATCCAATCTGACCTCCTCTATAATGCAGGCCATAGATCCCCCCCTCCCCCCCCCCAAAAAAAAAAAATTCCTGAAGCATATATTTTTTTAGAAAGTCTGATCTTGATTAAAAAATTGCCAATGATATAGAAACCTCTACGACCCTTGCTACATTTTTCCAATTTTTAATTATCCTCACTGTTAAAAATGTATGCCTTATTTTCAGTCTGAATCTGACTAGCTTCAGCTTCCATTACATTATACCTTTGTCTGCTAGTGTGAAGAACCCATTATCAAACCCCCGTAGCATTATCGTCTGTAACCAAGTCTCCCTTAACTTTCTCTTTGTTAAGATTAATAGATTGATCTTCTTGAGTCTATCACTATAAGACATATTGTCTAATCCCTTAATAATTCTCATCATTCTCTTCTCTGAACCATCTCCAATTTATCAATGTCCTTATTGAATTGTGGACACCAGAACCAGTATTTCAGCAACAGTTGTACCAGTTCCAAATACAGAGGTAAATTAGCCTCCCTACTTCTACTCAAGGTTCCCCTGTTTATGCATCCAAGGACTGCATTAGCCATTTTGGCCACATCATCACACATGTTCAGCTGATTATTCACCGTGACTCCCAAATCTTTTTCAGTCAGTGTTTCCCAAGATAGAGTCCCTTATCCTGTAACTATGACCAACATTCTTTGTTCCTAGTTCAGGGGTTCTCAAACTATGGGACCCCAAAGTGGGTCATGACCCCATTTTAATAGGGTCGCCAAGGCTGGGGTTAGACTTGCTTGGGTCCAAGGCCAAAGCTGAAGCCTGAGCCCCACCACCCAGGATTGAAGCCCGAGGGCAGGGGTACTAAGGTTACATGCCCTCCACCCAGGGCAGCCAGGTTTGGGTCCCACCTCCTGGGGTCATGTAGTAATTTGTGTTGTCTGAAGAGGGTCACGGTGCAATGAAGTTTGAGAACCACTGTCCTAGATGTACACATTTACACTTAGCTATTTGAAAGCACATATTGAGTGCTTGTGCCCAGTTTACCAAGCAAGCCTGCTCACTCATGTGTCAGTGACATGTCCTCTTCATTATTTACCACTCCCCCCATTTTTGGGTCATCTGCAAACTTTATCAGTGATGGTTTTATGTTTTCTTCCATGTCACTGATAAAAATATTAAATAGCATAAGGCCAAGAACTGATACCGGTGGTGACCCCACTAGAAACACACCCACTGGGTGATCATTCCCTGTTTGCAATTACATTTTGAGACCTATCAGCCAACTTTAATCCATTTCATTTTATATTGTTCCAGTTATTTTAATGAAAAATGTCAGGTGGTACAAAGTCAAACACATTACAGAAGTATATTACATCAACACTATGAGCTTGTCACTGTGCAAGGCTTCTTCTAGCTCCAAAATATATGCTGCCACACCCAGACTCTTGCATGGAGGTTTATTTTCTTAATAGAAGAAAACAGAAAAACAGTCTTAACTCAGTCCTTACTTTCAGGTTTCAGCTCCTCCCATCAGGGGCCTCTAGCAGCTTTCCCATTTCAACCAGCTCTACTCCGTCTCTGGAGCAGCAACCTCAGAGCTGTCTCCATGAGCACCTGGCCCCTTGTTCCAGGAGACCTACCACACAAGTTAGTTCTGCTTCACTATGGCTTTTCCTACCCCCAGCACAGCCTGTCTTAATCAATCCATCTTTCTTTTTATGTATTATCAACCCTTTATAGGCCCAGATGTAGGCCAGCCCCCTTTAATTGGTTGGATTGGATTTATCTGCTCTGGTCCAGGGGAGCTCAGTTTAGTCTGTCTACAGGGACTACCTACCCTTTATCAACCAAACTTGTAATCTCATCAGAACAAGATACAAGTTAGTTTGACAGGATCTATTTTTCATAAACCCCATTGATTGGAATTAGTTATATTATCCTCATTTAATTCTTCATTAATTAAGCCCTGGATCAGTGCTCCATTATTTTGCTTGGGATTGATGTCAGACTGACAGGCCTATAAATACCTAGGTAATCTCTTTTGTCATTTTTAGATATTGGCACAACATTAGCTTTCTTTCAGTCTTCTGGAACTTCCCTAGTGTTCCAAGATTTACTGAAAGCAACAGTAATGGTCCAGCAAGCTCCTCAGCCAGCATTTTTAAAAGTTCTGAATGCAAGTTATCTGCACCTTCTGATTTAAAAATGTCTGACTTTAGTAGCTGCTGTTTAACATCCTCCTGAGATTCTGGTGGTATGGAATGAGTGTTTTTATATGATATAATTACATCTTCTGCTGATGTTCTCAAATACAGAACAGAAATATTTATTGAACATTTCTGCCTTTTCTGGATTATTATTGATAAGTCTACCATTTCCATCTGGTAAGGGACAATACTATTGTTAGGTTTCTTTTTGTTCCTAATATCCTTAAAAAACTCCTTATTGTCCTTAACTCTGCTGGCCACAGATTTTTCCTTATGTCCCTTGTCTTCCCTTACCAACCTTCTACAATTCCTAGCTTCTGGTTTATATTAATTACTATCAACTTCTCCTTTATTCCATTTATTATATAATATAGCTGCCTTTACTTTCCCTCTAAATCAGATTGGTTTCCTCAATTGTGGGATTGTGATTTTTTTGGGGTTTCTAGTGAAGATCTCTTAAACAATTTCTAATTATCATCATATTTTTCTAATTCTTCCTCCCAACTGATCTGGCTCATAATTGTTTTCAGCTTTGTGAAATTGGCCCTTTTAAAACACTAAGTACATAGATTACCAGTCTGGACTTCTGTTTGCACATTATAAATGTGATTGAGTCATGATCACTTGTGCCTAAGCTACCGTTAATTCTTAGTTCTGTGATCAGTTCCTTTTTATCTGTCAAGACAAGGTCTAGTACAGAATTCCCCTGTGTTGGATGTAACACATTTTGAGTTAGTAAATTGTCATCTATAATAAGAGGTGGAAAGAGAAAAGAGGCAGGGTAGGAAGGCAGCCCACTTTAAAGTTGTGCTTCAGAGATCATCCACATGTCATTATGCCCCAGAGAAAGGCCATACAATTTAATACTCTTTTGCAGTGTAATCTATCTCTGCTAGTAAATACCCAACTTAGATTACAGTAGCACTGCACATCACTAATGAGCTACATTGGGAGCTTAAAGAACATACCAGGGCTGTATATTTTCATTCCCATGCTCTCAAAACCTGTACATTTTTTTCAAGTCTTTGCCTCAAAATGTTCTATTTTATTATTTATTACAGTTTTGTATTTTTTAAAGTAATTTCACTCTCTGTCACAAAAGGACACTGTTGAGTTACTTGCTTTTCAGCATTTTCTGGATGGGTTTCTTATTGTTATTCTGGAAGAGAAATGCTCTGAAGTGGCTGCAATGTCCTAATCATTTTCAGATAGAGACAAGTAACCCTAATGCCTAAACACATAATAGCACAGCTGTACTCTCTTAAACTAATAGCCGTTCAAAGTATAGACCTTTAAAAATTTTGTCCTTCATGCTTATGCATTTTACAGGTTATTAATGGCACATTACATATTACCATAAAAACTTCAATGTCTCCATAATGGCTTGAAAACTCTTTCATTAATATGTTAATATGAAGCCCTTTGCAGATAATGTGTTGTCAATCTTTTTAAAGTACTGTATGTTTCATTCTAAAAATTATACACTTATTCCTTGTACTAAGTAATTACTGTGACCAGCAAAGGTTTCCTTAAGATTTAAGGATCACTTTCAAACAGTGTTTCTTATAGTTAAATTCCACCCCCAACTTCTTTTTTAAAAGGCTAGTGTCAAAGTTGTCAGGCCTAAAATTTTCTCAATTAGATAAGAAACACAAGTAAAAAATTAAATTAGAATGGTGGCTGACTCTATAATAACAAACCCAGTGTTTTGTTGGAACATAGGATTTTCTGTGCTGTATTTGACCAGTGGTCCAACTGTCTTTTATGGTGGCCTGTACCAGGTGTTTCAGACAAAGATACAAGAAACCCTGAAAGGCGCAATTATGGAATTACTCACCCACAGGAGACGTTTCTTCCCAACCACCCATCAGTTAGAATTGGGTTATTCCTTGAAGCACAAGGATTTATATTCCTTTCTGCCTTTTTCTTTTTAAAAAATCCTATATAATATAACTGGATATTCTCATTCATATAAATGTCCAAACCTTTTTTGAATCCTGCTATGCACTTAACATCAACAACATTTTATGACAATGAGTTCCACAGGCTAAATTATACATTGTTTTAAAATAACAGCATTTCCTTTTATCAGTTTTGAATTTGTAGTATTTAAATTACATCATATGTTTGCTTTTTCTTGTATTATGAAAGTGAGTATGAGTGCTCAGTCTACCTTATCTATAGCATTCATCATGTGAATTCTTCTGTTATGTTCCCTCTTATCTATCTCGTCTCTAAACAGTTCCAATCTTTTCACTTTCTCTTCATTTGAAAGTTTATCCATGGCAGGTGGAAACCGGGAGGGCGACTTGTTGGTCAGTAATAATGTGCTTGTTTGAAATGGTAGGTGAGGATCCAGACACTTTGCCATTCCCTGGCCGGATCCAGAGACATGAGGTGTTCATGTGTGGTCCATAGTGGTTTTCATGATTTCAGGCTGATGGGAAGTTTTGGGTAGTCTTCGGTGTGTTTAAGTTCTGCACTGTGGCTATATTTCAGTGGATAGGTTGGGGTTTGTTATTAGCTCATACAGAAAGCCATTGTAAAGGTGTTGATTTTAAAGTTCCCATGATGATTCACATGGTCAGATCTAGATGCCTATCCACAAGTTGGGTATGGCAGCTTCTTGTCCACCCTGTGCACAGTATTCTGCAACTGAATACACCAAGGCCAAGGTCGATGTTTGTAGCATTAGGGCAGTTGATTTCCAGCTTGTTCCTGCTAATTTTTGAATAATGTTGCTACAAGTCTTCAGTTTGGAGGCTACTTTCTTGAGGTGGTCATGGAAGTTCAGTGTGCAGTCAAGAATGACACCAAGATATGTTGGCTTTAGGTCATGACGCACAGTTTCACCACAAAACTTGACAGAGTTTTTGTGCGATTCTGCTGTCTAGGTGGAAAGCAGAGACTACTGATTTGCTCAGATTTGGTCTCAGCTGTCACTTTTGAAAGTACTCCTCCATGATCTTAAGGTCAGATATAAGGTTCACTTCAAATTCTTTAAAACTACAGGCCTGAATTGCAGGTGACAAATCATCAGCATATGCAAACTTCTGTGCTATCATTTCAGGCATATCATTCATGTATCTAGAGTATCAGAGCAAGTACAGAGCCTTGTGGTAACCCATTATTCCAAGTGCCTGGTTTGCTGGTTTGACCTCCAAGATAAACGCATATCCTTCGGCCCCTAAGAATAGTGTTCAGCCGCCTGAGAATCCACACAGTGGATCACTTTGGCCAGTTCATTAGCAGACCATCCTTCCAGACTGTGTCATATGCTGCTGACAGATCGATGAAAGCAGTACAGTCTTGAGTTTTGTTGGAACCCAGCCTCAATGTTTGTAGTGAGAACCAGGACCTGGTCACAGCAAATTCTGTGTGGTCGAAAACCAGCTTGCTCCTTGGGTAGGCTGGCATCCACAGTGGACCTGACTTGATTCAGAATCATGTATTCTATCACCTTGTAGATGGTGCTTAAAAGGTACAACGGCCTGTAATTAGAAGGGTGATCTGCAATTTTCCCGGCTTTAGGAGTGCAATGACCTTAGCTTCTCTCCACACATGGGGGATTTCACTGGTCTCCAGGATGTTGGTGAAAAGCTGAATAATAGGACTGAAAGGGACCTTGGGAGGTTATCTAGTCCAGTCCCCTGCACTCCTGGCAGGACTAAGTATTATCTTCTAGACCATCCCTGACAGGGGTTTGTCTAACTTGCTCTTAAAAATCTCCAATGATGGAGATTCCACAACGTCCCTAGACAATTTATTCCAGTGCTTAACCACCCTGACAGTTAGTAAGTTTTTCCTAATGTCCAACCTAAACCTTCCATGCTGCAATTAAAGCCCATTGCTTCTTGTCCTATCCTCAGAGGTTAAGAAGAACAATTTTTCTCCCTCCTCTTTGTAACAACATTTTATTTACTTGAAAACTGTTATTATGTCCCCTCTCAGTCTTCTATTTTACAGACTAAACAAACCCAATTTTTTCAATCTCTCCTCATAGGTCATGTTTTCTAGACCTTTAATCATTTTTGTTGCTCTTCTCTGGACTTTCTTCAATTTGTCCACATGTTTCCTGAAATGTGGCGCCCAGAACTGTACACAATACTCCAGTTGATCAGCATGGAGTAGAGCGGAAGAATTACTTCTCATATCATGCTTACAACACTCCTGCTAATACATCTAAGAGTGATATTCGCTTTTTTTGCAACAGTGTTACACTGTTGACTCCTATTTAGCTTGTGGTCCACTATGACCCCCAGATCCCTTTCCACAGTACTCCTTCCTAGGCAGTCATTTCCCATTTTGTATGTGTGCAACTGATTGTTCCTTCTTAAGTGGAGTACTTTGCATTTGTTCTTATTGAATTTCATGCTATATACTTCAGACCATTTCTCCAGTTTGTCCGGATCATTTTGAATTATAATCCTATCCGCCAAAGCAACTCCTCCCAGTTTGGTATTGTCCGCAAACTTTATAAGTTTACTCTCTATGCTATTATCTAAATCATTGATGAAGATATTGAACAGAACTGGACCCAGAACTGATCACTTCGAGACCCCACTCGTTATGCCGTCATCATCCGCTTCCATGCCAGTGGACCCAGGTTATATAGAAACTCAGGATAGATACCATTTCTTCCTGTTGCTTTTCCCAATTTCATGTGGGAGTTTTTATTGTTCATAGTCATAGTGAAAGTGGCTCTGTATGCTTGTTAGAAACGCCACTGGTTTTGAGTAGAGAACTGGGATTTGTATGCTAATACGGGTCAGTGCTGGCTGTTCAGAAGTCATTGAGGACAATTCCGATGCAGCTATAGGTGTGCCTGTATCATCTTTAGAGATGGAAGTCAGGTCAGGGCAGTATCCTGTAGAGTAGAAAGTGATGCGCTGTGTTGTATCAAAAAGGAAGAACATATTATTTGCCAACGCTCAGAGTGTCAGTTCTTCACCTGCAATGTTGTTTGCGACATAGCCCCATTGCCCACAAATATAGCAGGGTTCCTATGCATTATGCAGAGCTGGTTGAAACCACTATGTACCAGCTGGTTTATATGCATTAATGATGGTTAGCTTGCTGATGCACACAGAGATTGCAACTGGTTCTTTGTGTGCTGTAGGAGGTAGAATCACATATTTGTTGATCTCCTGTTTTATGTAGTTGCCAGTCCATATTTTGGGTGGAAAATGATGACCGTCATGTGATCCACCCTGTTAAGTGAGAAACCATGACTAACGTCCAGCCGGTGACCAAATGTCAACTGTCAACCTTCTGGTCAAAAGAACAATAAAATAAGCCTAATGCTTCCTATGACAGAGTAGGAATAGCCTAAGGCTGACTCATCAGTTTGTAAGCTAAATTTGTGAGCTAAATTGGGAGATAATTGATTAAAGACTGGTTGATTAACCAGTTAACAAGGGAATCCAGCTCATCAGCTGGGGTCAGTTAAAAGGGAGACAGGAAGGCATAAGGAAAAGGAAGGGCAACAAAGCCCAGGATCTTAGACAGGTGGGAATCCCCCAGCCCTATGTATAGGAAGTAGGGTGAAGCTTGGGGAAAGTCTTATGCTGTGGGGACACAAAACTATACAAGACATTGTAAATAAAGCACACTGTGGTGAAACTACACAGGAGTGTGTGAGGACTGCTTGCATAGTAACATGCAGGGTGTGGGGCATGCATCCAGCAACAAGAATGATTAAAGGTCTTGAGAACATGACCTATCAAGGAAGGCTGAAAGAATTGGGTTTGTTTAGTTTGGAAAAGAGAAGACTGAGAGGGGACATGATAGCAGTTTTCAGGTATCTAAAAGGGTGTCATAAGGAGGAGGGAGAAAACTTGTTCACCTTAGTCTCTAAGGATAGAACAAGAAGCAATGGGGTTAAACTGCAGCAAGGGAGGTTTAGGTTGGACATTAGGAAAAAGTTTCTAACTGTCAGGGTGGTTAAACACTGGAATAAATTGCCTAAGGAGTGGAATCTCCATCTCTGGAGATATTTAAGAGTAGGTTAGATAAATGTCTATCGGGGATAGTCTAGACAGTATTTGGTCCTGCCATGAGGGCAGGGGACTGGACTCAATGACCTCTCGAGGTTCCTTCCAGTCCTTGAATCTATGAATCCTGTAGCACTTCCTTTGTTCACTGAATCAGTTAGTTTTCAAATGCAAAACATGTTTTGATAAATGTTTTTTCCCCTTACATATCCCACACATTTAAGGTAATTTTATTTAACATACATTTTTTTGAAAATGCTGTTTTTGTTCATTTTTAATTGAATTTCTATTTCCATCCAAATGCTTTACACAAATTGTGAGTAAAAATAAGTAAACATCATCTAGTAAATAAGAAATGCATCATTCTCCATTTCCTAACATAATTTATAAAATCTAAAAATTAAGAATCTGAATAAATGTATATTAAACTGTGTAATTGCTTAAATAAAGATGTATAGATATAGCATATCCTGTTGGTTAGCAAAAAGAAGTACCAAAATGAGTGTAAAGGTTATATTAAGTTGCAAATCAACATGTTTTAACTGTTACCAACCAATGAGAATCAACATTTTTAGTTTAGGAAAGTAACTAAAATGTACAAATGCAAAAGAATATGAAAATAAATTATTTAAATCAAGGTTTCCTGCTTGTTGTTTTAAATCATGATTTAAAATTTGGTTTAAATCCTTCCACCCTACATTGAGCAGAGGTGTTCATTGACACAGTTACACCTAGGTCTCTCCTAAACTGTTCCAGTTACAGGATTGGTCCTGCTTTGAGCAGGGGGTTGGACTAGATGATCTCCTGAGGTCCCTTCCAACCCTGATATTCTATGAAACCAGTAAAGTTTATGAATAGTTCAGATTTTTCCTTCAAATATGCATCACTTTGCATTTATCAACACTGAAATTCATCTGCTGTCCATTTATACATCTTCGATAGGTCCCTCTGAAGTTACTCACAGTTGTCTGTAGATTTTACTAACCAAAATAATGTTTGGTTGTCTGCAAGTTTTGCCACCTCGCTACTTCCTGCCTGTTACAGATCATTAATAAGTCTTTGACAAAAGTTTTGTGTATATCCAAGTAAATGATGTAAATCAGTTCTCCTTTACGTACTATTTTGTTGATATGTTTAGAAAATTCTAATAGTAAGTAGTGAGGCTTTTTTTTTTCTTTATCAGAAGCTATTTTTCTTTGTCCCTAGCATATCATGATCATCTAGGTATATTATAATTCTGCTTTTAATGATTGTTTCAACCAGTTTACCTGGTACTGAAGTAAGTCCCACTTATCTGTGATTCCCAAGATCACCACTTGTGCCTTAAAAATAGGTAGAACATTTGCTATCTTGCAGCTCTCCTGTATAGCAGTTGATTTTAGTAAGAGATTGTTTATTTTTGTTAGCAACTCAGCCACTTCTTTCTTAAGTTCTTTCAACAATAAATGTGTTAGTCTCTAAGGTGCCACAAATACTCCTGTTCTATCTGAGCATTGTAACTTGTTCCTCCTTAATTTATCAATTTGTTTTAGTCCTTCTTTTGATATTTCAGTCAGATACTACCTCACCTTTATTACCTGAAAAACTATGTCCAGGGGAGGTATTTCCCCAATGTCAGCTATAGTGAAGACTGATGCATATAAGTCAGTTAGCTTACCTGCAATGTTGTTATCCTCCTTTTTTGTCCCCTTGACTTGTTAGTTTGACCGCACCACACCTTTAAACAGGGGTGAGGGGGGTGTTGTCTGGCTTGCTGAGGGAGAGGATGCTTTATGGGTATGTGTGTGTGTGTGTGGGGGGGGGAGTTACCCACACTGTACAGTTTTAAGCAAATAGTAAAGTTGCAGCCTAATTAAAACCATATCAAATGTCTCCTGTCCTTCTTTCAGTATAGCCGGACAACAACTGAACTACCAATACTCTTGCAGAGATCCAATGCCCGATATACTGAATATTTTCTTGGTTTTTATACCTTTGGCTTTTTGCTCTTCAAATTCCATTTTAACCCCCCTAATTTCCATTTTACATATTGCCTTAAGCTCCACTAGTGTTGGATTTCCATTTTTGTAATTATACTTGTTTGGCCTGAATAACCCTCTTGAACCTTGCCATTTAGTTATACTGTATTTCTTACCTCTAATGGTATGTTTATATCACCTCAATGCTGGGTCTAAGGATTTTAATTTCCTAGTGCTTATAATCACCTCCTCCTATATTACACCCTTTTCTACATTAACAGTAGTCATTCCTACTTGTGTTATGATTTGTATTGTATAGACATCTACTAAATGGCTCTTGGGAATATCTTCACTGCAAACAAGATATGTTTTTTATATTAACATAGAAAACTTGAGATAGCTATCTTGTTGTAAAGTCCTAGTGTAGACAAGGCACATGTAGTTTTACCTCAGTGTAGTTGAGGTCAACACTATATCCCCCATCTGTGACTTATCAACTAACTACAAATTCCAGGTGTGGGGGGGTGTTAGAGGTTGATTTTGACTAGCTACATTGACATGAAGACTTCTTATGCCTTGTCTACACGAGGGTTTTGCATGAAGATAGCTATCTTGATGTAAAAATACACATTTTTTTTTGCAGCAAAGACATAACCTTAAGTGCTGATACAAAATCCCACTGAAGTCAGTGATAATGGATGGTGCCCCCATTTGCCCTCTGTTATAAAAAGAAAACCAGTAGCAAGCAAAAGCTTGTTTTTTCTGATCCTACGATTCAACATAAATATTACATTTTCCATTCCAAATCCCCTCTTCATTCCCCACAGATGTAAATTAATTTATCTCAAGCCTATGCCTCTGAAATACTTCCTTTTTTGACAGAGTTCAAAATTGTAACCCTGCTCCCTGTTAGCAGAGGTAAAATATATTTGTTCTTGTTTTCTTCAATCCATTAAATAGAAAACTCACAAGATACCATATTACTGGAATTTGTACAGTTATTTGGAGATCTTTTTCCTAGTTAGTTAGATGGGCGATGTAAATTGACACAGTAAATTGCTTGTTTCCAGAGTGTGAGATAGCTGTTATCTAAATATTTATTAATAAAATTTAACAACACTTTGTGCTTTATTCATAAGAATTTGATTTTGTCACAGGTATTTTTAGTAATAATCATGGACAGGTCACAGGCAATAAACAAAAATTAATGAAAGCCTGTGACAGGAGGAGGGACAAACTTTGGGAAAAGGAGCTCATGTGTACAATACACAGTGAGTCTGAGTTTCATTTACATTACAGCCCTTCACACCACACTGACAGTATAAAGTATCCTTAAAGTGAATGTAACTTGGAAGGATTAGATTTTTTTGGTAACTATCTGTAAACATTGATTTTCACTGTACATACACAGACAAAAATATTTCCATTGATAATAATCAAAATTTACAGGTAGGCAAAGTTAGAAAAATGCTGCTTGAGAATTTATTAGAATTAGATTTAAGGATATTTATTTGTATATTTTGATGTGATTTTGACAGTTTGTGTTAACATTTTAATTGTTGTAAAATGTTAACTTTTTGAATTTCAATGTCTGTCACTAAATTATTTTCTGATACCCCCCTAACTTTCCGTAACTATGAAAATTGAAATAGATAAAAATCTAAAAAAAGTTTAAAAATAAGTTTAGAAATCAAAATGATTAAAAAAACAAATTCTGTCAAACCTAAATGTAATTAAAGATATATAGCATGGAATTGAGAGTTGTAGAGTCATTTAAAAATCAGTATAGAGAGGAAAAGCAGAAAAAAGTCAGAAATCCATGTGTATATCTAAATGTATATTTTAACTAGCAATAAAATAAATTAATGTATTTGATTTACAAGTTTAGCTAATAAAAATCAGGGAATATCTATACAGCTAGACACCACTTCTAAAGATCCAGTTTTACAGCATTAGAAAGCTTTTGCCAAAATCTTGACCTGAATAGATTCTAATATGGGTTAATTTGTTAGGGCCTGATGCCTTTTTGTATAGGCCTTTTTCTTACTTCTCCTTCACCTCAGCCAATCAGCCCGATGCACCTTTCCTAGTTTTTTTCCCTTTTGAATACACTCTTAATACAACTGCGAGACTTGCATTTAACTCAAGGGCCTTTCCAGCTTTTCTTATTTTGTATGTAGTAAAACATCTTATTTTACTGCATATATCAGCTAGGGAACCGAATTAAGTTAGAAGTGGGAATCAAACTGTGCATTTTTTGTCTTTTATGCCAATAAGATTTCAACCTAAATATTTAATTAACATTGTTTTCGCCATATAATTCCCTTTCTTTTTCTTTCTTCTTAAGTAATAATAATGTACAGGAGGAAATTATAAGTATTGCGGTTCACTTTGTTCTTTAGCAACAATAAAAGAATCAACTGTCCAGATTATTCAGTCATTCAGAAGTACCTACATTTTTATTTACTGTGAACTAAAGTAACAGAAGTTCTGTTTTTACAGCAAAATTCCTTTGGATGAAGTTCTTCCGCAGAGATATTATATCAGAGATGGAGCGAAACAAATTTACAGTCAAAGCACACTTCCAGTATGTTATAGTAAAAGCTTTATGTATCACATCATTAAACCAGAACAGAATACTGAGGACAAAAAGCTTACATCTGGGAAACAAGTAAGTGTACTATTAAATATAAATTTAATAACTATTTTCAGAAAAATCTGGACTCTGCATATAGCGCCAAGGATCATTCTAAATATTCCAGGAAAATCTGTTAAGAATAAAGAGCATCTATTGAAAAACTTTGTTCTTGACATTTAAGGTTCTGTGTTACAAGCTATATTGCAAACCATACAACCTCAAAGACAGGATGGTCTTTGTCTAGACTTAGAGGGGGAAAGGAGTATTGTCTCCTTTAGGGGTTCCCCCTCTCTTAGGGATTGGGAGAGAGGCAGGGAAGGCATCAACTGAACAGGTGGGCAGGTGAGTGGGGCAGGTAAAACATTGGCCCCAGCGCACCCAGGGGAGGGTATTTACACCCAGTCCTTCCACCAGGAGCCCCCTTCTTTAGGGAGAATGAGGTACACCTCTCTGACTGGGGAGTGGGTATATTTTTGGCTGAAGTTGGTGACAGAAATGTTAACTATCTGGGAAACCAGCTGAGGGTGGGGAGGGAAGCAGCCAAGCTAATTACTGATATCTCCTTATGTCCAGTGCAGGTACTTATTCTATAGGGGGACCAGTTCCCTGATTAACTGGAATTGAAAGTAGATGTAGGGTATGCTGATGTCTGGTATTATGAGGAGATAGCCCCATAACATATATTTGAGGGCAGGGTGGTGAGGTCCCAGCAGCTGGCTGGGGAACAGCTGTGGAAGGATGATGCAGCCCTCTACAAGGTGGAAATGATTAAGGAAGGAATCATCACCTGTATTGTACAGTATAATGCTGGATAGTTCCCAGATGAACTAAGTTGACAAAGTTATGGCCTAATTAAACCATATCCCTCACCTCTTGTCTTTCTTCCTGCATGTCCATAACAAATAATGTAAAATGACGATGTGTGATACAAATGGATGATAAAGACAGGAATGCTAATGTTTAGTGTACATGCTGTAGCTCTAAATATTATATTATGTTGATTGTTAGTGTTGTGCAATTTTGTAAAAACTACATGCCATTCAGTGCACTTCCATTATTTAAATATCTTTTTCATATCTTTTCACACAGTTTAAAGGTACAATGCCGCTATTCTGTGAAACAAAAGTAAAGAGCATTAGAAAACCCACTTCTACAAATAGAAGAGCATATTTGTTTCCTTTTTGCAAATAGAATTTTCTCTGTTTTCCTGCTTTCTCTGTGCTTTCTTCCTTTTGTTAGATACTACATAGGATGCCATGTCCCACTTTTGCACGTAACTGTAGTTTTCCTCCTCATAGAAGAGAATCAGGCATCTTCTCTTTTTGGAGTTAAAACCAAAATAGCCTCTTTTTATACAATAAATATGGTTGTATGTTACCACTTTAAATATAATTGCTGAATGAATTTAATGTGGAAAAATTTCTTAATGTTATTTTTGATTAAATTTAAACCACCTATTTTGTTAATTTGAACTTTTAAAAAAAATTATACATTACCAGAGGTGGTTCCAATCATAGCTGCAGGCACCCCAAGAGTCTGGAAAGGTATTTGTCAATTGCCAACGATCTGATATTGCCTGTAAATTTCCTTATCTGATTCTAGCTTTTTGTGTTTCTTTTATCCTGAACCTGACACAGAGCTCCTTTAATAACCAGTTTTATAGCCTTAAACAATGTGCTTTCCTTGTCATCTGTTTTCCAGTGAAAGCCATAGATCTAACCCTTTCCTTTCTGGTCACTGGTCTAGGAGCAGTAATTAGAGAAGCTCACACAGTATTTCTATCCCTAGTAGTGTGAGATCATAGAATCATAGAATATCAGAGTTGGAAGGGACCTCAAGAGGTCATCTAGTCCAACCCCCTGCTCAAAGCAGGACCAATTCCCAGCTAAATCATCCCAGCCAGGGCTTTGTCAAGCCGGGCCTTAAAACTGCAAACTCCCGCTGTTAGCCTCTGCTGTTCGCCGCTCAGCTGGTTCGCTGCTGACTGCCCTTATATACCAGTCAGGCCCACTCAAGGCCCAGCTGGAACAAAGCACTCCCAATTCACACTTTTCAAACCAACAAGCAAGCAATCAAGCACACGGTCAAACTGACCAACTGTCCCAGCAGCAGACACTCAGATACTCACCAACACAGCCCCCCTAATGCAGCACTTAGCGTACCTCCTCTCGGACAGCTCCCAGGCAAACTCCCGCTGTTAGCCTCTGCTGTTCGCCGCTCAGCTGGTTCGCTGCTGACTGCCCTTATATACCAGTCAGGCCCACTCAAGGCCCAGCTGGAACAAAGCACTCCCAATTCACACTTTTCAAAATCTGCAGTTAGATTTTTAACATGATTTTAACAGATAACATCTGGTGAACATGTAATACAGTTAATGCTTTATTGGTGTGATCCTTCTTACTTCAAGATCTGTGGGAATTTGGCCTTTCAGTCAATGGGTCATGCTCTATAACATTTGAATGATAGGTTCAAAGGTTTCAGATGTATACAACTCCAATTTTAGCCTTTAGCTCTTGCAATATTTGGTATAACTGGTGTTGAAATAAGGGAGTGGAAATGAAAGGAAAAGCAAACAAGTAGCCAGAATAATATAATTTCAAGTTCCAGGATTCTATGACTTGCCAGCATTGATATATAACAGTGGAAAAAACGTGCCTATGATATACAGCATTAATTTCTAGCTCTGATCATATGTGAGTTATTGAACTTTAAAACTGTCACTGATCCTTTAATCTAGCAGTGCTTTTTGCACTGGTCTAGAATGAATATTACAAATCTCCATAGAAATGCCCATAAATAAATAAAGTTCTGAACTTTGGAAAAGGAAATTTTGGACCACAGAGGAAACTGCTGCTGAAGGTTGTGTCTTTCAGCAGAGTGGTTGCTTGGTTTGCACTCCAGAAATAGATACATTTTAGTGGTGGATGATATGATCACTGTACATAGAGGACCCAATTCTCATGTATAGTAAAGTTCTTTAAACCACGCTAAAACTCTTTTACCATGCCAGGGCCTGAGTGTAAATTAGGCTCAGGCCCAGAGTCTAAGGCATTTTGTCGTTTCTTAAGTCTATGAAAAGTACTATTCTAAATGTATACTATTTTACATTGTTACATATTTTTTCTGTTACATGGCATGTCTTATTTTTTTTCACTATTAATCATCATCAGCTCAGGTCAGAATGGAAAACTCCATAAAACAGTGTGAATGTGATGACAAAGTGCAGTGAATTTCAAACACCCTGAGCTGATGATTCTTCCACAAGTGTTGATGAGTCAGACTCTTGAGGCCAAATTCAACCCTACTTTAAGCAAGTGGAATTCAACTGACACCAGCAGAATTGCTTCCTCTTAAATTGGAGCTGAAATTAGCCATTGGAGTTTTCGTTTCTGTTACAATACTTCTTAGTTCTGCTTATGAACCTATAAATGTTGATTTAAAGAAGTCTTCTAAAAGCATTGGCCTAAGAATCTTGAGTTGAATGGCTTAACAAATGGACATATTTAGGTTAGTGTCTGTACACAAAATTAGCATTTTGTTTCTCTTTAAAAAGTGTAACAAAATTAAACATTTAGTTTACAGCAAATGTAGATGAGATGCTAATAAAAAGTGATTTTAAGAATTAGAAAGAAAGAAAGGAAAACTGCATTCATTTTCCTTAGCCTAATATTTACATTTTTAAGAGGTAAAAATACTTTTAATCGCAAATGAACTATAAAATATTGTTTTTTAACAGTTAATTAAGATTGACATTTTATAGAATAATGCTAGAGGTGGACATTTTGTTGAGAACATATCATTTTTTATATTAGTACTGTTGGAGCCTGGTGTAAGATTGCACATAATTTTTTCAATTCCCTTAGAACATATTTATTTAATGTTTATACATATTGAAATAGTTCTTGTGATCATTAAGCCATTATTACAGCAGATCACAGTCATCATTATTGCAGATGACACTACTTTTCAATAACATGGCTGCCTCCATCACTAGTTTCAGAAATACTGATTGTTTACAAAATATGTATTTCAGTTTATTCAGTGAGAATTGATTCTTACCCTGTGAATTTGCATACTCTGGGGGTGAGGGGAGGGGAATTTTCCTTTCAGAGGAAGGAGGAAATGTTTCTCCAGTAAGAAGGATTATAAAAGCTAATGGCTGTTTGAAACTGTTCAATCATCTGGAATTTGGGGGAGCAGGATAAACTAATTATCACCCTGCTGTGCAATTTATGTGGCTATCACTTCCATATGTGTTGCAAACATAAAGTAAAAGAAAATATTACAAAAACAATTTATTAACCAGAAAAATTACTAGTTGTTAGCTATCCTAATATTAAAAAATCTTACCAACAGCCTCTTGAAAGGGACTTACTAACAATTTAGTTGCTCTGGGAAACTCAGAATATCATAATAAGATTCCAACCTTGATTAGGCTATTGAGAAGTCTCTGCTCTCTTTCCTGTACAATTTAACCAGAGAATCTAAACTACCAACATACCCAAGCCAGGGTAAACACTCAAGGTCAAATATAAGCTTGGCTTGGTGTAAAAGGATGTAGCAACCATTGACCTTGTAGTGTTCAGGTTTGCTTTTCAGCCTCTGAATACTTCTGCATCAATTGGACTCAAACAAAAAGATGCTTTATACCATGTATCACTTAGTTGTTCTGGAGACACTGTGCACACATCTTCAAATTCAATGCCTATCAGCAGGACATGCTTTCATTACTTTCATAACTTGTTATTCGGCATAGTGGTGATGCCCCACAAGTTTTACAGTGAGCAGTTTGTAATGCTATTCCATATTTTCTTCCTTATTGCTGAATCTTTTATTGAACTTTTAAAATGTCTGACTTCAAGCTTATGATGATTTTTAATTAAAAAAATATGTACTGTATCTTATCAAGTTGTGTTTAACTTTTGTTTTAACTAGTTAAAATGTATTCCTAAATAAATACATCCTTTATGAATTTAAGTTATGGCACCTATTAAATTATCCAGGAGTTGTATTTTCTTAGTACTGTGGAAGATTAGGACTGTGAAGTAAAATATTAATCTGATAATGTTAAGACTGCTCCAAAATAATCATACACATAAATTGTAATTTCTTGAAAGAGAAGGAATATTATAAGAATATGAACATGATGAAGGCAGACTTATCAATCTAATAAAGCAGTGAAGCAATAGTGACAGAGTTCTGAACAAATGGTTTAAATTGAGAATAGCATCCTGTGGTATTCAAAGGAAATATTAGTGATTATGGTGAAAATTTGCGAGTATTTCAGAAGTAATCTAGGAAGCTAACTGGATCACATTAATAACTGATGAAATTCCAGGCGAAAGAATGAAACTCAAGTATGTACCTGCCATCAGTCTGTTGATATAATGTAGAAATATGCAAGCATTTTGTCTGATTTTACAAAACCAGTGAAATATGGATGCAATGCTACTGATAGGCGTTCTGTTCCTGAAAGCGTTTTAAAGGCATAGGCACCTCCTTGCAGCTCGGATTTAGGCACCAATCCCTGAGAGAGGGGCATGACTTAGACACACTTCTCTCATTTGCATCTCCCACTGGCTAGTTTAGGAGTCTCTCTGCCTAGTGTGTTGGCTTTTGTGGATTGCCTATGTCTCCCCATTAGTGTATAGGGAGCCTAGGCACTTAACTCAGGCTTTGTGGATTGTAGTGTAGTTCCTGTGATTTTCTAGGTGCATCTGGGCCTAACCCCTACAAGAAAAGAATCATGGCTCTAAGAGAAAAATGTTATCTGATAGTTGTTTGGCAGTGTACGTGAAATGAGTTTCAGTCCAATTTCCAGTTGGCTGGTATCTACATCATAAAAAGCATCACCTCAGTTAGTATCAATTGGCATCCTTGTATGACAGTCTCAGCAAAAAAGCCAGAATGCTGGTGGGCACAGAAACAAAAACCGCCTCTCACCCTAGAGTTGGAAACAGTAGGTCAAGGATTAGACACTTTTGCATGACAACGTGTCGTGAACTGCTACTGTGTATCATGTACCAGTTCTGTGGATAAATAAAGGGTGTGAGCTTCAAATGTGTTTTACAAGCAAGCACTGTATTCACTTAAAAAACTGAGAATATCGTAAACTGTTCTTTAGGGTTCCTTGTTTGTTCACACAGCTAAAGATAAGGTGTCCTTGTCACTGAAAAACTACAAAGGAATGCATCTTGGTATAACAGATGATGAGTGAAGAGTTGTTTAGACTAAAAGCTGGGATTTTTTCCAGGATTACAGAGGTGTGGGGTTGGAACAAGTATTCACCTAGCCAAGCAAATAGAGACTCTGCCTAGTAACAAATAGTCTTGCAAAAAGGGGGTAGCAGCCTACAAAAAAAGGAAGGATTTTTTTTTTGTCAAATCAGTAAAAAAATATATAGACTATCTAATTGTTTATAGGAAAAAGTAGTATATGCTGTATTATTGCTACAAATCTTCATTTTCTTGATTATAATGGCATGTTTAATTAAAATAAAATTTGTTTTGTTAACAGGTCTTATATATGAATAATTTTAAAAAGCTTCCTGTTTTATGGCTGAGAAGAAAAAAACAACCAGTTTTCTCCATTTCATCCACATTGAGGAAAAAAGAAAAAAAGAAAAAACTAGAGGAACAAAGAATTCCAGTGAGGAAGGGTTAGTAATCTAATCCTTTTGTAATACTTTATAAAATAAAAAAACTAACTATAAATGAGAAAAAGCTACTTGGAAAGATTTTAGCAACGATATTACAGTAACTCCTCACTTAACATTGTAGTTATGTTCCTGAAAAATGCAACTTTAAGTGAAACGATGTTAAATGAATGCAGTTTTCCCATAAGATTTAATGTAAATGCAGGGGGTTAGGTTCCAAGGAAATTTTTGGGGGGCAGACAAAAGGCATTATATACTGTACTGTACTGTGGCGGGGAGGTGCCCCTGGCTTACCCCTGGGGCTCAGGGCTGGGGGTGCAGGGTCTGGGAGGGAGTTAGGGTGTGGGAGGGCACTCAGGGTGGGGGTGCAGGATCTGGGAGGGAGTTAGGGTGCGGGAGGGCACTCAGGGTGGGATGCGGGGTCTGGGAGGGAGTTAGGGTGCGGGAGGGCACTCTGGGTGGGGATGCAGGAGGCGGCTCAGGGCTGGGGCAGGCAGGAGGTGCAGAACACTTAGCTGGGGCAGCTCCCGTTTGGTGCAGGGGGTGTGCAGGTGGCTCTGCGCAGTGCTGCACTGCCCCCAAGGCCGCGATTCTGGGAGCTCCCCCCCCAGCATACAGGGCCACCCGGAATGCAGGGGCTTTAGGGGCTGCAGGGCCCTGGGCTAAGGGGGCCCCGGGGCCCTGGCCTGCAGTCTAAAGCCCCTTTTGGAATGTGGTCCTGCGAGCATGGGCTGGAGGACTCAGGAGGAGCAGGGGCAGCCGCACAGCCAGCGGCCGGAGAGAAGCGGCACTTTCCCCTTCAAAGCCGTCTGGAGAGAACCGGCGCTCGCAGGGCTGCATTCCAAAAGAGGCTTTAGAGCTTTAGAGCTGCAGGCCAGGGCCCCGGGACCTCCTTAGCCCAGGGCCCTGCAGCCCCTAAAGCCCCTGCGTTCCAGGTGGCCCTGCCTGCCGGGGCTGGGGGGCAGTTTTATTGTTCCCTTCCTCCCTCTCTCCCTCCCTGGCTGGGGGAATAGAGTGGAACAAGGAGCCTGGGTAGTGTGGACTAGGCCTGGAGACTTGTGGGGGTGGTAGAGACTGGGTCTGGGAACTAGGGGGACTAGCTGGGCAAGAAGACTGAGTCTGGGAACCAGTGGTGCACTGAGGGACAGACCTGGAAAGAGGCCAGAGTGTGGGGGAAGAACTGGAACTGGCTAGGCAAAGAGATTGGGACAAGGAGCAAGGAGAGGCCCGGACAATGGGACTGGATGAGAAACCCAGAGAGGGAGAGTGGTCTGGGAACCTGACTTTCCCTGTAATTGCTGCTCTGAGTCAGACTGGGGCTGGGCACTGGGAGTGAGAGCAAATAGTCTATGTCTCCTGTGCTCTCAATGACCCTCTCACTGGCACTCTGGCAGCATAGAAGAAAAAGTTGTCTGGTGAGACTGGAACTGGAGGTGAGAGGAAAGAAACTGCCTGGGAGCTGGGAGGAGAGGCTGAAATTAGACTTGACGAGGCTGGGATAGGTTGGGCAAGGAGACTGGGACTGGAATTCAGTTTTGCTACGGGAAACATGGAAATTGTACAATGAATTGGGGGGAAGGGGAGACTGAGACTGTCTGGACAAGGAGCCTGGGACCAGGAACCAGTGTGTGAGGGAATGAGAATGAGGCAGGAAGAAGGGGAGACAGATCTGATAAGGAGTTAGGATGCAGGAGCAGACTGGGGAATGGCTAGGCAAAGAAACTGGGAGAAGAAGCCAGGGAAAAGAGAGGTCAGGGCAACAAACTGAGGATGAGGTGGGTGCAGAGTCTGAGGCGGGATGAGGAGCCTGGAGAGGGGAGATTAGGAGTGAAAGCCAGTGTGGGAAAAGAGACAGACAAGATGCAGAGCCAGGAGGTAGGAACTGAGACTGAGTGTAGGGAAAGGGAGAAACTGGGAGTGTGTGTGTGGAGGTGGGTTGGTGGGAATTGGAACTTGGATAGTAAGCCAACATGGGGAAACTAGACTGGATGGTCAAAGATACTGGGATTGGGATGAGAATCCTGAGGGGTGGAGATTGGTTAGGCAAGGAAAATGAAACTGAAAAAGGGAGCCAGGGGCAGGGACAGAGACAGGTTGGAGGGGAAAAGGGCAGGAGGGATCAGCCTTAGGGGAAACAGGCAGAAGAATCTGTGCCCACTAGAGCACACTCCCATCTAGAGCTTTAAATAGAACCGAAAGTTCCGGAGTTCCACTATTGCTCTGCTGTCAGCAAACAGCTGTGAACCCACTGGCAAAGTGTGTCTCTCATCACCTACTAGTGCTGGTCCATGAGAGCGGTCTGGTGTGGCTTTATGTTTGTGTGTCCTTGTCTGTGAGGAGCTTGCTTTTGATGATGAGCTTGGAGAGGTTGGGGGGTTATTTGAAAGCTAGAAGGGGTTCAGGGAAAGATTTCTTTCAGGATGGGGTCCACATTTAGCATGGGTTATAGTTGTTTGATGATACCCTGAATGGGTTCCAGTGCGGGGTGGTAGGTAACACTAGAGATATGCATTCTCAGAGGGGTGTTTATCTCTGTATGAAGCAGGTTCTCTTGGGGTATTTGAGTTGCCCATTCCATGATGTGACCTACTTCTCTGGTGGAGTGTCCTTGTTTGGTGAAGGTGGTTTTGAGTGTGTTAAGGTGTATACAGGGCCAGTGCAAGGAAGTTTCACGCCCTAGGCGAAACTTCCACCTTGCGCGCCCCCCCCGCCCGGAGGTGCCCCCCCCCGCGGCAGCTCCTTCCCCCCCCCCGGGATGCCGTGTGGCAGCTCCCCACCCCAGCTCACCTCTGCTCTGCCTCCTCCCCGAGCACGCCGCCTCTGCTCTAATTCTCCTCCCCTCCCAGGCTTGCGGCGCCAAACAGCTGATTGGCGCCACAAGCCTGGGAGGCAGGAGAAATAGAGCGGCGACCGCGCGCTCAGGGAGGGGGCATAGGAGTGCTGTAAAAAAAATTGGGGGTACCGCTTTTTGGCGCCTCCAAATCTTGGCGCCCCAGGCAACCGCCTAGTTCGCCTTAATGGTAGCACCGGCCCTGAGTGTATATCCTGGACTTTCTATTTGGAGCATATTCTGTGTAATTTGAGTGGCTGGCGGCAGATAACAGATTTCTTGGGGGTTTTGGGGTGGTTGCTGGATCTGTGAAGGTAGGTGTGGTGATCCGTGGGTTTCTTGTATACACTTGTCCATAGGGTTCCATTGTTGAAGCTGATCGTGGTGTCCAGGAAAGTGGGTGAACAATTTCCACAAAGTGATCACTCTATATCTGACCTATCAGTCCTCATCCAGAAGGGAAACCTGCACAACACTTTCAAAACACAAGCTTGGGAGCTTAAATTCATAACTTTGCTAGACACTAAAAATCATGGTCTTGGTAAAGACACTGGATTTATGGTTTATTGCAACAATCTGCAACCCACTAACTCCCCTTTTTGTCCTGTGTCTGCAGAGGTGCTAATGGGCTACTTCACCTTGAACGATCCCTTAAAATATGTGCTAACTACTTATGCTAAACTATCTGTTTGATCCTGTATTTAGCTGTGATACACTTAGGCAATGTCTAGACTACGCAGCTTTTAGCAACACGACTGTGTCGTTACCACTGTGTCGCTAAAAGGCACGCAGTGTAGCTGCTGTTTGTTGTCTCTCCTGATGACAAAAACTTCTACAACCAAAGAGCGGCGTTAGCTGTGTCGGCAGGAGAGCACTCCTACCGACAAAGCGCTCTTCCCACCGGTGCTTGTTGTCAGCAAAACTTTTGTCTTTTGGGAGGGTGTTTTTTTAACACCTCTGAAAGACAAACATTTTGTCATTCAGTTACCAGTAGACATAGCCATTGTGCCTTTCCCAGACCTTAACAAGAGCTCTGTGTAGCTTGAAAGCTTGTCTCTCTCACCAACATAAGTTGGTCCAATAAAAAATATTACCTCAACCACCTTGTCTCTCTTAATATCATAATCTTTAATTTTTATTTGAATGGTGAAATTATGGAGAATATGGTGCCCTATAACATCAACAATTTTTATCTTCCTCAAACATGGGTTTTCAGGGGACTTTTTACTCAGTCTAATGTCAAGTTTGTAAATTATTTAAAGGACCTTGTCAGTACTTTCACCGGTTGCATTTTGAGGTGCTTCTTATTTTAATATAATTCATGATATTTAATTGTATTTAATTGCTCCCCAGTACTGTTGCTATTAGTTATTCTGTTAATTCAAGTGACTAATTTAAGTTACGATTGGTTGTTTGCAATGTAGGCTGAGCGCCTTCATAAGAGACTTGTGCAACCATAGCGGTGTGATCATTCCAGGAAATCAAAATAATGTCTATAATAACATCTTGTTACTGAACAAAGTCTTTAAAGCATTGTAGACATTTAAAAAATCTAGTATACATAAGGAAATGTTGACTCAGTAAGTGATGTGCTAAATAAACACAGGGAGCCACTCTGTCTCCCTTATATGTATGTTGGGAGTCCCTCTTAACAATGAATAGAATGATTTCAAGAAAAGCATTTTTGAATTCCCACATACCTCAAAGAGTAAAAGAACATCCTAGTAGACATACTGAACTATTCCAGTTGACATAGTCAAAGGATTATTGTATTCAGGATGGCAGGGGGGAAAATATCTGAAATATGAGACATGAGCTTGATCTACATTATTTGCCACAAATCTTAGGTAAAACTCATGTATTCTATTACTGACATGTAGTTATATACCCTTTTCAAAAGGAAACTTAACGTAAACCTTTCTCCAGTTTTCACCCACAAAAAAACCTTTTCAGCTTGAAAAGGGAGAATGTTTATGCACATTTCTTATATGATTATGATCAGAAAAATGATTCTGTAAAATGACATTTTGGTGTTTGATATTTATTCTCCTTAAGTCACTCTGTAACAAAATTGCTCAATTTTCAAATCAAAACAAGATTTTTTAAACTGACAGCACTTCAAGTATCTTGAAATCAAGCCATTTTCTTTTTACCCTCATACATTGTCAACAATAAATATTCTATAGTCAGCATATGGCTTATTTTGCATGATGATGCGTGAGGCAGAACAAAATATAGCATGCTCCTATGCAACTACTGCATATTGGCTCTGCAGTTCTTACAGTACTTAAATTTATTTTATCATTTAATGAGGCAATCTGACTGGCACACATGTAAGAAGTGGATTTGATCAGAAAACAGGTAAAACAAAAAATACTTTTGTGACCATGGCTTTATATTGCAAATGCAATTATTGCATAAAAATAAGAGTAAGTCCTTAAATGAAAGCCACAAAGGCCAAAAAATTCACTTCATGCTTCTTACTATGTTCCTTGGCACTGTAAAGCTTTGAGAGAAGTGCATGAGCTGAACATAGAATCATAGAACTGGAAGGGTCCTTCGGAGGTCATCTTGTCCAGTCCCCTGCACTCCAGGCAGGACTAAGTATTATCTAGACCATCCCTGACAGGTGTTTGTCCAACCTGCTCTTAACAATCTCCAATGATGGAGATTCCACAACCTCCCTAGGCAATTTATTCCAGTGCTTAACCACTCTGACAGGTAGGAAATTTTTCCTAATGTCCAACCTAAACCGCCCTTGCTGCAATTTAAGCCCATTGCTTCTTATCCTATCCTCAGAGGTTAAGAAAAACAAATTTTCTCCCTCCTCCTTGTAACAACCTTTTATATACTTGAAAACTGTTATCATATCCCCTCTCAGTCTTCTCTTCTTCAGACTAAACCAATTTTTTCAATCTTCCCTCATAGATGATGTTTTCTTTGATCATTTTTATTGCTCTTCTCTGGACTTTCTCCAATTTGTCCACATCTTTCCTGAAATGTGGCACCCAGCACTGGACACAATACTCCAGTTGAGGCCTAATCAGCGCAGAGTAGAGCAGAAGAATTACTTCTCGTGTCTTGCTTGCAATAGTCCTGCTAATACACCCCAGAATGATGTTTGGTATTTTTGCAACAGTGTTACACTGTTGACTCATACTTAGCTTGTGACCCACTATGACCCCCAGATCCCTTTCCACAGTACTCCTTCCTAGGCAGTCATTTCCCATTTTGTATGTGTGCAACTGATTGTTCCTTCTTAAGTGGAGTACTTTGCTTTTGTCCTTATTGAATTTCATCCTATTTACTTCAGACCATTTCTCCAGTTTGTCTGGCTCATTTTGAATTATAATCCTATCCTCCAAAGCACTTGCAATCCCTCTCAGCTTGGTATCGTCTGCAAACTTTATAAGTGTACTCCTCTATGCCATTATCTAAATCATTGATGAAGATATTGAACAGAACCGGACCCAGAACCGATCCCTGTGGGACCCCACTCATTATGCCCTTCCAGCATGACTGTGAACCACTGATAACTACTCTCTGGGAATGATTTTCCAACCAGTTTTTCACCCACCTTATAGTAGCTCCATCTAGGTTGTATTTCCTTAGTTTGTTTATGGGAAGGTCATGCAAGACAGTATCAAAAGCCTTACTAACGTCAAGATATACCACATCTACTACTTCCCCCCATCCACAAGGCTTGTTACCCTGTCAAAGGAAGCTATCAGGTTGGTTTGACACGATTTGTTCTTGACAATCCATGTTGACTGTTATGTATCACCTTATTATCTTCTAGGTGTTTGCAAATTTATTGCTTAATTATTTGCTCCATTATCTTTCTGGATACAGAAGTTAAGCTGACTGGTCTGTAATTCCCCGGGTTGTCCTTATTTCCCTTTTTATAGATGGGCACTATATTTGACCTTTTCCAGTCTTCTGGAATCTCTCCTGTCTTCCATGACTTTTCAAAGATAATTGCTAATGGCTCAGATATCTCCTCAGTCAGTTCCTTGAGTATTCTAGGATGCATTTCATCAGGCCCTGGTGATTTGAAGACATCTAATTTCTATACCAAGATGTGGCCCTCAGGCCAAAAAGTTTGCCCACCTCTGCTCTACATTGGATTGATCCCAGGGGCATGTGAAATTAGATTTGACCACCTCTGAAGTCCTGGAGAATCCCTTGAAGAATTTTCTGCCTTACTGAGTTGGTTTTCATCATATACATGTTTATTTTTGTGTTTCATGTTTGTGTCACAGCTTGTTTGCTGTTTATTGAGTTACTCTGACTTTTTATAGTCAGTTGGTAGTGTTTCAGATAGAGCATGTTCCAAGAGAGTAGCTGGATTAAGTGACCTGGCCCCTGTATACATAGACTAGGGGGAGAGGCACACAAATTTAAACTGATTACTATGTGCAGCATAGAGTCTTGCCATTTGCAACAGATGAGGGAAGGGAGCACACCTGTACTAAAGCCAGTGTAGTGGGTTGTTGTGTCACTGCTAGGACTTGCATAGCCTGTTCCAAAACGGAACCTTTCGGAACCTGATGGATGCTTGCTCAGGTGAACCATTGCATGGGGAAGGTGGGTGTCCAGCCAAATAAGCCACAGATCAAGAGAGTGTCATGATTTTTGCTGAAACCTGTGATGGCATGGGTCATCAAGGCACATGGGTCAGGCTGCAGTTCAATAAGGATCACCCTGTCTAATTTAGTTCAGTTGATTTGATTGAATTAGTTATTAAATAAAAGCTTATGCAAATTTGATACCATGTCACATATCTGCCATTGTCATAACTATAAAGGGAAGGGTAACAGCTCTCCTGTATACAGTACCATAAAATCCCTCCTGGCCAGAGACTCCAAAATCCTTTTACCTGTAAAGGGTTAAGAAGCTCGGGTAACCTGGCTGACACCTGACCCAAAGGACCAATAAGGGGACAAGATACTTTCAAATCTGCGGGGGCGGGGGGTAAAAACGGCTTTTGTTTGTGCTCTTTGTTTTGGGTGTTTGTTCGCTCCTGGACTGAGAGGGACCAGACATCAATCCAGGTTCTCCACATCTTTCTAAACAAGTCTCTCCTATTTCAAACTTGTAAGTAAATAGCCAGGCAAGGCATCTTAGTTTTACTTTGTTTTCTCAACTTGTAAATGTACCTTTTACTAGAGTGTTTATCTTTGTTTGCTGTACTTTGAACCTAAGACTAGAGGGGAGTCCTCTGAGCTCTTTAAGTTTGATTACCCTGTAAAGTTATTTTCCATACTGATTTTACAGAGATGATTTTTACTTTTTTCTTTAATTAAAAGCCTTCTTTTTAAGAACCAGATTGATTTTTCCTTGTTTTTAGATCCAAGGGGGTTGGATCTGTATTCACCAGGAGTTGGTGGGAGGAAGGAGAGGAATGGTTAATTTCTCCTTGTTTTAAGATCCAAGGGGTTTGGCTCTGTATTCACCAGGGAATTGGTGAAAGGTTTCTCAAGGCTCCCCAGGGAAGGGAATTAGCTTGAGATGGTGGCAGCGGACCAGAGCTAAGCTGGTAGTTAAGCTTAGAAGTCTTCATGCAGGGCCCCACATTGTACCCTAAAGTTCAAAGTGGGGATACAGCCTTGACAGCCCTCATTTACCATTTGCCACAGATATATCTCATCCCATCACTTCTTTCTACCCAGGCCATTCCCTTGGACACTTATTTGTTTTTGAACCTGCTCTTGAACAATAGTTCCCACTACCTCCAAGTTACATCAGAGGAAAGTCCAAAAAAGTAGCAGCAAAAAACTTTAAAATCCACACGAGGCAAGATAATCATTTATTTTATTTATTTTATTTTATTTTTATTTGAATTTTCTTTTTTCTTACCATACAACAAAAAGAATATCCATGGCTTTGGAACATGCTTGAAATGAAAGGCATTTATGGTACTCAGACAAGCTTTAGTTTCATTTTGTGCTTTATTCTCTGCAAAAACTATTAATTGCCTTGTATACACCTCTCCTGTAAACATTTTCATATAAATAAAACCAATGACAATATTTCAACATGTATTATACTCAGAATATAAAAGGGAGGAAGAATTTGTTGTGGACATGAATATAGAAGATGGAGTACCCAATTGAATATGACTGATATTTAATTTTAAGAGACACAGTGAACTAGAGGTAGAGCAAGGGATATATTTTTAAAAATGGGAATAAAAATTGATATTTCTAATAACATTATTTAACTGTTACATTATTTTATGCTGTGATTTTTTTTAATATCAGTAGGTTAAAAAATTCTGCCTTTAAAAAGATAGCTGGTATAGAAACTTGTGAAACTTTCAAAAATATCATAATTTTCTTTTGATGAGTAATAGAGCTCAATAGATCTAAAACTTATTAAAGTAAATTGAAAGATTCTGATTGAATTCATTGAGGGGTTGGATTAGGCTCCAACAAGAATAGTAGATGATTTTTAAGTTGGCACTTACTACTATTATTAATAAATATTTTACAACTTTTGCACAGCCATTTTGACACAATAGCCTTTTGCTTATCATTATTAGGTGTGTTGAACAAGCAAATTTTGGCAGATGATAATACTGTACTGATATGACAAGATAATTTAAAGTCTTATTTCAAAGTAATATAATATTTAATTCAAACTCACAAGAGGATAGATTGACTTAAATAGGACATTTATCATCAGTAGGTATTAAAATCTAATAAAGAGTCTGAAATAATAAGAAATAGTAAATTTTTATAATCAAATACGCATCACAGATTAAATATTGCATTCTTTGTATTGTAGGTTTCTTGGACGTGGAGAAACCTAATATGGAGGAGCAGGTAGAAACTAAATTTAGGCTTTCAGTTTGTAAAGCTGCTTTTCATTCCGTGAAGGATAAGCTGATGATATTTCAAAAGAAAGAGGAAGAAATTTGGCATGCTGTACACCCATTTCATTCTCTTGTTCATCCTGCTCCACAGCTTAAAGCTGTGAATCACCCAGTAAGTATAGAGAAGAGGATTTTTGCTAGAATGTATGGATCTGTAAGACTTGAACCATTTTATGTTATTGATAAAGCCTACAGGGAGAGTAAGAGATGTGAGATCCAAACTAAAAAGATATGTGGGGTTATGCAGATGCAAATTGCCAAAGGCGAAGCCGACTACTGTATTAAGGGTTTTCTTAAGGAGAAAAAGAATGGTGTTCAGAAAAGATGCAAAGAAGAAGACATTAGAATTCAAGAAGCTTTACAACAACATCAATTGAGAAGATCAGGATTTATTGAAAAAGTAAGGCAAAGGCATGCTCAGTTTTTAGAAACCAAGAACCAAAAAGCATCAGAGTATTCATTAATTCAAGACTTCAGCATTCAGCATGCTTCTTTGACACAGAGTTTGTTTAGACTTGACAGATTGAGGAGAAGTGAGGAAACCATAAAGGAAAGAACGAGTATTGTTAAGGAAAACAAAGAAGATATGGAAAAATGGAAGGAGCTGATAAAAAATTTTCAGGAGCAGAGGTATGTTTCTCTTAATACTCAGTAGTATAATATGAATGCTGGATTGGATGTAGATCATTTTTCTAGATTGAAATACATCCATATGTTAGGATGTTTTGGATGCTTTTTTGTAGAATAAACAGAAATACAAATAAATCACATCCTTGCTCAGTTCCAAAAACAAATCAAATATTAGAGTTACAGTATTGTAAACAAAGTGTTCCTCTAGAAGTAGAACCACAAAATCAAGGGGAACTTTAAGTACATCCTTAATACCTCTCAGCCAATCCTGTCCCTTGCACCGAATCTGAGTACAAGTGCTAGGTACATGTGCTGGGTACTTGGGAAGGTGAGGAGACCTCAGGCCTGAAGTGGCCTGTATAGTGAATTGTTTGCCTCCCAGAGGGAAAATCCAACAGATCCACAAAGTAGTGGAATTCAGAACCACCTTCCTCAGCTTACCCAACTCAGCATCAGCATGGAAGTTCCCTGTGTGCACCACCTTCCATAGCTAAGGAGGACAGGGCAGGATTTATCCATTTACATAAAGTGAGGAAAGTGACCATAACCACATTTCAATACTAATATGATTTTTTTAAAGGGAAAATTCCACAAATAAAACATTGGGGCTTTTTTTTGTCCACAAAAATAAAGCAGACAGTACATTATTCTTATTATGCAGCATCACCTGTACTGGATTATACTGTCAAAAGTCCATAGAAAGCAAACAAAAAGCATCAAAGTATTCATTAGTTCAAGACTTCAGCATTGTGTTTAAGATTTCTCATTCTTTCCTTTGAGACTTTGCATAGTAGAAAATATATGCTTGCTTAATTATGCCCTGTTCAGATAAGACACAACAGCAACCTTTTTGTCTTACGATGAGGTGTCTTTGTGTGCAGCACAATGCCATATTATTTTTACTAAGCAGAGTCAGATTGAAATCAGTGGTGCAAATAAATCTTTAACAGTTTTATTGCCCAAGACAATTTGGGGGCAAAAATTGAATCGAGGATGTCAATGCATTCATTAGAACTCAGTTTGATACAATTTGGAATAGTTGAGCCTTGAACCATGAAAGTTAGGATTTTGTAAATGTATGGGAAAAGTAAATTCTATTGTGCAGTGTAACTATTCTGCCCACATACTAACTACATTTTTCAGGCAATTACATTATCTATATTAAAGTATTTTTTCCCAAATCCCTAAAGACACCCATTCACATTAAAGCATAGCTCTGCTCTGAAAAATGACTTGTGAGGGTCCATGTTTGTTAGCTTCCAATGACATCCATATGAAATATGCTTAATTTACAGTAAAAATGTTTTTCTTTAAATACAAACATAACCTCCAATCTGAGACGTGAGTGAGCCAATTTCCATATTTACCACAAACAAAAGTTCTGCAAGCCGTATTAAGCCCCCAGTTGCACCTGTGTAACCTTACTGTCTCAAATTATGCCATTAGTGACAGCTAAGCAATTCCATTGTCTTCAATGGATTTGCACTTGTGTAACTGATTGGAAATTTAGTAAATGATTCTGTTGATGATGCACAAGATGGAATAGAATCTAGCTCTCTCCCTCTTAGTTATTGGCTTTGCCGTGGTAAGGGGAATAAAAAACAATAATGGAATGAAAAGACCATATCTGTTCTATAGAACGATCTGAACTGCTTGGTAAAATGGGCTCACTTGAACAACATGCATTTTAATATAATACCTGTGTACACCTAAGAACAAAGAGGTATAGGTCACACTTACACGATGGGGGACTGGATTCTGGAAAGCAGTGACTCAGAAAATGACTTCAGGGTCATGATGGATACCCAACTGATCATGAGTTCCAAGGATGATTCAAGGTTTGGAAAACTTGCCTTATGGTGAGAGGCTAAAGAAGCTCAGTCTATTTATTTTATTCAAGAGAAGATTGAGGTAACTTGATCATGGTTTGTAAGTACCTAAATGTGGGGAAGATTTCTGATCAAGCTCTTTAATCTAGCAGACAAAGATATAACTAGATCTAGTGTCTGGAAGCTGATGCTAGACAAATTCAGACTAGAAATAAGATACAGCTTTTTAACAGATTAATTTGCCATTGAAACAACTTACTTAGGGATGTAGTGGATTCTCCATCACATGAAGTCTTTACATCAAGACTGGATGTCTGTGCTCTAGATCAGACAGAAATTATGGGCTTGATACAGAAATTACTGGATGAAAATTTCTTGTGTGGTACAGGAGATCAGATTAGATGATCATAATAGTCCCTTCTGGCTGTCAAATCTGTGAATCAGTAAATGCTTATTTTTATCTCTAAAGTTAGCAGATGTGATCCTGATTACACATAAGAAGTAGATCTGGTGGTGTCATTTTATTACTCAGCCAAAGAGGTAGTTCATGGCCCAAATTTGGTCCCTCTGATACCCTTGCAAAACCCAGTCACTGAGCACATACAGTACCATCTCAGGGAGTAGTCTGCACTTCATTCAGGACTGACCACTTGGTACCGACATTTGTGCACAAGGTGCTGATGACCCTGGCACCCATGACGCCGGTGCTGACCGCTATGGTACAGATTCTCCCACCATTGATTTCTCAGCGCCAATGTTGTTTTTGGTACTCAGTGATGTTGCACTGACTGTGCAACCTAAATCACCACAATTGTCCTCAGCTGTGGGACTGCCCTGCACTTAAGTATCAACTACCAGTAATGTTATGGTATTAGTGAACTCTTCATCTCCAGTGGTGGAAGGCTGGGGAAACTTAAGCTCACCCTAGAATTCTGAATAGGGTAAACCTACCATTAGAAGAGGAGTACTCATTTTCTTCATACCCTTCTGAGTATAGCAAGGAGGTATCCTCCACCTACTCATCTTGTTCCCATTCACCTGATCCCTACTGATCTGACAGGGAATCTAAGAGCCATCACTATAACCACAGACCTATGAGATCTTAGAGAGAGCATACCTTGATACCTCTCTGGCCCCAGCCTTTTACCCCTAACTAGCGTTACATCGCCTTCTTTTATGAAACTTTGTAGAGTTGCTCAAGAGGAGATGCTGCCACAGGCTCTCACTATACCACAGGAAGAACAGGAAAGTGATGAAGAACACCTGCGGGGGAAAAGTGCTTGATCCCAACAAATATCTCCTCTTCCTCACTGGATGAGGATCTGAGTTGCCAAGGAAGAAGGGCAATACAGAAGGCTGTCTACCTTTTCCTCCTCTACTACACACTGTGTCCATTTCATAATAGCAAATTTTATGGCATCAAAGCCATAAATAGCCTTTGAACATTATACAGGCTTTCCCACCCACCCCTACCCCTCTTAGGCAACCACTGTTTTATTGTTGAGAGGCCTGGAATGGAATTACCTCAAACCACACCATTTTAGAGTTTGTCAGCGTGGGATATTCCATTCAGTCCCCATCCCTTCCTAGCCCAACTCCTTCCTTGACCCTCTTTAAGGATCCCTCTCATAAGATGTTGTTAAGACAAGTAGTGGACTCTCTTCTGAATCTTGGAGTAGTGGAAGATGTGCCCCTGGAGTTCACAGGGATGGGGCTTTACTTTCCTTATTTTCTAACTTGGAAGAAGAAAGATCTGGAATCCAATCCTGTATTTGAGATATCTCAACAAGTCAAAGTAGAAAAAAATCAATGGTTTGGTTTTTTTAATTTAAATTGTTTTTTTATTGAAATACATAGTTTTTAAAAATAAAATAAACTTATTTAAAATTAACTGAAATTATGACAACCTATGTTAAGGACTAAACTTATTATAATTTATTACAATTATTTAAATTAATTTTAAAATAATATCAAGCAGTCCATGTTTGTTGTCAAGTTTTAAAGAAAGTCAAACCTCCAAACTAGTGGAGGTCAATAGCAAGCACCTGAAACCAGAGTTTGTTAAAGTGCGAAACCACCTTTTGACAGCAGAGGCCTCTACTACAGGTTCAGAGAGAATATTTTCTTCAAATCAGTTGATTTAGTTAGCTCAGTTCAATGACTTGTACATTCAGAGTTAAGAAACCAATTGGGAATTGAAAAAGCAGGAACGCTTGTTTTTCTTTTCCAATCTCTGAATAAAAACCTAAAATGTGAGAGGGTGAGATCTACTCAAGGACATCGTAACTGGAAACAATGAGTTCAGTTCACTAACTACAGATAATCCTTTGTTTAATACATTTTTAAATTTTGTTTTGATAACCTTTTTGTTAAACTTTTTTTCTTATGTATCCAGCATAGTTAAATAAAGCTACCTAATTAATAAAAATACCATTTAAAATTCTGTTTTGGTTCACTTTTAACTGAATTCTAATGTCCATAAAAATAGAGCTTGACACAAATCACAAGAAAAATAAATGATCATTAGCAAATGACAAATGCATCACTGACCATTTTCTAACATAATAGAAATATAAAAATTAAGAAAGTGAATAAATGTAAATTGTCATCTAATTACGTAAATATATAGTATAGGTAGATATGCTTTAACAAAAAGAAGCACCAAATTTAGCATAAATGCTATTTTGAGTTGCAAATCAACATGTTTTAAAGGTTTTCAACCAGTGAGAATCAACCTTTCTGTAGGAAATAACTAAAAAGTACAAATGCAAAACAAGATTAAAATTGATTATTTATATCAAGGATTCCTGCTTGCTGATTTAAGCCATGATTAAAATTGGTTACTTAAATCACTGATTTAAATCAATCCACCCTGCAACAGGTTCATCTGTCGTGTCAAATGCAGGATGGTAAGGTTGGCCTCTATAATCCAATTATTAAATTCCCAAATCCCTAGGCCTGCTTCCTGGCTCACTATTTTACAAGACACTTACTTTACATATCAGCTCAACTAACACACAGAAAATACCTGGGATTCCAAGTGGGAGCATCTACCAGTATAGAGTTCTGCTCTTTGTCTTTCATCAGCACCAAAGGTATTCACCAAGTGATTGGCAGTTGTGGTGACTCACAGAAGGAGACAAGGGATCCAGGAATATCTGTACATTAACAGTTAACTCATTTGAGGAAAATCACCACAACAGGTGAACTATTCAGTTCACCTAATTCCACATCTTTCCACAACTCTGAGTCTCAGGATCACACTGTTGCCAACGCAGAGAACAGTTCATGGGGCAGTGCTAAATTCCACACCAGCAAGGGCTTATCTACCACAGGAAAGATTCAAGACCATGGTAGGTTTCATCAGCAGCTTACATGCTTATCCAGAAACATCTGTGAGAGTATGCCTCAGGCTTTTGGATGTGGGCCTCATAAAGTAACTGTGATTCTTCAAGAAGCGTTGTCCACATGGATTCCACGACTCTTTCCTTACTACTGTGGAGTCCTATGCCATCTGGATTCTGTATTGGCAAAGGAACTGAAGGACAATTGAGCATGCTTGTCCCTTGTTATAAATTCTCCATTCAAGATTTGTATAGGCAAAACTCCCATTGCTTTCAAGGGGAATTTTGCCTAAGTAAGGATTTCAGGATTGGGCCCTAAATTAATACTAAAATAAGTAATGATGTTGTTTCTTAGATCGGATTTGGGGTTTTTGCTTTGTTTTTATTTGTTTGGGGGGAATGTTTTTTCTGTACAGCAGTGAAAAAAGATCTACATTGTGTGTGGGGAACCTACTTTATGCACTATAGCTAGAGGCTTAATTGATTTATTTTTTACATTTCCTTAAAAATATACTGGCCTCTTTTGGAAGCTAAGTTGTCTACTGATGTTCAGTTTGATGAAATGCACTATGGTCAAATTATAAACCACATAAATTGGTTGATAATAGAGATAGTTGGAGACTTTTAACCACAGCTATACTGCTTAATCAAGTTTAAAAACTAGAGCACAATGCAACATTCTAAATAAGTGCAAGTTTTAATAGTTTGACCATGAGGATTCCTCATAAACAGGACAATACCTACTTTTTTTGGGTGTCTTTTTAATTTCACTGGTGGTAGAATCCCTCCACTGGCATAAAATCCAAATAAAGGGGCTCTATGCAAGTGGAGTGCAGTAAGGTTTAAGAAGGTGAAATCCATAATTTGCAGCTAGTGAGTGATGCTATTGCAGTCTTTGTGGTTACTGTTCCTATGGCCTGGAATAGTTAGTCACAGCCACTTTGTGCTCATGATGTTCAGTGCTGGGATTGTTTATAAGTGTCAATCCTGTGGTACCATTCCTGGCCTACCAATGTCATAGCATTCTGTACCAGCCTGTGGAATTGGCACAGAGACCCTCTCCATGGCTGTCATCCCTGTGCACGGCCCCCTCTGTGGTGTCTTTGCTCCTGT